>NC_053164.1:78646556-78994056 GCF_016835505.1 Polypterus senegalus
CTATCTATCTATCTATCTATCTATCTATCTATCTATCTATCTATCTATCTATCTATCTATCTATAATCTGTAGTACTAGGGTGTTGTACCATGTTAGCCATTATGAATGTAGAGAAAAGCTTTTCTCTTTCTCGCTCTCTATCTAAATAAATATAATATACACTTATGAGGCCTCATTTAGAGTACTGTATATTTTTGAAATTCATCTTATTGTGTAGACATAGGAGCACTAGAGAGAGTCCAGAGAAGAGAGACTAAGCCAATTCCTGGACTACAAAGTATGAGCTATGGCAATATATTAAAGAGCTGAAACTTTCCCATTTTAGCAAATGGTGATTAAGATTTGATTATCTAAATGTTCAAAACTATAAGAGGGGATTAGTATAGTAGATCCAAACTGCTGTGTTAAAATGAGTTCTTTAACAAGAAAACAGGGACACACCTGGAAACTTCATAAGGATAAATATTATCATATGTAGTCCTCCAGGTAAATGCAGCCTGAATGACTGCATGAAGTTGGAGTCCTACACCAAAGTCCAGATAACGCCCTGCATCTTCAGACTCAGGAAGGAAGTCAGGATTTTAGAATAACCTACAATAAACAAAACTAAAACAGTGGCAAGTCATTGATGCAGTCTGACAAAATGCACATTAAAATTACTCTAATAGTTCAAAGTGACTGTTTAAGAACATTTTCTGAACATAAATAATATAACTTACTGGTTTAAATAGCACAGCACAAGATAGTGACTGGGCAAACGTTAGGAATCACTAGGCAGTGTACAGTATATACCTGAGAGGATGGTTTGGCATTTTGACTGGGGTTTAGTATGATTGACCTACAAGCCCCGGACATCATAATGGAAGGACCACAGACGTGGACACCTAACCTGGCTGGGCTGAGCGTCAGTTCTCATCAGGAAGGACAGGTAATGGAGGGACTGGGGGAGATTGGTTCTTCTGGACAAATCATGTCCCGGCTTGAGACGTGGCAGTATCCCTCTGTCTGGCTTCCCACTTAGACACCTGCTAGGTGGCTGGGGCTAGGGGAATCCTGTTGGGGTTGTTAAGTGCCATCAGGAGTCACTTTAGAAGGAGAACTTGTAGGTGCTGTGCAGCTTCCATATGACCCAGGAAGTGCTTCCACAGGCTCATGTTTCAGCCCTGGAAGCACCCCTGGCTTCAAAAAGAAAGGAGGCACCTTATTCCTCTCATGGAGTCTGAGTTGAGAGAGAGTTGGATGATATTCGCAAAGGAGGACAGAAAGGAGACAGAAGCTGTTATAAAGTGTTGGTTAGTTTAAATCCTGCTGAGGTATTGTAAATAAAATATAATTTAATTGAGCTTAGAACTGTCTGTGGTTGAGGTGATGGTGCTCTGTGGCTCCCCCTGGTGGTCACAACAGCCATAATGCAAACAGAGGAAACATCTATGATGGCAATAGTAAACATGGCATTTTACAGAACAATCTTTCATATTGTTTTCACATTTTTTGCAGAATACACTTGGTACAGAGTAAGTTTGATGGCCTACATGTGTAGATATACTGTAGTTTATGTGGCTTTGTGATTGGGAGAAAAAAGAAACACAAAAATTACGTTTAGCGGTGAACTGTATGTGTTTAATAAATAAACAAACGTGGCATAAATGTTTTTTCACTTCTCCATGTCTTACTTTATAGCAGTGAAATCTGTTCCAGGAGCAAGTGTGTCATTTTGTATCTCTGTTCCTCTTACAGACCTGTGGAGGTGACCGGCCCTATGTGTCTCCTCAGATTCTAGAGGAAAAACACCAGCAATTTATGCAGCAATCTCTGGAAAATTTCAGGAAAATTAAGAAGATGGGAGGCAAAGAGTTCAGCCAGCGTTACCAAGACCAGCTTGAACAGGAGCTGGATAGTTTGTTTGCCAACTTCCTCAAACACAATGAGGGAAAAAACATATTCAGCACCTTCCGAACACCAGCAATTCTGTTTGTGCTCATCATAGCCCTCTACCTGCTTTCTGGCATATCTGGTTTTGTGGGGCTGTCGCTGGTGGCTCAGCTGTGCAATTGCATCATTGGGCTTGTCCTCATTGCTCTGTTTTCTTGGGCTTACATCCGCTACTCTGGACAGTACCGGGACCTTGGAGCAGTCATCGACAATGGAGCTGGAATGGTACTTGATCAGGTCAGTAAGAAGCAGAATTATTTGCTTATTTTAAATATACAGTTTTTCAGATAATATAAATACTGCATAATACATATTTTGGATTGATAGATAAAAACAAGTTTGACAGTGAAGTTGATTTGGAATAGCACAACAAATGTTAAAATCTGTCAATAGCATATTTAAAAGGCACACATGAATTAACTACTGAATCATTTCCAAAACTTTTAAAATGGTCACAAATTGTGACTTTTGTGTCTGCCTAAAATAATGCAGGACTAGATATTCTTAAATCATTAGCTTTGTTTTCTTTTTTTTAGAGAATATGAATTACAGTATGATATTTAAAAAAGGAACATATCAATATATTTTAACAAAAACCAACCCTTCACCTCAACCTAATAAATTAGTTCTTATTCAACTGAAGTGTCCAACATAATGTCTAGTAAAGGACTGACTGTCACCTAAGTGCTGCTTTAATCTATCTTTCTTATTGTTTAGTTCTATGCATATGAGGTTCTCCATGCCAACACAAATAATGAAGAAAGAGGCCAGTTAACTGTGCTCTATTAAGTAGAACCAGTTTGTCTTCTTTAACTTCAGAAAGTAAATTTGAAAAATCATCCATCATAATTAACAAAGTGTTAGATTGTACATGAACTGTACATTGAAAACAAGAAAATTTTTCAAGTGATAGTGCTCACTTTCTTGAACAGTTTGATGTTAATTTATTTATTGGTAAGATTGGGTTTTGTTTCCCTAAACCATCATTTCTCTCCTCATTCAAATGTCTTCATGTTTTATAATATTTTCAGAGTATAGAATTCCATGAGAAAGTCAGAGGTTAAGGTAAAATGTTCAGTTTAATTCTAGCCATGTCCATCATAATTACTTGGCACAAGTCCTGAAGTATTAAATATAGACATGCTTTATATTTATATACATTTCTTTTTTCTAACAAATTATTTTTTTCTTTACATGCGCACCGACATTTAAATCCTGAGTAGTATGCAGTTCAAAATCCAGATGTTATACTTTTAAAATAATTCTCTTGTAGTTCACAAAAGTGGGCATTTGCTACCAACATATCGGATGTTGTGTATGGGGCAGTACCAAATAAAGTGTTGTATTTAAGCCTACCTTTTTGGCTTTTATTTTTCAAAAATGTTTGTGTTTTTGTGCTCACATTATTAGTTGATTCATTCTTTTAATCGTTACATAAATTTATTTCATTTTCACATGATTAACAGTGGTTAAATTCCAAATTATTCAAATATGTATGCATTTTAAATGACAGATTAATTGTATTTATCTTAACTTTTATTTGGTTTTATTAAAGTATAGTCTAATGTCCGGTGGAATTTTCAGTTTTTTTAAACTGTCTAATTTTTCTTGCTTTTTATACAAAGGGGACCACCACATTGTTCCTGAATCCATTTATTTGTTATAATATGTGGTAAGCAGAATTGAATCTTTCACTTGAGGTGTGCTCTTAGTAATGCATCTTCTAGCATAACCCGGATTTTGGATTTACAGTCTGGTTTTATAAAGATCTGTGTTAACATTTTATTTTCACTTTTTAAAGTAACCCCTTTTTGCCAGTTAGCAGATGTACACTAACACTGATTCACATGTGAGTTGTGTGCCACCCTCACCCGTATGATGTGAAGCCTCAAATGTATTGGATTACTTTGACAATCACACAGGAACATTATAGCTATATTAAAGACTAAAGTATTCTGATGATACTGAATAAGTCTTTTTCTTTTTTAATTTCTTTTGTTCCTATTTAAAGGAACAGAGTTGGAATTCTTCTTTTTAAGTTATACCATGTAAGAACATAGTTTAAGTGTTAAACTGTGAGGTGAGGAATACATTAGTAAATTAATTCTGAAACATAATAAAGAGTACTCCACCCAAAAATGGCATTTGTGTATGTTACTTAGCCCATGTACTTTGCAGTGGTGGGCAAGAAAAATTTTTAATCTCATGCTTTTGCGGAGAAATTGCGTATTGAAAGTTCAAACTAAACAGAACCCTGCACTGACCAGTTATATAAAACGTGTCCATGGACATAAAATTCTCACACAACTCATGTTGCATAATCAATATTTGCATTATCCATTCGAATTGTTAAAATGTGCATATTTTTTGCTAAATTATTATTATTACCAGGAAAGACACAATTCCCTCTATACTGTACTTTTGAACTGAAGATCCACCTTTCTCCCTCATTCACTAGTCAAGACTCCTGTCTTGAATTCTAACACACAGAAGCAGATCCCTTCATTTTGATGTAGATGTTTTATTAAATTTATCTTGGGTGTATTTGTTTGCTCCTATCTATCCTATCCAAGCTAGTCAGATGTAAAGTGCTTAGCTTTGTTTATATCCTATGCAGAAGCAAAACTTTATGTATACAGCCTTTGATAGTAAAAACTGAGAAGTTTATTTATGTGTTAGAGACCACTAAATTTAAGTTTGAAGCTTTTCTTGCTTTGGGTGGTTTAAAGCAATGCTGGTGTAATCCCAGCAACTGTGTGGCATTACCAGTCAGAAAGAAATACACAATCTGAGGGGATTGTTCAAAAGTTGCGATTTTTAACAGAGGTGCAGAGAATCAATTTGAACTGTAGTATGCATCATTTTATGTTGTCAGTTTGTGGTTTTTGAATCATGTATTCACAGATGATCTTTTTTTATGTTTTAAATACAATTAATATTATTGGAATAATAGTGAATGTATAGTTTACTATTACACAATAAAATATAAAGTGTTTTAGTTGATATCACTTTGCTAAGACACAATATTATGAATCCAAACATATAAACTGGATTCAGTAATACAATTGAACCTCTTCCTTTTTTCTTCATCTGTAAATGGTGATACCAAAAAAGAACATGACATCAAATGCTTCTGAATATTCCAAAAATGTCAGAAATCTGCAAACAGGTATTGCAGACTTAGAGAGTTGTCACCCTAAGTTTGGTGGACTAGATCTGTTTAACTTCAGGCTCAGCTGCTTGATGGGCACAGGCTGCATTAAACCATGCTCAGCTTTTTTATTTGTGAGCCTTGTGTTGGAAGACAATTATGTTGAAATTAAGAAAGATAACATACAATACCAATATGTTTTAACATGCCAAACCCAAAAAAGAGACTGTAATGCTCCAAAATTTGGTGAATTACAGTTATCTGCAGATATGAATTACTAGCTGCTCCTATAAAACATGGCTCTGAGGCTAAGGATCTACACTGGTATGTGGAGGTTTGCCAATTCAAATCCCCATTACTGTCAAAAGAGATCCTACTCTGCAGGGCCCTTGAGCAAGACCCATAACCTGCAATTGCTTCTGGGGCACACAATGGCTGACCCTGCGCCCTGACCCCAAGGGGTATATGAAAAATAGCAAACTCCTAATACAAGAAATTGCGTAAGGTGAAATAAAGAACAAAAAAAAAACACTGCAATTTAATATTTGATTATATTTTATTGATGAATGTTGCTTGAAGGATTGACCTGTCTGTTTATAAAAGTGTATAATTTACATAAACATACTAAAAGAGGTCTGCTTTTACTGGTAGCCCTCTAATGGATATAAAGTGTGACTCATTTGATGGCAAGCACTGTGCCATTGTTTTCTAGACTGGGTATGGTTTCAAAGAAAACACATTACTGTATCTAACAAACTGTAGTCCGATAGAGGCAGGATCAACTGCCTTGAGGCGCAGTTTTCATATGTCACAGTAATAAATGTCTCACTGATGGCTACAAGGCTTTTGTGTTTCTGCTCAGTCTCGAACGTGGTGTATCTGTCCTCTCTAGTCAGGCAGCTCTAAGAATATGCCTTTGAATTTTATTGAATCTGAAAAGACTATCACCGCTGGATTTTTTAGAAGATTACCAAACTCTTCTTTTGTGTTTTATTTCTTTCTGAAAGACTTTAAATCTGTTCCTACATGTTTAAGAATAAAGTATGCTCTTAAAAAGTACTGTTCATTAGTTTAATTTGTGCAACTCAGAACCCAAAGCGCAACTCGCATTTCCACCTCAATAAAAGGATAAGTGTCAGTGTGTCCATCCAGTTGCCATGGCTCTGTCTTTCCAAAAGATGGCGCATCACAAACATTTTTAGTAATAAAATGAATTGCATTTGTCATTCCAATAGATTGTGCATCATAAGCATCAGCACTTCTTTTATGAATCCCCTACTCTAAATTACCTAAAACGGACAAATTCATTGCATTTCTCATGCCAGCAGGTGGCGCACCACAAACATTTGTATAATGCATTTTATTACTACAAATGTTTGTGATGCTTCGTCTGTTGGAATGACAAATGCAATGCATTTTATTAGTATTTGCATTATAAAATACATTCCAGGAGGCAGGTAGCACAGCTTATATATAAATACATACACACACTCAGATACTCATCAAGTATTGGGAAACAAAGTTACTTATTTTAATTAGATCAGCTTGATTTCTGATCTTTGCTCATGAGCTTAGTTTTTTCGTGTCAAATATAAAGGTATACTTTCTGGCTATGTGTTTATCCTATTAAATGTCTGTGATACAAATAATGTAAAAATCTTACATGTTGGAACAAAATATGTGATTTGAATGGCTTAGAAAGCCAAAGGTAGCATACTGCACTAACCTTTAATTTACTAATTCCGTAGTTTATCATCTATTAAAGTATTTTAGCAAAAAATGCTTCTGTTTTGCACGTTGTGTGCAAACGACTAAAAAAACTGACATGTGGGTTATGCAACACATTAGCTTTCCCCCAAATGAACTTTTTGTCATACCATTTGCCATTTTACAGCAGAGGTCATCATTGGGCTTGTATTTATCTTAAACTTTTTTTTTTAATCTTCATTCTCCATGAAAACCTAACATTAAAAATTGTCCTCTTTTGTCATTACAAAACACATGAGGAAAGTAATATATAAAAATACATTATTGTTGATTGGAGTCATCCTTTTAGATAAATTATATATTTTCTAGGTGGCAGTTGTAAATAACGTTTTAATTATCACACTCCATTCAACTTCAGGTAATGCACAATAGTGACAAAGAACTGATTAATAAAGTAAATAGTTTCCTGTTATCATGGTAATATTTTTGCAGAATTTTCTTATTTAAATGCCACTGTTACAGTTTTCCTTTATCATGCAAAAAATGTACAGCTTAAGGTCAGCTGGTAATACTGAATCTGCCCAATTGGAGTAAGTGTGACGTTGTGTGTCAGAGTGCCTGGGCAGTAAGTATCTATTTGCTCATGAAAACACTATATGACTTTAGAATAAATACCAAAAATTATGAACACAATACAAATAAACAGGATTTATCATGTTTTCTGACAGCTTGTTATTTGACTATTGCCTTGTCTTTTAGCAATGGCTACAATGGTTCTCCTTGAGGTACCCCAACCATTCTACGGATGTATTAAATTGTACCCTCAGCACACCTGATTCAGATTAATAAGGTGTTTGTTAGCCAATCATGGTGTGCTAGTGGTGCAGTTTAACACACACTATAAATTGTTGAAGTGAATGACAACAATAACTACTTGGGTGGCACAAGGAGAGGTTTGAAAATGGCTACGTAACCCACATTCACAGACACAATAGTCAGAGATGTGCAACACACCAAACCGGCCTTTCAAGATGCGATTTTTAAGCTATTATATACAGTGGAAATTTGAAGAAACTGGGCAACATGACGACAAAACACAGTGGAAGTTCAAAAAAGCTGTCTGCATCTGACAAACAGTACTTAAAAGTTCACTTCCTTAAGACGCACACCTAAATCAAAAAAGCTTACAGAGCATTTTGCATGAAAGTACGTGCTTCAACCATATGAACACATACATAACAGGTAAGAAACCATTTCTGAGAAGAGATGGCAAGAAGAGGAGATTGCCATAAAGCATGGAATTATGATGTGACAGCCAGTAGGAAAAAGTTTTATGGAGTAATGACTCCAACTGTACATTAAACAGACATTTGTAATTCATGAAAGTGCCAACATGTCAGATGGAGAGCTAGCGACAAATACATTGACACCTGTCTGCAGTCTTCTATGAAACATTGTCATGGTCAAGGACTTCATTTTGGGGCATGCACAGTGTAGGGGACCTGGTCAAAATCACTGGAATTACGCCTGCTGAATAATATAAACAGATTTCTTATTCATGCTGTACCTTTAAGGGAAATGATTTCATTGGCAAACATTTTATCTTTCAGTAGATTAACAACTCCAGACACACTATAAACACAATTAAATCCTTCTTGTAGCAGAAGTCCACATATGAAACACTGTTTTAAACACTTCAAACATAAATGGAACTGTGTGATCACTTGGGCAGAGAAAAGAGCAGAAAGCATACAGCATCTGAACAGATGACCTATTTGTGGGAAATAATGCAAGAAGTGTAGAAGAATTTACCACAGGACCAGTGTTTGAAGTAGGCTGGAGCAATTTCGAACAACGTTTCCGCTGCTTTTAACATTTTCATTTCAGTGCTCCCTTACTTCTCATATCATTCCCTTACTGTTTAAACTCTGATTATCCAATACTGGTCATGTACTTGGCAGTTTTAAGATCACCAGCTCCTTTTTCCATCTGCGTAAGATCCATGGTGAAAGGATATGTCAACCTCTAAATGTCACATTAATTCACAGATTGATGAATTTTAATAACATGGAAGTCTGAGCAGTTCAGATTGGTCAATTTAATATTTAGGAGCCGTTAATTGTGTGTTGTGTGAGCATCTACTGTACATATAGAGGCCTGCTTTCGTGGTTGAAGAAACAAGGTTGGAAGAAGAAAAGTCGAGCTGCAGTATTGCCATAAACCCCAGTGATCGCTATTCATCATGGTATGGATGCAGAAAATTCTGAAAGTCATAGCAAAGATGTCTGAGGTTGGCAATCGCCCAGGATGCCGGAGAACGTAGACAGATGGATAGATAGAATGAACAAACTTTATCCCCAGGTGGAAATTTGGCTATTTACAGAAGCTCAAATAGATAAACACACACACACACACTTTGGTCTGAACAACACCAGAATGACTAAAAAGAAAGAAAAGTTCTGACTTTGCTGTCATAGTCACAGTGAGGCATTTATACAGGAACTTTTTGTCAGAAAAAGATATGAATGGCTACTAATCCATATCCATAAACTGGGAGGCTGCATATGTAAGTCACTGAGTTTGCTTGGCCTATTTATAAGTTAAGGTTTCAGATCAGTGAAATGAGTGTATTCCCTTCTGTAGAGGTGCACACAGCTAGTCAGCAATCTTCACTAAGAAAGAAAATAAATATTCATAAAGAATCAAAGAAAGCCTCAGCAATTTTGAAAGAAAACATAAAGACAATGAGTCTATGAATGTTTGTGTATTTTTGACAACCTCAAAATCTACATGACTGGTTCAGGTTCAAACATTGCACAGGACTACAGAGTGGTGAACCAAAGTGAATTTCCTCAGTTTTGTACTGTAAGTCCACACAAAGTGCATCCTTATTTTAAAAACACAAAGTCCTTGTTTCATGTTATTATGTCAGTGTTTAGTTGTATGTATTCTAGTATTTTATTGTTTTTTAATAGAAAATAAAAGCAAACTGCCCAGATAACTTAAAAAACTTTGAAAATACATTTGTGTGGATGTCCTTACCGGTACTGTATTTGAAAATCACCCTTTTGTCTTTTCCAGTCATATCACCATTGAACACAAGACAAGAATATTTGTGTATTGCCTGGCACACACACACACACACACACACACACACACGGTCACCGAAATTTACCCAAGTTAGCCTATTGGGACTATTTTAAGATATGAGAGGAAACCAGATTGCCTGGAGTAAATACACGTCTATAACCCCACTACTCCTCAGGCCGCATCTAGGATGAGAAATCGAAAGCCGTCCCATGGAGCTGTGAGACAGCACTGGTAGTCAATGACTGTTCAAATTTTTTTTTCTATTGGCATTCAATTTTTTCAACTGTTCCATAACTATGTAATGTGATTTCAGTGTAAGTCCTACTATTGATGCACTTAAACAACCCATATAGGAACTGTGAGAGAGAGAAAAAAAATCTGTATTTTAACTAGCTGAAAAGATGTTTACTATAAAGAGATATACAGTAAGTCTTTCCTGATTTTTGTTTTTTATTTTTCTCCTTAGCATATTGTTAGCAGTGTTACACTAGTGTATGCTCTTTCAGTATTTCCTTTGAGCAAATCTTTTATTCCGACAATAACAGACAACACATTTCAGCTGCTCACATGTCTTAATGTATTCTTTGTGCCTTCCTCTAAAACCCATTCAAATCCTGCCTTCGTGAACACAAAGGCTGGTAGTGAAAGGCAGATGTCCTGCTTTTTTCTGGGTGAGTTACACACTTCAGATGAATGAAGAGTTGCAGTACTCTCGGGCTAAGTTGCTGTTTCTGTTTTATTCCCAGGTGACATCAAGAATGAACAACACAGCAGCTGCAAGAGTCCTTGCTCCTCTGGGGCCACCAGCTAAGAAAAAAGACAGTTAACTTTTCCTTATTTTATTGTGGAGTCATCAGCTACATTTCTGAAACTAGCTTTAAATCTTTAAAAAAAAATCTAGCAGTGCCTTTTTACTTTCTGGAGATTGGAAAAGCTTTGCTGTCCTGTCAGTAGTTTGTGTCATTTCTTAACAGTGCTGAGGTGTCTGTGACATATAGAGGATTCTTGACTTCATTTCTGCTAAAGTTACACGTCTTAAACTGGCATTCATTTATTTCACTGACTGTTTTTGTTATATTGCTTTTTATTTACTTTTTCAAAAGCAACTGTTTTTATTTCTGGATTTTTTTTTTTACTTTTAATACAGTATAAGTTCCAGTTTCTTCTGTCCTGCCAGTCTGGATTTTATTTTGAATAATCACGCATACAGGCAACATGGCGAAGACCAAAACTATAACCTACTCACAGTCTGAAATGATTTCTTATGTGTTGTACTGTTCTTAATATATATCACCCTCTGTAACGAAAATGTAAATGTAAGTGTATGTTTCTAAAGCCAGTCCATTGAAGAGTCTTAAATCGGGTGGAGAATTGTTTTGGCAACTTGAAGTAAAGTACAGTGGTATGTATAACTTAGTTGAAATTAATCTTCTTCCCACTGACTTTCTTAGTGGTGTTTGTACAGGAGTATGAATTTGCAGAATGAGGCACTGGAAAATCCCACTCTGCCAAATTTCACATTCCAGCTAAAGGGTGTGGGGTGCACATGAAAAAAATGTCTTGCTCTTGGCTTGAATGACCTTCTGTTTTGTGGATTTGTCTACTTGCAGAATCAATTAGAGGCAGTTATTTTTATGAAGCCTCTGTGCCTGGGTATACAAGAGAATTTTATTCTTTTTTTTTTTATCAATGTGCAAGTTATTGTGCTTCGGAAATATACTAGTACTGACGCATAAATCTGAAAAAGAAACGTTTAAAATTATGTTATCTGTACAATAAAAATACGCAATTATTTTGAATATTATCATTCATGTGTGTTTCTCTGTCTAAAGAATGGCTTTCCCTTAAACTTGTCACTGTCTGATTTTTCTAGGATTGTTCAGCAGCAGTAAAGCCAGACTGAAAGATGAATTGTGTCTGGCTCCTTAAAGTATGGCAAGTTCGAAATGCCGGCCTCATTCGCTAAAGCAAGTTGTTGCTATGCAGAGAGGAGAGAGGTCCTTGATAGGCTTTACGCAGCACAAGCCTTCCTTCCTCTCTGTTATCTTTCTCGCAGCCTGACCTAGTTTCCATCAGGATGACATTGCCTGTGCAGTACATTCTGTAACATTAGAACCCTCGCTGACACAGCCTTCCCTCAACACTGCTGACTCCAGTTTCAGACAAGTTGCCATCTGCGTCTTTATTGTAGGAATAAGGGGAAAAGGAAGGCAACATTTGAGGTATATAATGTGGTTCAGTGCTCAGAGTAAAGAGAATATATGGCAGAAGCTTGAAAGCAGGTTGAATAATCCTCTCACAAAGTATTTATCCGTACATAACTGTCACTGGCAGGAACTACTCCAGCTGTACAGTTTTGCACTTTAAATTTTGTTTTGAATGAAATGTGAAGATTTTCAAGGGGTTCTTCTACTCCTCATTTCCTAATGATTGCCTAATCAGATGGTTCCCCAGCTCTCATTTTCTTTGTGGTCTTCACGTCTCTTTTCACCATTGCTTAGTTAGCATTTTTTTGTTTTAATGAGCCTTAGAAAGTATTAATGTGTCCAGAAGGCTGGCCTCTTTTAAACCATTTCGATTTGTCATTTATGAATCGGGCAACCTGTGCTATTCTCTAGCCTTCTGTGAAATGCTAATTGCTTACAGCCAGTTTGAATGGTTTTTATTTGTACCCTGCTGCTCTGTGTACACATTGGGCCGGTTCCCTTTCTTGGTCTAAATTATAATAAGTGATGTAAATTACACTTGGCAGGGGTTTTGTCAAGGAGAGGCAGTTAGGCTGCCAACAATGACTTTAAATATTTTTGTGGCATTTAGGTAAAGAAATAATGCATTAATGCAATGATGAGAAGTGTCTTATTGTTATTATTTACCATTTGAGTGTGTTTTTAAAAAGAAACTGTAAAAAGTATACGATGTACAGTATTTTGTTCTCCCATTTTAAGAATTTCCATCTTTAATTTGGGGTCGCTATGTTGGACCAGCCTCCTCCACTTCCGTCTGATGTAGACTTCCTCGCCTGATACCCGTTCTTCCTTTGACTCTCCCTTCACACAGCCCATCCACTTTCTCTTGGATTGTCCTCGGCTCCTCCATCCCCACACCTCCATATCCATGATTCCTCTCTCCACATTGGTTACCTCTCTTCTCCTGACAACCCCATACCACTTCAACCTTCTTTCCTATATTTTCTTTGAGATTTTCCCAACTTTAACTGAACCTCTGATTCTCTCAATCTTGAACTTATCACTCTTTGTTACTCTACACACCCATCTCAATGTCCTCATTTCTGTAGCATGCGGTTTCCTTTCATACACCTTTTTAAATGCATAGCTTTCTGATCCATGCAGCGATGCTGGCCTGATGGTCACTGTTTTATACATTGTACCCGTCACTCTTGCACTAATTCTTTGGTCCCATAACACTCCTGGTACCTTTTTCCTATTTTTCCAACTTAATTGTATTCTATGGTTTATTTCTAGACCTAGCTCTCCATTCTGTGTTATTGCTCATTTGAGATATTTGAATTGTTCCACTTTCTTAAGCCTTTTTCTCTGGGGGTTAACATTTCCATCTTGTTCTTGCTATGCTAGATAGTCTCTCTTATTTCTACTAATATTGAGGCCTGTGTTCTCCGAAGCTCATCTCAACTGCTCCAGTTTCCTTTCCACAATTTTCTTAGTGATGCCATATTGCATGAGTTCGTCTGCAGATATCCTCACCCTGAGGCTGTCTCCCTAGCAGTAACATCCATAACTAGAGTAAAATGGATGATCCTTGATGTAACCCAACCAAAACTGTAAATCCATTTGTTATTCCTGCACCACTTCTCACTTATGTGTAGAATATCCTTAACTATTCTTATATGCTTCTCAGGTATTCCTTTCTCTCTCATACAACTCCACATTGCTTGCTGATTAACTCTATCGTATGGTAATGGAATAAATACCATTTGCAGCCCTTCTCTTTCTGTATATTTCTATAGTCCTGTCTCAAGGTGAAAATCATGTCTTTTGTGCCTTTCTGCAGCCTTTTATCCATTATCCTTTCCTTCACCTGATATAGAGACACAATTGCACTATTTGTCCACGGCCTGACACTTTCCCTTCACTTTGATGTCAGCTCCCACGACAAATCTATTCCTTCCTCTAGCAGACTCTTTTAAGTTTTGGCCAGTGTCCCATGTAGTCCAGTTGTCTTCTCATTCTTCATCCTTTCCATTGCCTGTTTAATTTCTTCCCTACTTATCCCTGTTGTTACACCTCCATTTGGTGCCCCATCTTTGAGTATTCCCTATGGATTTTTCTCATTCATCCACTTCTGAAAGTATGCCTTCCATCTTACCTTAATTTTATCTTTATTACTTGGCATAACTGCCCATTTGCTCTCTATCTGGGTGCTTTAGTTTGTCTCAAGCCTTTGCTATTCTGAATACCCTTTTCTCAAGTTCTGGAGTTTCCAGTTCCCTGCATACCCAATCCAGTGCCTGCACTTTTGCTTTTGCCACTGCTCACTTTGTATTCCTATTTATTCTCTTATATTCCACCACCTCTTTTTCCATTCCTGTTTCTGTTTTTTCCCACCTCGTCTTTTGTACTGTACTTTTATTGTGTATTAACTGGAAACGGAAGACTTCTAGCTTAACCGATAATCACTACACATTAAATGAGAACTTATTTTTTTAATTACAGGAGTGCATTCTTGGGGCACACTCGTGCTGCACTGCCAGAGCTTCAGTCCTGCTGTTTCAAACATGGCCAGTGCTTTGAAGCCCATCTATTGATCTGAAGGTCTGTACATTTCTTTGAAGTTCTTGGTGTTAAACAGCATCAGGAAGCCACATCTGACCCGTTTGCCTTAATTGTTGTATGTTCTGCTTTTGTTTTCCTTTTAGTAATTGCAGACTAAATAATAGAAATGCCTGTTAGTATTTTGCTTTGGACATAATCATTTTCTAGGGATTATTTTATGAAGTACTGAAGACCTCACTGGTGAAATCCTGTTATTGAATGGGCTTCCTGGGTATTGTGCACTTGATACTCTGTGCTGTTTTTTATGTTGTATTAAAAAACTATTTTTGTTCCCATTAGCAAGCAGCTTTTGTATCAGTTTCCATGTTGATTGTAAGCTTACAGTCAATAGCTTACTTTCAGCTGATGCTTCAAAATACAGAAAGGAAATTCAAAACTGGCCTCAGCACTTCGCTGTTGCTGCCATTCATCAGAGTCAGCTTGTTCTCCCCTACCTGGTACTGTGAACTTCTTGTAGTTTTGCTTTTTTAAGCGTATTAATTACTGAGTAGCATCTTTACCCTCAAATCCATCATTCTCACACACTCAGCAGTCAATATTTTCTGAGTTAGCTTTTTTTAATAGTAGAGATCGTCATCGCACTTGGATCACCCTGGAGGCTCTTAAAAAGTGACCTGTAAAGTGATGTGCAGCGTTATGCCTCACTGGAACATCACTTGAATGGTACTGTAGGTGTTTCTATGTGTCATTTGATTTTTGCATTTGTTTAATTGACATTTTAGACATTCCTTCCCAAAATGTATGTTTCTCAGTGTATACACACTATCAAAGAACAATTAATGTAAAAATATATCCAAGATATTATAGCTATTTCTAAATTAAATGACTAATTTATTATTCATATATGACTGCAAATTCCATGTCCTACTGGTAAGCTCCCCTTGCTCATCCTTCACTAATCAAGTTTAAATCCTAACTGATTATTAGATGAACCTTTGACATTGTGTTAGCAGAGCTGAAACCTCTTATTCTCTCCAATAAAGCGGGTAAATTGCCCTCCCTTGCATTGCAAGTTCATGCCATTCAAAAAGTTCAAGTTATGGACAAAATGAAGAACCGCTTTCTCAAGAAGCATGCATTGTTTTGCTAAATGAAGGTTATTCCATGTGACAGGTTGCCAAGAAACTAAAGATTTCATCCAGAGCTGTCCACTACTCAATTGAGAAAAGAGAGCAAAATGGATCTAGCCAGGATAGAAAAAGAAGCAACAGATGCACATCGGAGTCCTTATAGTGTAGTTTGAGAAGCAAACACGTTACAGACCCTCAGTTGGCTTCTTCCTTAAATACACACTAAATAGCAGTGTCATCTGCAACAGCCAAAAGAAAAGATTAAAATAGGCAAAAGGCATTGATTATTGGATTTTTGAGTGATTCCAAATGTTTGCTCATTTTAACTTTTTATTTCAAATATGGCTTTTTCTTTGAAACTCTGCCTCTAAGGCCATTGCACTGTTGCAGGTGACACTGGTATTTGGTT
This sequence comes from Polypterus senegalus, assembly GCF_016835505.1. NCBI lineage: Eukaryota > Metazoa > Chordata > Cladistia > Polypteriformes > Polypteridae > Polypterus > Polypterus senegalus. The sequence goes on from NC_053164.1 coordinate 78,662,728, forward strand.
TGTACTTCCTAGTTGTGTGTGTTTGTGTTTTTTCTTCATTAAGGTAATGTGGTATATTTTTCTTTCTTTTTACATTTTTACCTTTAATTTTCTAATATGCTTTTATGTCCATTATTTGATACATTTGAAGATAATTTGATGTCTTGAGAACATGTCTGTCCTATGTTTTTGAGTTTTATAATAGTTTTTAAAATCTGCAAGTCATACGTGGAGTTGAATTCCTCTCAGTTGCTGGGCTTTCATACCGTGCTAACATTCTATCACTGTGTTACCAGTTCTAAGGCACCACACGTGTGGTCTTTAATATATGAGAAGCTTTTCGCACGTGAGGGATGTTTCTAGGTCTTGATGTTTAATGAACAAGTTATGCATAGTGAAATGTCCGGAGACAACCCTTTACATTGTCCCTTCCTTAATACACTAAACTTGGTCCTTCCCATACACAGGAATATCTTTTGTAGAATTAATAGCTTTTAAGAGTGTGATCAAACAAATCTCGCTCTTTCTTGTACCACCACATACAAAAGTGAGGCACGCTGAGGAGGAAAAGGTACCATACAAGAACATAGAAGTATCAAAATAAATTCTTGCATGCTTTTCCGCCTTTGTTTTGCCAGCAGCCCACAGATTGAAAAATTATCTTGATTCCTGAAATGGAGGATTCTAGTGTATCTTTATATATAATACGCTACTGTGGCTGTCCGTTTGTCTGTGCAGGATTTTAAATCACCTGTAGCTCGCAAACCATTTGATCTGTTGACCTGAAATGACGTCTACTATCCGCTTTCAGGGTGATGATTGACCTCCAAGGTTATTCCTCTTTTTATTTTTATTTAATTTTATTATAGAATCAACTCTCGGCAGAGGCCAGCAGGGTGGTCGTGCGGTGCATGCATATGGGTGCCGGTCCCATCCCTACCACCTTCACCATCATTTCCCCTACTTCTTCATATCTTAAATCATTCTTGAGGCAGATTGAAGACTTAAGTGCTACCTTAAGTGAAAAATTAAGGAAAATGTACTAAGTAATTGCAACACAAACACTGACTTAATCAGTTTTAACGTGGAAAGAAGAGAAGAAGCGGGCCGCTAGGGTGGAGAAAAGAAGAGCTGCTCAGGAAAAAGCAATCACATCAACCTCTGAGCAAACAAATGCTAAACGTACAAAGAGAGAGGATGAAAACTAGGAATGCCCAAGTCAAGTGTATTCACTGCACATTATCATGCAGTGCGCCGTTACTGGTTGTTAAAATAATGCTGCTGTGGTCATTGCATGTTGACATTGCAGTCTGTGTTGAGTGTCTGTCTGGTCCCCCTTTTCTGACGGTATTCATTATTCCTGACACACGTTCATTACACCACATGTGCTATCAGAGTGTTAAAACAGTATAACTCCACACCACTGGCTTTGGCGAACTGTTAAGGAGAAATGAAGGAAGTTTGATATTGCATTTCTAAGGTTAACTACACACACATTTGCAAAAAGACCGAAAAATGATTACACAGAAGGTTAGAGAGACAGCGTCTCTTCATTACGCCATACAGCTCTTGCTTTGAGCACTTTGTGCGCTAGTCACAGTGAATCACAACATTGTACATGCTTTCCCATTTGCTTCTCTGTGAGTCTCTCTTCGTTGCATTATTCACTCAAACCTGTTAGCTTGACAGTAGTACGTCTGCTCTTATTTCGGTGATCCAACTATAACAGATGACGCATGTTCACTGAATCTTGCGGACAGCACCTGTATTTCTCATACCTAGGTCAGTGAGCACTCTCCTGGTTTTTAACGCTGTGCTGCATGTGTCCTCGGTGGGCTTTGTCTGTACACAAAACCTGGAAATCTCAAATTCTTGCCTTGTTTTTGTTAAAGATTTGCATTTTCCCAAGCCATAGAATTTCTTGTACAGTGGAAACAGAATTGCAGTCCATAAAAAGTATATGTTCTTCAACATTTAATATTAGTTTCTTAATAGATGCTTTAATCCAAAGCGACTTACAAAAAGGTCAACATAACTGAGTAAACATTGGTCTGGGAACTGTTTGGTAGCAAGTGTTACAAGACAAGTTTGCAAATTTGAAATTCACAGGTGAAGAGCTCTGAATAAAACACAAGCTAGTTACAGTTCCTAGGTTACAAACTCTTAATAGCTGACATCAGGCAGAAGTTCAACAAACAAGAGTCTTCAAACGCTTCTTAAACACTTTGAGTGAGTCAGCAGTTCAGATGGACGTGGGCAGAAAAGAATGAAGAGTCTGGACTGAGATTTGGTGCCAGACAGAGTTGGCTTTGCCAAACTACATTCATCAGCAGACCTGTGTGGGTGAGAAGGAACACAGGACCTCAGAACTTTCTCCATATACACAGGTGCTGAGCCACTGACTACCCTGCAGCCAGCCATCAAGGATCTGAACTGAATATCTGCTGTTTTATGAAGCTGATGTAGTGGTCTGAATAACATGCGCCCATCATGGCTGGTTGAACGTCAGTTGTGCCACTGCATTTTGAATCAGCTGCTGCGGCTTGGTGACGCTTGGTACTCCTGCTAGCAGAGAGTTTCAGTAGTCCAGACGTGACAAGACCAAAGCCTGGACCAGAAGTTGACCTGCATATTCTGTCAGATATGGTCTGATCTTCTGGACTTTACAAAACAGAGACTGTAGCAACATGGTCAGTGAAAGACAGCTTGGCATTACTCCCCAACCCAAGGTTGAGATAAGCTGAACAGAGTTGGGGTGCTAAACAGACAAGCAATCTAGGATAATAAATAAGGCTGTCTTGGCCAGGTTGGACTGGAGATGGTACTCCTTCATCCAGTTTGTAATACCAGTGAGAGCCGCAGAGATCCTAGCAGATACTGTGTGGTCCTTTGGTGGGAACGACAGGTGTAGCTGCGTATCATTGGCATAGCACTGATAAGAGAAACCATGGCACTCAATAATAGTCTCACGAGGAGGTTGTGGTGGACGGCCAGGACCCTTACCCGGCTGGGATGTCTTCATAGTAGAAGGACCAATTTGACTCAGCGGACTTCTTTTATGTAACACCTGCAAGTGCAGTCCGGAAGCACTTCTGGGTGAGGTGTGAGCCAGACAAAGTAGGGCTTCCCAGTCCCTACGGCACTCTCTGGCAACACCCCCGCAACACAACAGTGCTGGGCAAACAGACTCCAGTGTGCCCTGTGGCACTGTAGCAACCCAGGGGGGCTGCCACCTATGGGTCCGGGGCAGATAATTCCCTGTGCATGCTCTCTACCCCAGTCCTTCCTCTATGACGGCGTCCTGGCCCTCTGCTTCAATGTGTATAGAGACGAGGAGAAAAATCGGCAGCAATCATCCTTGGTGTACCTCCACGCTTGTCTGAGACACCTTTGACATCTCTGCCTACCAGGGCACATGGAAGGGTCTGCCCACATGGTAGCACTTGAACCAGCTGATGCCAGTGTTAGAGAAAGCAGCATGGAGGACGTGATGGTTGACTGCGTTAATGACAGAGGAGAGATCTAGCAGGATGAAGACCAACAACATGTTGGTAACACCAGCCAGCTGTAATGTTCTGACAACAGTGAGTAAAGCTATCTCCATGGAGTGGCCTCTCTTGAAGTCAGTCTGCAACATATTAATGAATTTATGATCAAGAATATTACTAGATAAAGGTTATTTGCTTATTGGTAACAATGAAAATTATTCTTAGTAATCGTTAATTCAGCAGAAAAATCAGAAATGTAATTGTCAGAGACAGAAAAAAATCAATACAGTTCTTGTTTCTGTAGCTGGTGTCTATCAGTCTTTCAAATCAACTTGGAGACCATGTGTGCTCACCCCTTCTTACAGACCTTCTTCTTTATTTTTGTGATATTTGAGGGAATCCTTTCAAGTACTTTCATTCCAAATTTCCACAGCTGCACTTTGGTGTCATTGTCCTGTTGCAAGGGTCACTTATGGTTCAGGTTCTGTGTTTTAACGAATGGTCTCACATTCTCCTCCAGTATTCTCTGGTAGAGTATGGAATTCATGGTTGACTCTATGGAAAACAGGCCAGGCCTAAACGTAGAAAAGCAGCCCCAAGCCATACCGCTTACACGGCCATGCTTTACATTTGGTATGAGGGTCTTTCGGTCATGAACTGCCATTCTCAAAGAGCTGTTCTGAACATGGCTTGAGGTGGCCACAACCTCAACTGCTAATGCCATTTCTGAAGTTTATATAAATTTGTACCTGTTTGTAGGAAGTGATAAAGCGGTTCACTTGTTTTTTTTCTGCACAACAAAAGAGCATTTCTGTTGAAAAAATACAAATAAGTGCAAAAAGTGATTTTTAATTAGATCACTTTTATTTATCAGTATTATTGATCTAAAGTATTCTTTCACCCAAAAATGAAGAAAAAAAGACTCAACCTTTCAATGGGCATTGCTTACTTTTTCACTCCAATGTATTTGAACCCTCTGAGAAGGTAGAATAGTTGTCATGCCATTTCTTATTGCATCATATAATACAGTATAATTAAATGAAAAATAAAAGTTATTTTATTTAGTGCACACATAAGAAGTGACTTTAGTCTCAGTGAGTCATTGGGGTGAATGTCTGTGTATTCTTTGCACTTTTAAGGTGAAATTAAAGAAGTCAAGCCTACACATGAATTAAAAATGCAGATTAATTAAAATGGAATAATTACAGAAGGTAGAACTTGCACACTTCTGAACATTATCTATCCATTTTTCTATCCCTCTTGTCCAGCTGGTGTCAGTTCTATCAGCAGTGAGTGTAATGTGGAATGCAGACCAGTAGGGGACGCCAGTCAGTCACCCACGTTCACTCACATATTTACAGTCATATGAAAAGGTTTGGGAACCCCTCTCAGCCTGCGTAATAATTGACTCTACTTTCAACAAAAAAGATAACAGTGGTATGTCTTTCATTTCCTAGGAACATCTGAGTACTGGGGTGTTTTCCAAACAAAGATTTTTAGTGAAGTAGTATTTAGTTCAAATGTGAAAAACTGGCTGTGCATAAATGTGGGTCCCCTTGTAATTTTGCTGATTTGAATGCATGTCACTGCTCAATACTGATTACTTGCAACACCAAATTGGTTGGATTAGCTCGTTAAGCCTTGAACTTCATAGACAGGTGTGTCCAATAATGAGAAAAGGTATTTAAGGTGGTCAATTGCAAGTAGTGCTTCCCTTTGACTCTCCTCTGAAGAGTGACAGCATGGGATCCTCAAAGCAACTCTCAAAAGATCTGAAAACAAAGATTGTTCAGTGTCATGGTTTAGGGGAAGGCTACAAAAAGCTCTCTCAGAGGTTTAAACTGTCAGTTTCAACTGTAAGGAATGTAATCGGGAAATGGAAGGCCACAGGCACAGTTGCTGTTAAACCCAGGTCTGGCAGGCCAAGAAAAATACAGGAGCGGCATATGCGCAGCATTGTGAGAATGTTTACAGACAACCCACAGATCACCTCCAAAGACCTGCAAGAACATCTTGCTGCAGATGGTGTATCTGTACATCGTTCTATAATTCAGTGCAATTTGCACAAAGAACATCTGTATGGCAGGGTATGAGAAAGAAGCCCTTTCTGCATTCATGCAACAGAGTCGCTTGTTGTATACAAATGCTCATTTAGACAAGCCAGATTCATTTTGGAACAAAGTGCTTTGGACTGATGAGACAAAAATTGAGTTATTTGGTCATAACAAAAAGCGCTTTGCATGGCAGAAGAAGAACACCTGCTACCTACTGTCAAATTTGGTGGAGGTTCCATCATGCTGTAGGGCTGTGTGGCTAGTTCAGGGACTGGGGCCCTTGTTAAAGTCGAGGGTCGGATGAATTCAACCCAATATCAACAAATTCTTCAGGATAATGTTCAAGCATCAGTCACAAAGTTGAAGTTACGCAGGGGTTGGATATTCCAGCAAGACAATGACCCAAAACACAGTTTGAAATCTACAAAGGCATTCATGCAGAGGGAGAAGTACAATGTTCTGGAATGGCCTTCACAGTCCCTTGACTTGAATATCATCGGCAATCTATGGGATGATTTGAAGCAGGCTGTCCATGCTCGACAGTCATTAAATTTAACTGGAGAAATTTTGTATGGAAGAATGGTCAAAAACACCTCCATCCAGAATCCAGACACTCATCAAAGGCTATAGGAGGCATCTAGAGGATGTTAGATTTGTAAAAGGAGGCTCAACTAAGTATTGATGCAGTATCTCTGTTGGGGTGCCCAAATCTATGTAGCTGTCTAATTTTGTTATGATGCATATTGCATGTTTTCTGTTAATCCAATAAACTTAATGTCACTACTGAAATGCTACTGTTTCCATAAGGCACGTCATATATTAAAAGTAAGTTGCTACTTTGAAAGCTCAGCCAATGATAAACAAAAATCCAAAGAATTAAGAGGGGTTCCCAAACTTTTTCATATGACTGTTTATGAACACAGGAAGAGCATGGAAGGTCGACACAGACAAGTATTTACAATGTATTAATTGTAAATAGATTATAGGCATCATGTTTCTCGGCATTTACAGTATATGAATGTATAGGTTGGTGCAATTTTAAAACAAATTCTCTTTTAGCTTAATGTTTATTTTAATCACTCATACAAATGTCACATTACAAGTATGCTGTTGAATTTTATAATACAAGGCATTAAACCAAACTTTTAATGTGGCAGAGCAATAAAGGACCATGCAAGTATTTTTCTGTTTCATGGTGGCTAGAACTTCCTAATAATACATTAATAATAATAATACATTTTTTATACAGTGCCTTTCCTGTGCTCAAGGCACTTATTGCTTAATTATTTTTTATAATTGGAACCTTTTTGATTTCAAATAATTGATAACATATAACATGGACAGATTCCCAGAGAATTATAATGGCCTCAAAAATGGGCAGGACAGAGACCAAATGTTTACTGGCAGTCTTGCTGGGCACACAAGCAGGGAGGAGCTGGCAGATTACTTGTAGTCTTTTGCGGTAATGGTTGACTGATCTCATTACAGGCAGGTCAGCAGCATTTGGACTTCTGGTTTTCCAAGATTGTGTCAGAGTTGAGTAGAGTCTTGAATCTTAAATTAGCTTGGAAGTGCACTAATCCAGAAATGGCAAAAGCAATGAAGAACAAAACGCCTCCTGAGACAGAATTTATTGAAGCTTTGGATTTTGAGATTGTGAGGTCAGGCAGTACAAGTTGGATGGAAAGAATGGTCTTGTTTTGTTAATAAAAGTCTTAATTCTGTGTGTGGCATTGGGCCCTGCTTTGCTAGACTGTAACCTGTTGATTACTTTTGCTCACTGAATGCTTTATATTTTACAGCATAAGGTGCCTGTTCTTCCATAGATTCCTTCCTCCCCTATGCTTGTCTCAGCAAACTTTCAGCTCATTTTCAAAAATAAGAGTGGGGGTCCGAAGAAGTGCTATGCTTTTCTCATGCGACCTAGTTTGGTAGAATGTAACCTCGACTGTGCTACTACTTTGCAATAAAAAAAAGATGTAAATGTGCTTAATTTTCATTTTACACTACCCTGAACTTGATTGTATGTGTCTGAAAATCTGATATTTATATGACTTTTGCAGTAAGCCGTTCACTAGCTATTGGATTTCTCAAGCAGTTTGAGGCCGCTCATCTGGTACGTGCATACATGGGTTGATTTATTTTGATCTACCAAGTAGTTTTTTTGACATTCACGTCTAATGCAGGGGTCCTCATGTTCAGTCCTGGAGGGCTGCAGGTTTTGATCCCAACCGTTTTCTTAATAAGAAGCCTGTTATTCTCAATAAACATTTTTTTGTGCTTCTTTTTAGTTGTTTATTAAAATTCCATACACTTTTTTTATTGCTTCTCATTCACCATCCAACTTGGTCCTATTTACACCTCTGTGTGTTTATCATGAAGCATAAGTTTTAATACAAATTTGGAAATAAATAGAAGAGAAAGAAAACTGAGGGACTGACAATTGCTGGTGATTGGGATGATATCCTCAGCAAAGAAAAATCTACTATACAACAATGAGTGGATATGTGAGACGGAAAACACCAACACGTTATAAAATGAAGTTCTTTTATTGGCGAGGATTGGCTTCTAATTAAACAATTGTAATTTGGACAAAAACCTGCAGCCACCGCAGCTCTCTAAGACTTGGGCTACATTCGCACTACTACATTTTTATATAAAAATGGCATTTTTAAAAGCAAACAATCTCTGTCTATTCCAGCATTTTTTTGCTTGGTTTACCAAAGTATGTCCGTCCACACTAAAACGACCGAAAACATACAGGAGGTAAACATTTGCATACACTGGACATGCGTGCATTGGCAGACAAAGACTTGAAGGGACGGTAATGGCGCTGGGATTTATCACAAAACTGTGGCAGCTGGTAAATTATTAGCCTTTTGCAGATGCATGCACTATTCAGACTGTACAAAACACAATTTAGGTGCATACAGGTAAGCAACACAACAAGCAGCATTTAAAGGAACTCCTCTATGTCTGCCTCTTCCATGAAGGGTGACCAATCAGAGAATAAGATATTGTAATGAACAGGATCCAATCAGAACAGGGCCACATAATAAGCATAAACCAATCAGAGTGGAAGTAGAGTCTGCGTTTTTGCCTGTGCATATTAAAACGTAGAGCTGGCATTCTCGGAAGTCTTCATTGTCAGAAGTTGGAAACACAGGAGTAGTGTGGATACAAGCGGAGACTAATGTCTGCATTTTTAAATGAAAACATAGTGGTGTGGATGGGGCCTCAACTTGAGCACCCTTGGCCTTTGATAATGGCTTGTCAGGTTTGAGGGTGATGTTTAAGAAAGCTCTCTGAAATGCAATACAGAGCAGTATTAGGATGGAAAGTGAGATGTGGTGGTGCCCTTGATGGCTTCTGCTGGTCTCTGTGGATGTTAACCAACTGGACTTTGGAGAATGTACACTCATTGGCCACTTTATTAGGTACGCCTTGCTAGTCCCAGGTTGCCTTCAGAACTGTTGTAATTCTTCATGGCATAGATTCAACATGGTGCTGGAAACATTTCTCAGGACTTTTGGTCCGTATAGTCATGATAGCATAATGCAGTTGCTGCAGATTTGTCGGCTGCACATCCATGATGCGAATCTCCCGTTCCACCACATCTCAATGGTGCTCTATTGAAATGAGATCTGGTGACTGTGGAGGCCATTTGAGCACAATGAAGTCATTGTCATGTTCAAGGAACCAGTTTGAGATGATGTGAGCTTTGTGACGTGGCGTGTTATCTTGCCTGAAGTAGACATCAGAAGGTGGGTTCACAGCGGTCATAAAGGGATGAATATGGTCAAAAATACTCGGGTAGGCTGTGACATTTAAACGATGCTCAGTTGATACTAAGGGGCCCAAAGTGTGCCAAGAAGACATTCCCCACATCATCACCACCAGCTTGAACTGTTCATACAAAGCAGGATGATTACATGTTGTTGATGCCAAATTCTGACCCTACCATCTGAATGCCGCAGCAGGAATCGAGACTCATCAGACCAAGAAATATTTTTCCAAGCTTCTATTGTCCAGTTTTGGTGAGTTTGTGTGAATTGTAGCCTCAGTTGCTTGTTCTTAGCTGACAGGAGTGGCACCCGGTGTGGTCTCCTGCTGCCCATCTGTTTCAAGGTTCGACGTGTTGTGCGTTCATAACCTCTGTTATAATGAGTGGTTATTTGAGTTACTGTTGGCCTTTCTATCAACTCAATCCAGTCTGGCCATTCTTCTCTGACCTCTGGCATCAAACAAGGCATGTTTGCCCAGAGAACGAATGCTTACTGGATATTTTCCCTTTTTCAGAACATCCTCTGTAAACTCTAGAGATGGTTGTGCACAAAAATCCCAGTAGATCAGCAGTTTCCGAAATCCTCAGACCAGCCCGTATGACACCAACAACAGTGCCACATTTGGTCACTTAAATCACCTTTCTTCCCCATTCTGATGCTCGGTTTGAACTTCAGCAGGCCATCTGTCTACAATGTCTACATGCCTAAAAGCATTGAGTTGGTGCCACATGTTTGGTCGATTATATATTTGTGTTAACAAGAAGTTGAACCAAGTGGCCAGTGAGTGTATATGTCGAGATTTTCAGTCTTATCCTTAAGATGAACAGCTTAGGTTAAATGGAGATTTTAAATCATCTTCACAAAGCCCTTGAACACAATGGATTATGTTGGAGAGCCATGACAGTTAAACGCTGACAGCAAGTAAAACTTCTCTTAATCAGTAAGAAGCTGAGTATTCATACCTGAAGGCTGTTTAGGCAGTTTCAGGAAATGTATAATTTAACAGACAGCGCAGCGTCTTTTACATGACTCGAGGGCAACACAGCTCATTGTTTACTTAAGAGCTCACTCACTTAGCTGTGTCTACATTTTTTTAAATTAGTTTACACTTTTATGAATGGCTTGTCAGTTGGTTTCAGTTCTCAGTTGTGCTCTCTAGGAACTTCAAGAGGAAATGTCATAATTAATAGGAGACAATTGAACTCTAGTCTATTATGTCTGTAGGCTCGAGCAGAGTCTGACCTTCCTGTGGTTGCCGTTTGTTAAACCACCCTTGCCACCAGTGTTACACCGTGGGTTTTTGCTGCTTCACAACTCATGGGATGAAATCTGGTAGAGTTTGAATACTTCAGTTTTCCTCCCACATCCTGAAAACGTGCATGGCCATGCGTAGGATTGTTCACTACAATAGATTAGCGCAAAGTCCAAGGCTGTTTGCTCCTGATGCTGCCAGTTGATGGAGTGCCCTGGGATCTGATTGCTGTGCTGTTGGAGTGCTAACTACTGCCAAGTTTAGACAGTGAGATGGATTAATAACAGCAAATTGTGACTGACCCTAGAGAGGTGAGTACTGACATTACATTTCTCTCTATTTTAATGGTGGTATGAAAAAGATGGGATGTTCTGGTCTCTTAAGTTTATTAGTTTGGGCAAAGTCCTCGTGAAATTTTTTTGTGTGGCTTTAATGAATAGAAAAACAGTGTCACATTCCCTAACTATTTTTGCTTATTCTTAACATCTTAAACTTCTGTCTTATCATTTCTGTTTCAGAGCCACCATGTCATGCTATTACTATTACTTGGAAAGCAACCTGGGCTAATAAAGTGCCGATTAAATAAACTGGACGTAGACTTCTGCCATTGTGGGAGGTAAGGTTTAAGGAAATCTAATTACTTACAGTATTTGTCCAGGCACTGCAACAGACTTCATATCAAGTCCGTGTGTTCTTATAAAGTGTACCTCCTTTGTGAGGCTCGCAAACTATTAATTAATTTTGTAACCTGCTCTTGAGTTATTACAAAGTTCATGCGGGTCCCAGTCCATCACAGGGCACAATCACTGAGAGACAGGACAAACTGAGAGCTGCCTGTTAACCCAGCATGCACCTCTTTGGGGTGAAGTACGCCTAGAAAAGTCCATACAAGCAGTGAGTGGGCCGTGGTTCAAACGTGGAGCTCTGCACCCATGAGGTGGCTGTGTTTCAATACAGATTGGTGGGGCAACTTGGGTTAGAAGATTTTGATTTGACAAGAAAAGGATTTCAAGACTGGTGTTGTAGACATCTTCTTTGTGGCAAAATTACCTCTCTCTAACATTGCATGATTGTTTAATATAAAGCAGCGTCATAAAATGATAACTGGCCTTCAGTGTCACAGAACATTGCAGTGTCTGCAAAGAAGGCAGGTGTAAACAGAGGAGAATGTTATATTTGTTCATGTATCCACTCAAACCCGTCGCTTTAGTTACTAAACTTAACAAGCTTGTTCTGATACCCTTGTGTCCCCCTGTAAAATATTCAGCGTGTCTAGTAATGGATGGGTGGAGGGATGGAAAATAAATGAATGCATTGCCAAAATATGCAATGTGTGTACAGATTCTTGTGGCGTATATACTTTTTATACCTGATAAATTATGAGGGAGATGACCCCACCTGGAAATTAATCCCAAAATGAACATTTGAACTATGAGTTTGACTTCTTTCTTCCCAGAATAAGATTTCTAGGAGGGATATCGGTCAGTCTTTGTTTTATGTAATGTCTTTACCATCCACAAAGCTTACAGAATACCAAAGCATTATAGGATAATTCAAATAGAAGGTAACGTTTGTCACCGGAATGTCAGGTTTGTTGATGACAGGTACCCTGGAATTTGGAAATTTTGCATCATAAGTTAGGATCAGAGTTCTGAAGATCCACTTGTTGGTTTAATGTAAAATGTATGCCCTCCCCGACCACTACCACCTGGTAATAACAGAGGTTGATCATACTAGATTAAAAATATATTTATATATATATATATATATATATATATATATCCATCCATCCATCCATTATCCAACCCGCTATATCCTAACTACAGGGTCACGGGGTCTGCTGGAGCCAATCCCAGCCAACACAGGACGCAAGGCAGGAAACAAACCCCGGGCCCACCACAGGGTGCACACACACACACCATATATTTATATACATTTTATTTATATATATATATATATATATATATATATATATATATATATATACACACACAGTACTGTGCAAAAGTTTTAGGCAGGTGTGAAATAATGCTGCTTCATGTTTCATGAAGACTGTTTCATGTCATGGCATGATTGAGCACAGCAACAAGACACAAGGTAGTTATACTGCATCAGCAAGGTCTCTTCCAGACAAAGATTTCAAAGCAGACTGGGGTTTCAATATGTGCTGTTCAAGCTCTTTTGAAGAAGCACAAAGAAACGGGCAACGCTGAGGATCATAGACGCAGGGGTCGGCCAAGGAAACTTAGTGCAGCAGATGAAAGACACATCAAGCTTATTACCCTTTGAAATCGGAAGATGTCCAGTATTGCCATCAGCTCAGAACTGGCAGAAACCATAGAAGTCTGGCCAGAAGTGGTCTTCATGGAAGAGTTGCAGCCAAAAAGCCATACCCCTGACGTGGAAAGAAGGCCAAGCGACTCAAGTATGCACAAAAACATAGGAACTGGGGTGCAGAAAAATGGCAGCAGGTGCTTTGGACTGATGAGTCAAAATTTAAAATATTTGGCTGTAGCAGAAGGCAGTTTGTTCGTCGAAGGGCTGGAGAGCAGTACAATAATGAGTGTCTGCAGTGAAGTATGGTGGAGGTTCCTTGAAGGTTTGGGGCTGCATTTCTGCAAATGGAGTTGGAGATTTGGTCAGGATTAATGGTGTTCTCAATGCTGAGAAATACAGGCAGATACTTATCCATCATGCAATACCATCAGGGAGGCGTATGATTGGCCCCAAACTTATTCTGCAGCAGGACAACGACCCCAAACATACAGCCAAAGTTATTAAGAACTATCTTCTGCGTAAAGAAGAAGTGATGGAAAGTAGAAGTGATGGTATGGCCCCAACAGAGCCCTGATCTCAACATCATCGAGTGTGTGTGGGATTACATGAAGAGACAGAAGGATGTGAGGAAGCCTACATCCACAGAAGATCTGTGGTTAGTTCTCCAAGATGTTTGGAACAACCTACCAACCGAGTTCCTTCAAAAACTGTGTGCAAGTGTCCCTAGAAGAATTGATGCTCTTTTGAAGGCAAAGGGTGGTCACACCAAATATTGATTTGATTTAGATTTCTCTTTTGTTCATTCACTGCATTTTGTTGATTGATTAAAATAAATGATTAACACTTCCATTTATGAAAGCATTCCTTGTTTACAGCATTTTTTCGACACCTGCCTAAAACTTTTGCACAGTACTGTATATATATATTTTATTTATATATATATATACACACACACACACACACACACACTAGAAGGTTACCCCCTGCTTGCTTTGCTTGCCAACTCCCATGGCCTGCGCTATGCGCCAGCCACTTTGTGTGTCTGCCACTCGCATTGTGTGTGGGGGGGGCTGAATGCACCCCAAGGAGACGCGGTCGCTCCTCCGAAGCCCCCTCTTAAACGGTGATACAATGGGAAACAAATACAGTTTTTTTTTTTTTATATACCTCTTCTTTGCTCGATCAGCTGCTGGCTTGCTGCTGCAGCTGCCATGCTGCGTGATCTGGATCTCGCACAGCACTTCGAACATTTTAAAAGCCTGTACAGCAGCTGTCTTTGTCATCTACTATTTGCATTGCATGGTTAAATCTCTTGGCACAAATTCTCGTCTCACGGGATGTGAGTTCTTGATATTTTTTAGTTTATAATTTAAAAATGCAATAAGAATCTGAAAATCACATCACATTAAAGTTTGATAAATTCTGAAAAGAATGATACCAAACATATATACATGTACGTAGGTTTTAAAATAAGGACAATTTAAAGCTTGACATACTGTAAAAGAGAGAGAGAGAGAGTAGATACTGTATATATAATAAATTTGTTTTAAACCTGCCAGCCACTCCACTGAACATTTTTTTTTAGCCTGTGCTGTGCCGGTACATTTTTTTGCAATTTGGGAATCAATTGCAGTGCCATTTACTTAACAATCGTGAAATGTTTTGAGAGTCTGCTGTTTCGATTTACTTTTTTTTCTTTCTTCAAATATTGTTATTTTTTCTTAAGGCTGAGGCTGGCTGGTCATTCAGTACATCTTTAATGTAAATGATTTTAGCAAATGGCTGCAATATAACAAAGAGTGAAAAATTGAAGGGGGTCAGAATACTTTCCGTACCCACTGTGTGTGTATATATACTATACAGGTCCCCAGCTCAGCTATTCAGACCATATCAGTGTGTTTATGGTTCCTGCATACAAGTCCTTGCTGAAGCGCACTAAACCAGCCCACAAGAACATCAGAGTGTGGCAGGTTGGTGCTGTTTCAGCTCTCCAAGACTGCTTTGAATTGACAGACTGGGACATTTTTAGGGAGGCTGCCATGGATGGTGACTCCCTCAATCTGGAGGAGTACACAGACTCTGTGACTAGCTAAATCTCCAAATGCATAGGGAATGTTACTGTTACCAAGGATGTTACCACGAGAGCCAGTGTACAAAATACTCCGTAGTAATCAGGGGGTCCTGCGGGTTATTTAAATTAATAAATTATATATGGAGAATGCAGTCAGTTAAGTTTTTCTATGCATATTTTACCCATACAAATTGCATTATACATGAATAATACTTTCTCTGACCTATGCACTTAAACATGGTCTGTCAAAGACTACTGAAGCCGCAACTGTTTTATTTCCCTCTAAAGTTGAATGCCGACTTCTTCCAAAGCACACACTGATCACTTTATGGAGTCTCCTGCTGATCACACAGGATCATCCCAATATTGTTCTTGTTCTTGTTTACTGAACAACTAAATATAACAAAACTGTCTGAAGAGCCCGCTGAGACTCTTGATTTCACTTTCCCATTTTAGAATTTTACGCAGGCTTTACAGGAAGAAGATTTGGAGAAGGAGAAAAGTCCCCCTACAGTTGACGTTCATTCAAGTTATTTGGATCCCAAAGCTGGAGAATTCAAAATGCATTGAGAGGTTTGGCACATTCGTGTTACTGAATGGTGAAAGCAAGATGTTCTTCAGTGTTGCTACCTGATATTTGTAAAGAATTCATACACTGATTAAAACAGTCCAGAAGGTCGAGATGCCTAAGGTACCCGAGTGTCCCAAACACACAGCGACTCGGGGAGGCACAGGAGAATAAGGGAAATTTGACCTTGTGTGGACCTCAACATCACATCCCTTGTGGTTCCATACCTCATCATAATAGCCAAACTAGTGCAAGACTGACATCACAAGCCAGGACTGATTAAGGACCTCATTTTGCATATACTATGACAGCCTTAGCTTTGAAGTCACTTCTGAGAGTACCACATTATGGTGTCATCATTTAGTAAAAGGGATTTTGTTGCTGATGAGAGAGATTTTGAAGAAGGACGAACAGAGGAGAGGAGTTGCTGGTGGGTTACGCTCACTTTGGAGTGTTTCACAGACCTTGGGTTTGTTACTTCTCTTTACTGAACAGTCGACCACTGAGCAGTACAGTAGTTGGCATAGGGAATTTGATAGTGGAAAGGGATCTTAATTGAAAATCAACATAAGACCCTGAATAATTTGTCCACACTCCCTTTAGAACAAGGCAGTGGCTCAACATTATCACATGTTAAAGAAATGAATAATTATAAAGAAATACCTTGCAAATTGTTATAAACACCCGTAAACTTAAGTTCAATCAAACTTTCCCAGACTTTATAGGCAGTAATGAAGTTCAATCAACACTCAATACGGCACCGTGGTTTGTGTACTTAATAAGATTAGCCAGGCAGCTGGCTGGCTTAGGCTATGTTTTTTTTTTTTTTCCACAGCACCACATGATGCTTTGTAGAGCCATTGTGACATCACCAAACCACAGCAGCCATGTTGGTTGGTTGGGGATGGCACTACCCGATCTGTGCAACATGCATACTGTAAGCATATGCCACTTCACGCCTCTGCCTGATCTGCTTTATGCATGTGTGATGTCACTACTCCAGCTGCACTCCACCCATATTTGCATTAAAGAAAAAACAAAAAGAAACAAAACAACTTCACTCAACATTACACTTTACAGCATCGTCCGATCTAAACAGGGTATACAGATAGAAAACATGCAGGATTTTCATTTGAGGGGTAAATTAATTGATCATAATGAGAATATTATGAAAATACATTGTTCTGCATGGATTCGTTGTACGTTGTGTCGTCACTGCTGGATTAAACATGTTTTGCTCATTGCTATGTAACGTAGATCAGGTGGTGACATGGACAGACCTTTAAATATAAAGAGTCTAAAATATATATATATTGGGTGGGCCATTTATATGGATACACCTTTAAAAAATGGGAATGGTTGGTGATATTAACTTCCTGTTTGTGGCACATTAGTATATGTGAGGGGGGAAACTTTTCAAGATGGATGGTGACCATGGTGGCCATTTGGAAGTCGGCCATTTTGGATCCAACTTTTGTTTTTTCAATAGGAAGAGGGTCATGTGACATCAAACTTATTGGGAATTTCACAAGAAAAACAATGGTGTGCTTGTAACTTTATTCTTTCATGAGTTATTTACAAGTTTCTCTTTGTTTACAGCCATTGACATGTCGCAAAGGTTAACACGTGAGGAGCGGACAGAAATAGTGTTGATGTCTGGTGAACGCAGTAACCGGGTCATTGCAGCAGATTTCAATGCAAGACACCCTAAGAGACCACCCATCTCCCATGCTACAGTTAGCAAACTGCTTGCTAAGTTTCGTGAAACTGGTTCAGTGTTGGATTTGCCAAAATGTGGACGCCTGAAAACTGTCACTAATGAAGAAACATCAGTGGCTGTCCTAGCTTCATTCAGCAAGAGCCCACAGCGTAGCACTTGCCGCATGTCACTGGAGAGTGGCATTAGTCGAACATCCCTTCGCGGATATTAGCTACTCACAAATGGCACCCTTACAAACTCCAGCTACTGCAGCATCTCAATGAGGATGACCCAGATCGGCGCACTGAATTTGCAGAATGGGCAAAACAAAAATTGGAACAGGACCCTCAGTTTACGCAGAAGATTTTGTTCAGTGATGAGGCAAACTTTTATGTGAATGGTGAAGTTAACAAACAAAACCACCGCTATTGGTCTGACACTAACCCACATTGGATAGATCCCTCCAAGACTGTTGGAACAAAAAAATTGATGGTATGGTGTGGTATATGGGGTACAAAGATAGTGGGGCCATTCTTCATCAATGGAAACCTCAAGGCCACTGGATATGCGAAATTGCTACATGATGATGTGTTTCCCTCTTTATGCACTGAAGCTGGCACGTTCCCTGAGTTTTTCCAGCAAGATGGTGCACCACCACATTATGGGTGTCAGGTCCGAGCATTCCTAGATGAACAGTTTCCTGGAAAGTGGATTGGTTGTCGTGGGCCAGTTGAATGGCCCCCAAGGTCTCCCGATCTGACCCCCTTAGACTTTTATCTTTGGGGTCATCTGAAGGCAATTGTCTATGCTGTGAAGATACGAGATGTGCAGCACCTGAAACTACGGATACTGGAAGCCTGTGCAAGCATTTCTCCTGCGGTGTTGCTATCAGTGTGTGAAGAGTGGGAGAAGAGGGTTGCATTGACAATCCAACACAATGGGCCGCACATTGAACACATTTTATAAGTGGTCAGAAACTTGTAAATAACTCATGAAAGAATAAAGTTACGTTAAAACCAAGCACACCATTGTTTTTGTTGTGAAATTCCCAATAAGTTCGATGTGTCACATGACCCTCTTCCTATTGAAAAACAAAAGTTGGATCCAAAATGGCCAACTTCAAATGGCCACCATGGTCACCACCCATCTTGAAAAGTTTCCCCCCTCACATATACTAATGTGCCACAAACAGGAAGTTAATATCACCAACCATTCCCATTTTAGTAAGGTGTATCCATATAAATGGCCTACCCTGTATGTATACAGTATATAAAATGTGTTACATCAAAGGCTCTCTCTGGGTGTCAGTTAGTCGTAGGAATAAGAGCTCGGGAGACACACAGAGAGATGAAGGACTCTGAGTTTAGGTGCGGTGGTTAGCACTGCTGCATCACAGTTCAAATCACATATTTGGCCACAATAACCTATCCAGCATAGATGACAGACACTTCTCTAGTCCTTGTGGACCCTTTAAAGACCACTGCAACAGTACAATGGTCCAGACAGAACTTGTTCCATTTCTCTTTCCCCGTTGACTTCATTGCATTTCACCGAGTTTCCCAAACGTTTCCACATTTTTGTCAAACTTGAGGTGGTGTGACTATAAATAACCTGATTATGAAGATGTTTTCATATTTAATAGTTGATTTTGACTTTATTATTATTATTACCTTACAATGGCTTGCTTTTCCTTTTCATTATACAATCTTGCTTTTTGTTTTCACTATTTACTGTATGTCTGTAAGAAAATATTTCTTGGGTTCTGCCAGGAGAAATGCTAAGAAAGCTCCGGTTTTAAAAAGATTTCAAGCCAAAAGGAAGTTGCAAAGATTAGGGTTTATTGGCATTTGGGGAAAAAAACAAACCACAGCTGGTGGACCCCAGACATTTTGGAGCACTTCCTGCTCAACCCTGGGACTTTTGCACTGTGATCCTCCATAACCGGCCTTCCTCCAGACTTCTGCCCGATCTTAACAGACGGAGGACAAACTGACATTATTCATTTTTTTTTTTTTTTTGCCCTGGCTAGAAGATGGCCAGAGCTCCCCCTTGGCTCAATGTCCATGTTGTGGCCCCTCACCACAATGCAGCTGTATGCCTTATCTGGATGATCACAACCTGAGGGCTGGACATCCATGTTAATATACATCTGCCTACGGTAACATACTGGAGACAGTTGGTGTCAGAAAAGTTGCAAAATAATTTCCAACCCAAAAGTAAATGCCAGAAGTGGATTCTACACCTTCAAAATTATATTAACTCAAATAGACTTAAAATTAGGGGTAGCACGGTGGCGCAGCGGGTAGCACTGCTGCCTTGCAGATTAGGAGACCTGGTTTCGCTTCCCGGACCCTCCCTGCATGGAATTTGCATGTTCTCCCCGTGTCTACGTGGGCTTCCTCCCACAGTCCAAAGACATGCAGGTTAGGTGCATTGGCGATTCTAAATTGCCCCTAGTGTGTGCTTGGTGTGTGTGTGTATGTGTGTGTGTGTGTGTGTGCCTTGTGGTGGGCTGGCACCCTGCCCGGGGTTTGTTTCCTGCCTTGCGCCCTGTGTTGGCTGGGATTGGCTCCAGCAGACCCCTGTGACCCTGTAGTTAGGATATAGCGGGTTGGATAATGAATGGATGATGATAGTTGTTTAGGACATGTGTAAACAATGACAGCTCACAGCAGAAGGATATAAAGAATGTCAAAATACTTAAAGGTCAACATGAGATTTTCAGTTCTTTTTTACATGCACACTCATCTGTACAGGAAAGTGGCTTGAAGCAGAGTGGAAGATCCCAGGGGGCAGCAAGGAGTCTGACAGCTTGGGGGTAAAAACTATCCTGCAGCCTGGCAGATCTGGCTGTGATGCTGCAGTATCTTTTCTTGGATGGCAGACGTGTGAAAAGTCCATGTAAGGGGTCCTTCACAAAATCTTGCATGCCTTGCAGACATTGCGTTTGTAAAATATGTCCTATAGTGAAGGGAGATGCACCCCAATAATGTTCTCTGCTGTCATCACTATCTTTTGCAGGCGCTTGAGGTCAGATATGTTGCAGTTGCCATACCAGACAGTTTTGCAGCTGGTCAGAACACTTTCAATGGTGCCTTCTGTAGAACATGGTGAGGAAGGAAGGGGGAAGACTTGCTCGCTTCAGCCACCTCATGAAGTGTAGTCTCTGCTGGGCTTTCTTGATTAGTGATGAGGTGTTATGCATCCACGTATGTTCCTCAGTTATGTGCACGCCGAGGTCTTGGTCCACCTTGGTCTCCACATCTAAACTATTGATGCCGAGTGGGATGTGGGCAGGATGTGATTTTCTGACGTCCACAATTATCACTTTTGTCTTGTCGACATTGAGAGAGAGATTGTTCTCTTTACACCATGTGGACAGCCATTTCACCTCATCTCTGTATGCTGTTTCATCATCCCTGCTTATCAGTCCCAGCACCGTCATATCATCCGCAAACTTGATGATGTGGTTAATGTTGTACGTAGCTGTGCAGTCAGTCATGAGTCATCAGGGTGAAGAACAGTGGACTAAGCATGCAACCTTGTGGCGCTCCAGTGCTCAGTGTGATGTTGCTGAAAGTGCTGCAGCCTATCTGAACTGACTGGGGCCTCTTTGTCAAGAAGTCCAGGATCCAATTGCAGAGGGTGGTGTTCAGGCACATCCTGCTCAGTTTTACAACCTGCTTTTGAGGGATGATTGTATTGAAGGCAGAGCTAAAGTCTTTGAATAGCATCCTGACGTGTGTCTTTTTTATCCAGATGTGTCAGGGAGAGGTAAAGGGCAGAGCATATGGCATCCTCATCTGACCTGTTTGAGTGGTGTGCAAACTGAAGAGGGTCAAGGAAGGCAGGGAGATTAGTCTTTATGTGTGACATGACTAACCTTTTGAAGCACTTCATGATGATTGGCATGAGTGCAACTGGTCGGTAGTCATTCAGGCATGTCACTGATGACTTCTTCGGCACTGGTATGATGGTGGTCAACTTGAAGCATGCTGGGACTAGCGACTGGCTCAGAGATGTGTTGAAGATGTGTATCTCCTTATAGTGTGAGACAGGTTGGCTCTGGCCACCCTAAGGGTAGCCTTTTCTCCACATTTGAAGGCTGCATTTCTGATCTTGAGTAGCTTGTGCACTTCTCTCATCATGCAGGGCTTTTGGTTGGCTCTCGTGGTAACATCCTTGGTAACAGTAACATTCTCTATGTATTTGGAGATTTAGTTAGTCACAGAGTCTGTGTACTCCTCCAGATTGAGGGAGTCACCATCCATAGCAGCCTCCCTGAAAATGTCCCAGTCTGTCAATTCAAAGCAGTCTTGGAGAGCTGAAACAGCACCAACCTGCCACACTCTGATGTTCTTGTGGGCTGGTTTAGTGCGCTTCAGCAAGGACTTGTATTCAGGAACCATAAACACACTGATATGGTCTGAATAGCTGAGCTGATGACCTGTATAGTATATATACACACACAGTGGGTACGGAAAGTATTCTGACCCCCTTCAATTTTTCACTCTTTGTTATATTGCAGCCATTTGCTAAAATCATTTCAATTAATTTTTTCCCTCATTAATGTACACACAGCATCCCATATTGACAGACAAAAAAAAAGAATTTTTGAAATTGTTGCAGATTTATTAAAAAAGAAAAACTGAAATATCACATGGTCCTAAGTATTCAGACCCTTTGCTCAGTATTTAGTAGAAGCACCCTTTTGAGCTAATACAGCCATGAGTCTTCTTGGGAAAGATGCAACAAGTTTATCACACCTGGATTTGGGGATCCTCTGCCATTCCTCATTGCAGATCCTCTCCAGTTCTGTCAGGTTGGATGGTAAACGTTGGTGGACAGCCATTTTTAGGTCTCTCCAGAGATGCTCAATTGGGTTTAAGTCAGGGCTCTGGCTGGGCCATTCAAGAACAGTCAGAGAGTTGTTGTGAAGCCACTCCATTATTTTAGCTGTGTGCTTAGGGTCATTGTCTTGTTCGAAGGTAAACCTTCGGCCCAGTCTGAGGTCCTTAGCACTCTGGAGAAGGTTTTTGTCCAGGATATCCCGGTACTTGGCCACATTCATCGTTCCCTTGATTGCAACCAGTCGTCCTGTCCCTGCAGCTGAAAAACACCCTCACAGCATGATGCTGCCACCGCCATGCTTCACTGTGGGGACTGTATTGGGTGATGAGCAGTGCCTGGTTGTCTCCACACATACCGCTTAGAATTAAGGCCAAAAAGTTCCATCTTGGTATCATCAGACCAGAGAATCTTATTTATATCAAGTCCAATCAGTATAATCAAACACAGCTGGACTCAAATTAAAGTGATCTCAAGGATGATCAGAAGAAATGGAAAGCACCGGAGTTAAATATATGAGTGTCACAGCAAAGGGTCTGAATACTTAGGACCATGTGATATTTCAGTTTTCTTTTTAATAAATCTGCAACAATTTCAAAAATTCTTTTTTGTCTGTCAATATGGGGTGCTGTGTGTACATTAATGAGGGAAAAAAATAATTTAAATGATTTTAGCAAATGGCTGCAATATAACAGTGAAAAATTGAAGGGGGTCTGAATACTTTCCGTACCCACTGTATGTATATATATATATATATATATATATATATATATATATATATATATATATATATATATATATATATATATATATATATATATAGTATGTAGTATAGCAACTACACACACACACAGGCTGGGCACCACTCAGCAACCAGAAACATTTAAGATTCTTCTTTTGCTTAAGGTGGACAACCAGTAGACTAACTGCATGGAAGAGGAAAATGAGCAGAAGATGTCTAACTTGGCAGTCTCAGTGTCCTAACACCATAGACCTTGTTAAAGCACATGCAGTAAACCATTGAGGTGGGCTGTAGATAATGAGGAGTGATCCATGGGTATCAGTAATAAGCACACTAAATATCCAGGAAGGTGAATACTGTAGTACAGCATTTGAAGGTTAGTCTTGAGCTTGAGATCTTAGCCACCTGCAGTGTAGAGGTGCACATATGACAAAGGTCATCTCAGAGATCAAGGTGGCTATAAATGTAGAGGAGCATTTTGGGGTCTGCTTATGCTTATGGTCTGCTTCTGTGGGGCATCTGTTGGTGAAGAAAGATTC
This sequence comes from Polypterus senegalus, assembly GCF_016835505.1. Classification (NCBI taxonomy): domain Eukaryota; kingdom Metazoa; phylum Chordata; class Cladistia; order Polypteriformes; family Polypteridae; genus Polypterus; species Polypterus senegalus. The sequence continues at coordinate 78,686,030 of NC_053164.1, forward strand.
ACGGATCTTGACTTTGCTGATGATGCTGTGATCTTCGCGGAGTCAATGGAGGCTCTGATCGGGGCGCTCGAGAGACTGAGTGAGGAGTCTGAGTGTCTGGGCTTGCAAGTGTCCTGGATAAAAGCCAAGATCCAGGCCTTTAATGACCTCTTGGGCACAGCCATCGGCAGTGTGTCTGTTTACGGAGAGAGTGTCGACCTTGTCAAGAGGTTTACTTACCTTGGCATTGACATTCATGTCTCTGGTGACTCTTCGTATGAAGTCAATAGAGAGATTGGGAGAGCATGGGGGGGGATCATGAGGTCGCTGGAAAGAGGTGTGTGGCACTCTCGATATCTATACAAAAGGATGAAGGTCCAAGTCTTTAGAGACCTGGTGATTCATGTCTTGCTATATGGTTGCGAGACATGCACGCTATCCAGTGACCTGAGATGAAGTCTGGACTCCTTTGGTATTGTTTCTCTCCGGAAAATCCTTGGGTACCGTCGGTTTGACTTTGTGTCGAATGAGCGGTTGCTCATGGAGTCCTGAATGAGGCACATTACCTGCAATGTGAGGGAGCGTCAGTTAAAGCACTTACGGCAATGTGGCACGTTTCCCCGAGGGTGATCCGGCTCGTAAGATCCTCATTATTGGAGACCCAAGTGGCTGCACCAGGCCAAGGGGTCACCCACATAACACCTGGCGGCGGCAGATAGAGGGTCATTTCCGGAGGGTGGGACTGGACTGCATGTCTGCCTAGGGGGTTACCAACCAGGATCCCGAGTCAATTCGCCATGTAGTGGGTGCAGCAGCGCACTGTACCAGTGCATACTCCCCAACTTCACTTGACTTGACTTATACTACTATACTTGAACAAACACTGTTGGGTTACCTAAGCATGGCGTTTGAGTTTGAAAGACCCAGGTAGCCTCAAGTGACATCACTATAGGTGTCCTGGGATACATGAACTGGTGTCCTGGGATACATGAACTAACAGTATTGTGCACCTACAACTATTCCAGAATACTTCACATTTCCAAGTTGTTTCTTTCAATACTTGAATGAATGCGTATTTTGCTCAACTGGAAGAATCCCAATCTATCCTTTCTAACTCAATAGGAAAGCGATATGCCGTATCATCTCAGTTGTCAGTAATTTCCTAACCTACTTAGTCCTGAACAGGATTGTAGGAGATGTGGGAGCCTTTCCCAGCTAGGGCAAAAAGCAGGATTAAACCCTGGACAGACCATCGTAGGGCGAACACAAACACACACACACACTATTTAGTATGGCCAATGTCTTTGGACTGTGGGAGGAAACCCACATAGACACGGGGAGAACAGGCAAACTCCATGCAGGGAGGACCTGGGACACAAATGCTGCTCTCCTTACTGTGCCACCCCTCACCTGAAACTGAAAGAAGCTAAATTCTCTTAATGTGTATTCCTTTGGTAGTGTATTTTTTTTCAGAATTTGGCAAGAGTTCATTAATGTAAACCTAAAGTTAACATGGTATTTTATTCTAGTCCCTATTTTACCACACAGAAACGTTTAAGCAGAGGCCCTCTATTTCTATAGCTCTCTTGTCTCGGGTGGAGGCTGAATGCGGATTTCCAAGGATTACTTTAGAAGAATTCACTCAGATTTGCCAGGTTATTTTCATTTGTCTGTTCAGGTTCCATTATAAAGTATCGTCTCCTGATAAAATGCATTTTAAAAAGCCACTCGAAGACACAACCGAGTTGGGACTGCCAATAAAAACTCATAGCCCCGTGTCCCCTCCCGATTGGCATCATAGAAGAGCAGCGCGTCGAGCTGAGCGCACCTACCGCGTGAAGCTCCACTAAACGGCGCCTCCGTTCTTGCCACTGTGACTCATTTCAGCCTTTAGCGCTCATTACGCCATCTGCGCCAAGTTTCGCCTTGTTCTGTTGTGAAAGGGGCGCAGTAATCCATTGGCAGATGTATGTGTAAGAGCCTGCCGACTTGGGGTTTTGTGGCTTTCTTTAAATCATACCGTAGCTAATTTAGTGTCGTCTTTATTTGTATCACTGTATTAAATGATCTCTGGATACACATAAACCGCAAACCGTGAATAAGCTATAACCCCAACTGCCCTCCGTCTTCACATTTTTATATTTTATTTTTCAGTACAGTACACTGTAATTGAAAGTAACACGTAAAAAATGCGTTCCTGCATGGTGCTCAATGATATCATTCCGATGAGAATGAATAGAGTAAGCGAGTTTGGGTCATGGACACACAAATGCTTTAATGTGCATTCTATAGAATTCTTTGCACTTTGCCAATAAACATCGACAGTAAGCCTTTTAGTGCGCATTGAACTCCATTAGCTATCCGATTGAAAGGGGGCGGTGCCATGCCAGATGGCCCTCGAGGTGCGGAGTAAACGCTCGCAGGTACGGTCAGGATGTGCAGACTCCACGGGGAAAACGAGCAGCCAATGAAAAAAAAAGAAGCAGTGAAGCACTGCGCCACCCACCACCAGAAGATGAACACGTTTTTTTAAGGTCTTTGAATACGGTATTCCTAAATAGGAACGAACATTATTTAACATGTATAATTTGCATTAATATAATTTCAACATAACTGTATATAATTTTTTACAAAGTATCGCAAAAACTAAAAGCTAATCTCCAGACAAAAAGTTAATTAGTGACTATTGATAAGAACGTAAAGGTGCGCATTTCATTCGCTAAGCTCTCAACTGAAATAATAAAGCACCATGTGTTGTGATGGGGAACAAAATCCAAAACATTCCGAGTCTTTATCATCTTCATTTTACGTCCATATAGAGTCGGCTGTTCACGCTAATCGCCGCTGTTGAAGAGGGCACGTTTGGCAGTGACGTCATCATCCAGTAGTGAGTAAGAATGAGTCAATATCTACTTGATTTCTTGAGCCCGCTTTACTGAGTTTTAGGGCGACGGAGCCCTCAGTCCTACAAATGAATGGGTACAGTCCGCTGGGCTCATGCACATCCACACACTCAACAGATAACTCGTCTGTTACTTTTTTGTTACAGCTGGAAAAAACGGGGTAAATGACATCAGGCTTCAGTAAGGGCAGTTTCTCTGTTACACCAGCAGATGGCAGTGATCCTCGCTTGCTTTGCCCTTCCAAGGTCTCGGTTGCTCGTTGCCTCGTTGCTATGGTGATGCTCTCTGCCCGGTAGGAAATGAATGCAAAGTCTGCTAATCAAAGAGCTAATTCCACAGCCTAGGAGTGGCTCTGACTCAGTAAGGCACGAGAGATTACTATTATTGACCGATGGTTGGTCCTGGTGTGACCCTGCCGTTCCCAAATAAAAAGACTAATTGAGCCAGCACGAAAACCCACCCGCTGCCCACTTACGCGCTTGCGTTCTTTATTTCACTCGGGGCCATTAGTTTACAGAGTACAGATAATCCCCCGAGTTCTTTATTTAAATTTCCTGGTTTCTTCATTCCTTATCAGCCGCTCTTCATTCAATCTTGTGTTGTATATAAAGCTGTATTAAAGAGAAGGACTCGGTGCATTCTGCGCACGCACACACAAACAGTAAAGGAACAAAGGTTACAAATTGAAAACACCGAGCAGACGGCATAATGACCATCAGACCGAAGCAGCACTTTACCCCGCTTACATTGATCAGCCACAACAGTAAAACCACTGCAAGGTGAAGTGAATAAGATTAGCTATCTCATTACTGTGGCGCCTGTCAAGGAGTGGGATATATTAGGCAGAGATCAAACAGTGTTTAGTAGAAAGTGGTGTGTTGGAAGCAAGAAAAATGGGCAAGTCATAGGGATCTGAACGACAGTACAAATGGGCAGGTTAGTATCACAACTGGACAATGCAGAAATGGAAGGCCTGGTCTGATAAATGATGTTTTCTTTAAATCATGTGGATGGCTGGGTGCATGTGCATCAGTTATCCGGGGAAGAAATGGGAGCAGGATGCGCTATTGGAAGAAAGCAAGCCAACTGTCACAGTGTGATTCTCTGGACAATGTTTTGGGCCCTGGCATTCATGTGGATGTTACTCTGACATGTACCGTATATCTACCGTATATCTACCACCTACCTACCTTGCAAACCACATACACCACTTCTTGACAATGCTATTCCCTAAAGGCAGTGGCTTCTTTCAATAAGATAATGCACCATGCTACACTGCAAAAATTGTTGAGGAATGGTTTGAAGAACATGACAAAAAGTTCAAGGTGTTGACTTGGCCTCCAAATTCCCCAGATTTGAGGCCAACCGAGCTTCTGTGGGATGTGCTAGAAAAAGAAGTTGATCTATGGAGGTACCACCTTGTAATTTACAGGACTTAAAAAGATCTGCTCCTAATGTCTTGGTGCCAGGAAACCTTCAGAGATCTCCTGGAGTCCCTGCCTCAAATGGTCAGAGTTGCTTTGGTGACACAAGAGGGACCAACATAATAATAGGCAAATGATTTTAATGTTGTGGCTATTTGATGTATATTAAATTAGGCATATTTAAAACCAAAGTAGCTTCATGGGATTAACATGGACCAAATTGGCAATGGATAATAAATACAAAGTCAAACTGACCCTGCAATAGTTTAGCCGGCCACTGGCAAAACCAAGAGACAGCCTCAACGGCAGCCCCTGTGAGGCGAGGACAATCAAATAGCTGGGTGCATTTTGATTCATCATTTGCTACCGCTGTCCCCAATCCCCTATTTTATTCTCATCTGCAAATAAAATGGAAAAGGGAAAACGTGGAACTGGGATTGACATTTTGCAATCTTTCCAGCTCCTTCTGAACTGCATACATTTTCAGTGCTGATGGGTTCATTTCTGAGGTCAGCTGTGAATGAATAAGCAATAATGAGGGGATGGCAATCGAGCTGCTCATCTCAGCTGACTTTCCCATTTCTCGTCACAGGTTGTGGCATCTGCTTGATTCAGCTGCAGTGCAGGGGTGAAGAAAAAAAAAAAACCTTCTCAAATCGATTCAGGTAGAAAAAGCACACAAGGCTTTTCTCCTTGACAGCCACTCTTCCTGCCAGAATCTAAAGCCATTAACCCTGTAACTGTGTTTTAAGTGATTTAGAATTTCTTGTATGGTTTATTTTCTTGCAGATGATAGGTACAGTATTTGTCTACTATTCAAGATGCCTGTGACTTGAACATGTCCGTGTTGCTTTGTGTTTTACTGCATATGCATCTGATATGTAAATACAAATGACATCACAGTCCTCGAGGATTGTACTTGGTCTGTGAAGAAAGTCTGCCACCTGCTTGTGTGGCACATCAGCAGTATTGGACTACTAACGTTTGGACATTTGGATCTGACTGGATATTCAGAAATGTGTAAAGTACAACACACCCCGTACAGCTTAATGCGTTTAAACCAGTGATTCTTAACCTTTTTTGAGTCACGGACCCCTTTAAGAATCTGATGAAAGCTATGAATGACCTTCCCCAGAAGTATTCACATAATGGATGGATGGATATGACATACACAAAGTATTAAACTTTAAAGTAAACAATAAAAAAAAACACTTTTTTTAATACAAAAAGTAATGGCCACTCATAATTATGAAATACAATCCTCTTGTGCAAATTAAAACAGATCTACTACTACTACTACATCTTCTCTGTCTTTGTCTTCTTTATTTCAATGAGAAGGTTGTTCTTGTTTGCCTTGAATAAGAATATGAAACTGTGGAGTGGTCTTGGACAAGGTGACACGCATATCTTCTTTGACATCCAATCTATTTTGACTTTTCGTTTTGATAGAAACAAGTGCTGAAAACCCTGATTCACAAAGGTATGTAGTAGCAAAGGGAATCGGAGCACTCACTTTACCAGACGAGACTAGGCTTGTGTCAATGCACACCAGAATTCTCCAAGACTCTTTGAGTTGAATTCATTTTGTAAAATTTCCTTTGTCCTCAGGTCAATTAGGTCATCTTTGCCATGGTCTTCATGACTGATACAGTCTATGTCGGCTAGGAAAGTATTACGAATCCATGTTCTCTTTCATTTCTTTCAATGGGAAACCGTTGATTGGGACAAGGGAGAGGGCTGTATGGTGACTGCTGTTTTTCTTGCACGTTATTTTTCTCATGAGCATGTAACTCACACAATAGGCTTAGGTAAGATGCGAGAAAAATAACCAAGAGAGACGCAATGTATCTGGACGTCGACTATTTGGAGTTTGCATGTTGTCCTTGTGTCTTTGTTGGTTTTCCTCCCACATCGCCAAAAATGTGTAAGTTAGATAAAATGGCCCAGGTAAATTAACCCCTATGTGAATGTGTGCCCGAGTAATGGACTGGTATCCTGTCCTGGGTGTTTCCAGACTTGTGCCCAGGGCTGCTGTAATAGATATCACAACCCTGAATTTCATGAGGAGAGTTTGAGAATGTTACAATATGTAAAATGATTACTTTCACAATTAATTAAACAATGTGTAAAGGAGTGGTGTTTAAATGCTATTAGCATTCTTCAGTTCTGCCTTTTATGGAGTGGTTAGACAAAAGAGTTGGCAGACCACAGTTGTGAATTTCCCCTTGGGATTAATAAAGTATCTATCTATCTATCTATCTATCTATCTATCTATCTATCTATCTATCTATCTATCTATCTATCTATCTATCTATCTATCTATCTATCTATCTATCTATCTATCTATCTATCTATCTATCTATCTATCTATCTATCTAATGATGTGCTCAGTACCACTGTCTGCAGTTCTTTGAATCTGGGGACTCTCAGTGTTCGGTCCAGCTCCTCAAGATGATTTTAGAATAAGAAACCCCTAGCAGATTATCTCCATTATAATTTGGTTACCGGTAGCCTAGAACACATCCTCAGAAGTATGATAAAAGAGAATATACATCGTCTAAGCATACACAATCCATGTCTTTAAATGTGTAGCCCCAGGAAGCAGTAGTGAGCTGCAGTGCCAGCCCAGGCTTTTAACTCTGATCTTGCTCAGATCTACTACTCTAATACATAAGCCAGCACAGGTAAAGTTACACTATTCCTCCCACTCAAAAGGGAATCAAAGGTGTCTATTCGGCCACAGATTACTTCAGCTATCTGGAACACAATCCCCTGGTTAAGTGGTTTAGCTAATATTGCTGAGTCAGCTACCTGAAACTGCAGTCTAACTCCTTTGTCTCCCTTTTCTGATACCCTAGCAACCGTTTTACAATCAGAGGTCTCTTTTATGAACTCTGATCTCCTGCAGTGCTTACACTTCTGCCACACCAATACATTACCCTGCTAAGTAAGCTTTACAAGAGTTCCCTCGATTGTGAAGTAATATGGGTAAATTAGGAGTACTTGAAGGAAACCCATGAGGGACATTCCAACTCAGTATACTGGGTCAGTGACGCAGGAAAGGTAACTGGCCTTTGTGCCACTGTTACTAGCACAATATTTTAAAAGAAAATGAAGGAATCAATGGCAGGATGTGGACAGATTTGTGTTTATCCTGCACTTGAACATAAAGCGAGTGCTGCACTGTAACAAGCTTTATATTAGCTACCATTTTATTTTTTGTAAACAATTTAATTTGAATAATAATTGACAGAACCTATATTGCTAAAAGATAAGCAGCTAGCATAATAAAGATCACAGAGCTGTAATTCAAACACAGATGGTGTATACAATTGTATGTTTATTGCAACATGCTGTGGAGTAGTTTAGCAGTTAATGAGTTTGACTTGAACCTGTTCAGCTTGTGTTTCCAAAGCCCAAACCCTATTTCTCTTCCCAGTGTGATATGTACAAGATGCATGAAAAAGAGGTAGCAGCAAGCACAAAGAATTGGACAGGTCAAATACAAATGTTGTGCTCAGCCATAACAGATTTAACAACTTGCACTTGGACTGTGAGATGAGAACAGAGGCTCCTTGGCAAATCCACTTGAGTAAAAAAAAAAAAAAGCATGAAAGCTCCACACAAAATTGGGAACCACCTGCCAGCACTGCAAATGAAAAAAAAACAGTAATACTGGGGGTCCTCGGGTTACAACACAATTCCATTCCTACGACAGTGACATAACACAAATTTATTGAAACACACCCTAGCCTAAGTCACTTAGCGATTCTAACACAGATCTAAAATCATAATCTCACAATTAAGCCACAGGAAAAAGACATAAATATACTGTAGTGTAGTAACAGAAAAAATGTCAAAGAATGAGTGTAAAAAAAATTCCTTACCTTTATTCCTGTGGTTGGCTTGCACACTGGAAGGGGCATTGCAAGGTGGGAGAGAGTGACCTATTGGGAGGAGGAAGCTGGAGAGGCAGAAGAACCTGCAGAAGGTGCTGGAGATACTGAGTCAGGTGAATCAGGATTGCCTAAGGAACATGTAGAAGATGCTGGAGATGATTCTACCTGTACTAGAGGTGTTTCATCTCGAGAAGCAGCTAATGTAGAGGGTACAGGATCTGTTGCAGGCCTCCCTACCTTCGTAAAGAATTGTTCCAGGCTAGTATGGAAGGTTAATGACTGCTTCTCTTCCAAAATCTGCCTATAGCATTGCAAGGCAATAATAACAGCTCTGTAGGCCATATTGAATCTGTCATTACTGGGTTCCTCAGCCTGACATTTTGCCAACCCATCCTCTACCATAGAGAAACCTTCTGCCAAACCCTTGGTGGTAAATCTCTTGGGTTCTGGGGTTTCTGTATCTTCCTCTTCAATCAACTGCTTCTCCAGCTGAATGAGGTCCTCAGCAGACAGCTCCTCTCCATGTGATGCCAGTAATTCTGTGACATCCTCAGCCTCCACCTCCAAATTAAGCTGTTTACCCATGGCAACATCCTTCTCTGTTACAGCCTCCACTGACTCCTCAAAGCCATGGAAGTCATCCACAAACAGGGGACACAGTTTTTTCCACACGCCACTTAAGTTTGTTCGCCTCACTTCAGCCAAAAGCAATGTTTTGTACAGCATTGTAAATGTTATAAGACTTCCAAAAGTCTGAGTGTCAGGTACTTGTCCTTCTCAGTGGCATTAAGGGCCATAGCAAATGTCCTCCGGAGATAGTAGACCTTGAAAGAGGCAATGACACCTTGGTCCATGGGCTGTAAAAGGGTAGTGGTATTAGGTTTTAAGGTAAACCACCTTGACATTAGGGTTAAAGTCATTCAAGTGGGCAGGGTGACCAGGGGCATTGTCCATCACTAGCAACACCTTAAAAGGTAGTCTCTTGTTAACACAGTAGTCCTTCACTGCTGGCAAAAAAATGGCTGGAAAGCCACTCCTCAAAAATCTAAAGCGTCACCCATGCCTTCTTGTTGGACCTCCAGACGGCAGGCAGTTGACCCTTCCAAATGCCCTTTAGTGTCCTTGGATTCTCTGCCTGGTACACCAACAGAGGTTTTAGTTTGAAGTCACCTGCAGCATTCCCTCCAAGAAGCAAAGTCAGACTCTCCTTGCCAGCTTTATGGCCTGGTGCTGTCTTCTCCTCCTTGGTGATGTAGATCTTGTTAGGCATACACTTCCAAAAAAGGCCTTTCTCGTCAACATTAAACACTTGTTCAGCACAGTAGCCTCCCTCTTTAATTAATTCAGGCAACCTACTAGGAAATTTTCTTGCTGCTTTCTCATCCCCACTAGTAGCTTCACCCTGCACCTTAAGGTTATGCAAGTTGGCATGAGCTTTGAAACGTATGAACCAATCCCTACTAGCCACAAACTCTTCACTTTCACTCCCTTCCCCCGTTTCACTTTTTATTGCCTCAAACAATTGTTTAGCCTTCTCTTGAATCAACATTAGACTAGCTGGTATATGCCGCTGATGCTAGCCTTCCAGCCACAAAACTAGCAATCTTTCCTTCTCATCATTATGCCACTTCGCTGTTTAGTAATCACAGTCGATTTCATAGGGACTGATCCCTTTACATGCTATAGGATATGGTCTTTCCCTTGATAATTGTTGCTACAATTGAGTGGCTAAGGCCTAGCACATGGCCGATGTTTGTCACTGATTCTCCTTTTTCTGATCTCTTTACAATGTCTAATTTCACTTCCATCGTGATGGCTTTCCTCTTCTTCAAAGCACTACCATCTGAAGACTCTGACTTTTGTTTAGGTGCCATGATAAGGGCCACAAAGTCGTCAAACAAAGCAACACAAACGGAACACGTGCTTTTAACAGTCCAAAATGGTGTAGGTAAGCGTGCTGGGGGATGCCAACTCCCTCACTCATATGCCATGTTTCTGCGTATTGTTCTACTGCACGCAACCAAACTAGTTTGCCCACATGGTCCGTAAGTACAATGCTAACTGAAACACTCATGTCTCAATTTTTTTTAAAGTTTTTATGAGAGTGAGCGTTGTAACCTTAAAACGTTGTATGTCGAAACTGTTGTAACCTGAGGACCAGCTCTGTACATTACAAGTGCACTGTGCTTTAGTGTGATATTAGCCATGAATGGCAGATTGACCAGATGCAATTTATTTAATTTTGAAGCAGGTTCTGTTACCTAATCAACGCTGTCTACATATGAAAGTTCCAAATGTTGACACTTTACACCAATTTCTTCTTGTAAAGCCTGTTGGGAAAGGGCAGTTTGTCTTAATTGCTTTCTGCATTTCATGGTTTTCATTCAAAAACAAACTCATCCATCCAACTTCAAACCAATTCAATTTAGATCGGGGTCATGGGGGCTGGAGTATACCCTGGCCATATAGGTTCAAGGGTTTTATTTAATCATGTTACACAAGAAGGCATGAAATTTGCCTTCACATTCACACCCAATAACAGACTGAAAAAAATAAACAAATAGAGGCAAGATAGGTGCAAACTTTCACAGACATTTAAAACTATTTAACTCACTTGAAAACAAATTCTAGCAGTTTGATAGTTTTTACCTAAACTAACCATTTGAGGTTACATGATCCAACATGGAGCATAATGCAGGAGTCATATCTGGACAGGGTGTTGATCTCTCACAGAGCACACTCATTCATACCAGGCTAATTACAGTCACCCATTCATCTGAAAAGCATATCTTTGGGATGTGGAAGGAAAATCATAATACCCAAAGATAAACCCCACACAAACAAAGGAATAAAACCATGCAGTCTCCATTCAATGCGACTCAAACCCTGGCCTTGAGAGGTGTTGTCCTTTTTTGGATATGATCAATTAAAAAAGAAAAAATTAACATATCACATTGTTTAGGTTAAAACTGTATTCAGCCAAAATCAACATCTTCAGTTTTATAATTCTAAAGATTACCAAGGCTGGACCAGTGTTAGTTTTCACTTTCTTCCTTAGCTATTGCTTTTTCTTAATGACGACTTACAAAGCACAGTAATAAGTCTTTTTCTTACTTCTGCAATCAGGACACTAAAATTTTAAAAGACTTGGCTCACCATACACTGTGAATCACCAGTAGGGCATGAACTTGCAACCTTGTGGTTTACAGCCTTTTCCTTAATAGCTAGACCACACTCGGAATGCTGTTGTGCAAAGAGGGGCAAAGATTTTTGAAAAAGACATTTCAAAAAAAAATTTTTGGCTCATCTAGATGATAAGATATAGCAGGGAGTGAAGTGCAAGATCTGTTTAACACACCTTCTACAATCACTGAGGTTATGTCCAGAATGCTGTGGAAATTGGTAATAAGGATGATGCCAAATTTCAGAGAGGAGTGAAATTCAGTGTCAGCAATACTCTGCCCACACCAACTTTTTTTTTTCTTTCTTTCTTGTATTTTTTTTTTCAGATATTCATGTCTAGCACTCGCAGTTACGAAGATAGGCACCTGTTCTCTGCCACAAAAGTGTATATAAGGCGTTGGAAAATGGATTGGTTGATGCACGCTTGATACCACTTTTAGATACAGGCCTCCTCCTGAAAGAACAGCAATCCGTAAAATGAATAGCAGGAAAAATGTTTTGCAATTTAAAAGGAAACTACAATCACAAAGTGAATGACAAAATCATTTTAAATACTGCACAGGTCTCCACTGATGCTTGTATTTTTCAGTAATTAATGTATACATCACTAAACTGTGTAGATTTAGATGGAAATGAAGTATTTTTTCCTTGAGCTGTTACAAACCGCTACCTTTATACTTGCAAAAGCTTTACTAGGCAGCATATTTGGCAATCTATTGTCCTGCCTCACGTAATGTACATGACCTGATGAGAATGCAATCATTTGTAAAACTAAATTAGTCAGAATTTTGGTATCACTATGAAGCGGTTTCAGAAAAAAAGCTCGGAAATGAATTTTTTAACAAGCACCTTTAAGAATACCACATAGTGCGTCAGAATGCCAGCCTGGAGCACTTTATGTGTGTTCTGCTCAGCTAGAACAACAGTGTGAATGTTTTGAAAACTGTGCAAAGCATGTAATAATTTAAAAATCAATTAACCACCAGCACGGTCTCACGTCCGCTTTTCGTACAACTTGATAAGAAAAGCTCAAAGATCAACTTCAATCCCTTTTTGGCACCGCATCCACCATTCTCCTACGTTATGCTTAACGCATTTTCCCCGACGCCCTTTTACCAACCCCCATGCTGCCCCAAGGAACAACAAAGACCAAAAAACAGTTAGAGCCCGCAAGGCCGACTGCCATTCTACTGGATGCTTGCGAGCGCCACCGTCTTCTTTATTACGCGCGGTCAACTAACCCCCAACCCCCCCTCTCCGTTTCCACCTGATCGCATCCTGCCACAGTTACCGCTATTCACTTCCATATAAGGAATTGATCCGACCGCAACTCGACTCACTCACCCCCAAACTGGCCGCGATGGTTCACCTCCATATAAGGGCATTTGAGTCTCTCTATAAACGAACAAAGCGACTTAGCATTTTGGCGTAATGTATGAATCTGGAAGCAGTTTTAACAAATACGCTATTACATTATTAAAAACATAACTAAAGAAAGAACCCACTAATACAGGAACATTAATGAATTAGCACGGATCAAATAGGGCTTTTCAGAAGGCGCGTTAGTGACGTCATATAATAACCGCACCACGGGAAGTGTAGTCTTTCATTTCGGTCACGCGCGGCCAATATAGTCTTTATGCCCATGGATCTTAAGTATTTTTTCGATACGCTATAATTTTACTTTGGAAACGTTATAAAAAGTCATGGAAAGAAAAAATATCAAATTCAATCTGCAACAAGTAAATCTCGTGGTACTGTGTCAAAAAAGAATGTCACTTCCTTCTTTAAGGCTTGTCAACGAACTGTAGACTACGGTAGACCCCTTGGGACAGAACCAAAGAAGACCTGCCAGCCGCGCAAAAAGATACGGCGGATTACCCAGGGACGAATGCTGCTTATTATGCTCATTTACAGAAACACGCGGGCTATGAATATTCTCCATAAATAAATACACAGCACCGTGGAAAAGTCTAGTTATCTGAGCAATATGTGTTTTATTTGGTTGTGAAAGCACAACTATATAACATTAGAATTAACACAAGTAAACATGAATACAATAAAAAGTAATAAAACTATATTTACGTTTAAAACAAGTCACTATTTCAGAATGCATGACTTACTTTAGTACACTGCTGTCTTTTTCCAAATTGACTTGTAGTAAATTCTTCCAGGTTTCTACAGAATGTGCTATAATTGTTCCTTTGATTTTGGCTGCTCTCCTTTTCCCTGCTCAAGTGATCTGGCATAGTTCTGCCGATGCTGGAGTTCTGGAGTGTCAAATCTAATAATGATAATGTTCTGGCTAAAGACTTCTGCTCCATGGAGGTCTTTGTTTTGAATGTAGTCATGGTCATTCTTTAAGATTAAGTTTTCTCAACAAGCCATTTTTCTGAGGATACAGCATAAATACACAATTCACAATTTCTGTTTATATTAATCAGCAGTCATCATCCCGCTGATTTTCAGTTCACCTACATGGTTGGCCAAAATGCTCCTTAAAAACAACAGTTCTACTTCTGATATACTGTTTTCTTTGTGGACCAGAAATTTTAAACTTGGACTTGACCAACCATGATATCTTTCACTGGTTGTTTTATGATGCTTTATGTACTGCAATCTCCTCTACTTGTTGATTTTCCACAAAAATGGTTTCTTACCTGCAATACATCCTACGTGACCATTGCTGTTAAGACATTTCATACATTTGTAGTATGTACTTTGTTGCCAAATGACTCTAACAGACCATGAGGAAACAATTCACTGGGTGTCCTTCTGTCCCTTAAATAAGGGAGACCTTTAAGTTCATCAGATGCAGCCAGCTTTTTGGACCTTCCATTGACTGATATATCTGTCTTCAACTTGCCCATTTTCTATGTCAGCTTGTACAACATATCTTGAAAATTTTGCTTCCCTAACTTTATAGCTTTGATACAAAACTAGGATTTTTGTATCTGTCAAATTGAGTTAGCTTAGCCACTTTCAAACCTCAGGCAACACAGAATGCGTATATGCCACCCTGTATAACTATATTTATTTGTTAAACTGCTCCACTTGCTTGTCTGGTTCATCTAATTACTATCTCAAAAATTTAATTGAATTTAATTTAAATGTGCTGTTAGGGGAAGTTAACAAATACATGGAATGGCTAAGGTGTCTTGAGGAGAGGTCTGGGAAATCAAATCTTTGTTGTTCTGCTAGCTCACAGGATAGCATTAAGTTTACAAAAAGCACAAGAAATCAATGTGTGTGTTTATTCTAGAGTTTGTATAGTATTTTTATGTACACACAAGGAAAAACTACCCTGAAAGATAGCTACAAAAATAATATTCTTAGGTGGGCTAAGCTTTTTGCAGAGTACTGTATTTGTAAATAATTCTTTAATAATTTGAATCATTTTTTCTTATGTTAGAGTAATTTACTCATTCGTATTGAGCATTGTTAAAAAATAGGCTAGTCGTTACTCAAGCATATATTACAATAACAGAAGATTCATAGATTTTGTATCATTATATTAGTAAGAAGTGTCCCAAGAAAGCAAAATTATTGTACATCCTATCAGCAATATGTACATTAACGAGCCATAGAAGGTACCCAAGTCACCACAGTAGGGCACAAGAATGCACATTTAATTCTATAATCATTCATTCATTTTCTGAACTCCCTTTTCCTGTTATATGGCAAGATTTAGAGCAGTATTTTATAAACAAAGGGAAGAAACGTCAATCCCTACATGTACTGAAACCCTGCAAGTTAGGCAATGAACCTAACATACACATTTTCAGGATTTGGTTGAAAACTGGAGTATGGACATATGCAGATTATCCATTTATTTTCCTCCCTTATTTCAATACAGGGTAATGGGAAGACATAAACCAAAATAAATATAAAAATTAATAAAACCTTGCTATTCATATATAATGCACACCATCCATTATCCAACCCGCTATATCCTAACTACAGGGTCACGGGGGTCTGCTGGAGCCAATCCCAGCCAAAACAGGCAGGAAGGAAACCCTGGGCAGGGCACAGGGCACCCACACACACACACCAAGCACACACTAGAGACAATTTAGGATCACCAATGCACCTAACCTGCATGTCTTTGGACTGTGGGAGGAAACCCACGCAGACACGGGGAGAACATGCAAACTCCACGCAGGGAGGACCCGGGAAGCGAACCCAGGTCTCCTAACTGCGAGGCAGCAGCGCTACCCACTGTGCCACCGTGCCGCCCCCTATTTAAATAGCTTTCAGGAATTAAATAAAAGTCACATAGGTCTTAGGTACTGTTAAAAAAGAGATTTTTTTTTTATTATACCATTGCCAAATAAACAGTTTACACCCAAGTAACATGATTCATCAAAAAATATACAAATGCATTCATAACCAAATTACACAAAGAATGGTTATCCAAAAAGATGTTGAATAAATTGACTATAATAGTAAGTTTATATCACTGGTGTTATGAATCAAGGAAGTCTGCGGACCACAGTACAACAAAACAATTAAAAAGTGCTGTCTTACAGGTTTTTGAAAATTGTTAACTCTAAATTTTCCACATAGCAGAAAGAGTACTACATCAAGTACCAAAACCAGTGGGTGCCAATCTATTGTGGGATTCATCAACTCAGTCAAAAGTGAGCAGTATGTGAAATTACAAAGTCTGCACTTCACATTCAACATACAAAACACATTACACAATTAGGACCTTACAGGTTTAGAGTATGTGCTGATAGCGTGTTGCCGCCCCCACAACATGGTGAACCGCCTGGATTGGGACCCGAGTGCAGAAAAAAAGAAGCAGACAATCAACTGGTACAGCAAACACAATGTAGACAAACAACCCCAGAATATAAATATTACAAAACATTATGCACAATTCATTAATCCATTTACTGAATCAAGTATAACAATGCAGAGGTTTTCTAGTGGGGCTGCGACATATGTCTGGCAGCTTCAGGCACAACAGAAGAACAAAACCAGAATGGGGCACCAGTCAATTGTGGGAAACATTCACATTTGTTTCTCACACTAAATGTACATGTTTTTTGACGTGGCAGAAAAAATATTTAAAAAGGGAAAAATCTTTGCAAACTACCCAGAGGGAGTCAGCGATTTGAACCCAGGTCTTAGGAGCTGTGACACAACAGTGCTAACTACTGTGTCAGCCATGTACAAACTACCCTTAATAAATAATACTATGCCCCATCCAGGATTGTTTTTTACCTTACACACAATGCTGCTGGGATAGACAGTGGTTCCACCCAAATATAACCTGAAAATGGATAGATGGATAAATTCTTGATAATGAATCTAAAGTTTAGAGACATAATGTTCAACAAAATCCAGCGCTGCCTGAAACTTACATATTTATAAATGTCACTTTAGGGTTCTTTTTAGAACCTAAACCGACTTTGTCATGATTAGGTTTTGCACACTCACATTATTGGGGGAATATGATTATGTGCTGTAGTACCTTGTATTTGTCATACTGTAAGTAAATTCACTTTTTTCTCATGTGGGCTTCTCCTAATTGTCCAAAGATACAGTATACAGTACAATAAGTTAATCAGTGATGGTAAATTAAAAAGGCAGGCTATATTAAATGGTCTGTTAAAACAGTTAATCCTTAGAAATTGATGTTTTGCTTCATTAATGACATGTATGTCTGTTTCATAAACTTTTAACTCTTTCCACATCTCAGGTTCATGTAATTGATATTTAACAATGAAATGTACAAACCTACACAGACTTATTTTAAAATAAACTCATACGGATAAAAAAAGAAAATTCATATTCAAGCTCGCACATACACCTTTAACTGGTGATTTGTACAATTAGATGGTATAAATTTCATTTGAAGAGTCAAATTTACAGGGATGCGTGATATTTGACAAAATAATTAGAAAATCTGCTATATAGCTCATTTAACTGATATTCTATACATTCGGAAGGACTTTCTTCATTTAAATGGTTTATTAATATTGAGGCAAATCATCCAAGACTTCATTTTAAAACGGTTTACAAAATAAAAAAAACATCTTGAATTACTCAAAATTGTGGATTATTATAGCAACAAATGAATTACTTATCTGTGTGTAGACTTATATGTAGTTGTCAAAAGGACGAACCAAATATAGTGTCTTAAGCATTGTTTCCAAACATGACCATTAAAACTTTTTTCACCATATAACGGCGCTTCGTTGCCAAGTACAAGATTGATTTCTTGATTTTTGTAGGCCTCACTCCCAAGTGTCCTTACAGTCTTTGAAACCTTTTTCAAAGAATGTTTTGTAGTAAAGTGACCAACGTGGCAAAGTTTCACAAACCCTTTAAAAAGCTAGCTGAGAAGTAGCACTGTGAAAATCGTCCACGTTCATTAGACTGGCTGCCAAATCGACGTTTTGATTGCCACGGCCGCAAAAGCAATCTTGCTGTGCTAAGGCCTGAACACGTGACCTCGCGGACTGTGGCTGGGACTACTTGGCAGCCTACATTACGTAATTGCACACTAGCGTCATTGTACAGGTTTAAGACATAACGGACTACACATCTCATGATAATGTGCACTAAACGATTATCTTTCTAGCCAACACACCAATCAGGAATCATCTCCTCCCAGTTTCAGAGGCACGAACTACAAAAGTAACGGATGTTTCGGGTGCTTCCAGACAGGCAAAGGAGGGGCGAGCCTATTTAAAGAACTACAAATCCCTAATACGCACTGTTAGCGGGGGTGCAGAGTCCCGGATGCTGGGTGTTCAGTCCCTCCCAGCATTGTGGTGAAGCCTGAAGCGCGTTCTTGTTCAGTCTGCAAGTCTCGGGCGGAGTGAGGCTTGTGTGTCGCGCTTTAGACATAATCGCATTTAATTATTTAAATTCCTATCTCCCACTGCTTATTTAAACACAGAGATGGTACGTATCGTTGCGGTTTTATTTCTCTTATATAAAGCTAAATATGTTGTTAATGGTTTCGTATGCCGAGAAGCGCGATATTTTTATTTTCACGCGTGTGTGTGTGTGCGTGCGTGCGTGTGTGTCTGTCTTCTTGTGTCCAGTCTCGGGTTAACTAGGATATTCCTGGCGCCATTTCCCCTCAGCTGCATTCAAGGCCTACTCTTAAGAGTTCGGTCATTTTCACAATGGATGGATTTTGGGTCAGGGGCTGTTGGTGTGTATCTTTCTCTCTTTACAAAATCGTGCTCCCCTCTTTCTTTCAGGTGGCTAGTCAATTTCAGTGTGCTTTTATCGTCCACTATGGTATAATGTGCATGTGAGCTTGTTCAACACTGACCCCACCCTTCATTCAATTTTCATTCATTTTTTTTATCAGTTTTTAATAGCGTTATGAAAGTATGCGTATTATATTTTTTATTATAGTCTCATTGATGTGACGTTCACAATATTAGTATGACAACGTGTTTTTAATGTGTACTAAGTATATTTTCCCCCATTTTGGTATTGCTTGCGTGCTCCATTTTAGCCGGTGTGCGTATATGTAATGCGGCAGATGGTGGCTAATAACGGGCATAATGAACGGTAGTGATTCGTCAGTACACAGAGTCATTCTTCCTCGACAAGTTTCGTAACCTGCGGGTTAGTAACCTTTAATGAGCACGGTATTAATTAGGTGTGGCTTTTGGCGCACCAGGATGGAGGAAGAAGAGGAGGAGGATGATGATGATGGGGGTCTCTGCGTAGATGTTCTGGGGCGAAATGCCGGCTATGGCTGGATGCTGGCAGCGGTGAAAAGAAAAAAAGATGGTGTGCGTGTCCATGTCGTGCACTGTTGGCACAATCTGGCGTTTTTCTGGCATCTCCGAAAATTTAAATATTAGTATTTAGTGAATACATTTTACTGAATGTCGTATTACAAGCGTGGCAGAGTTAAAGTAAAAAATAAAAAAAAAGCTGTTGATGATCCTGTGGACTTTATGCCTCATTTTAATAAGCGCAAGGCTGAAGGATTTGTTTGTGTTTTATCAGTAGTGAACCGTACGTCCCAAACTCCAAATTTCGTGTAAAATTCGGTTACTGCTTTTCGAATATTTTTATAACATTTTGTTTGGTATGGAGGAGTCAAATTCTGAAGCCATGGAAACGTATGTACTTTAGCATTTTTGCCTAGGGTTTATAAAAATAAAATCGTGATTCCGGAGTCCTTAAATACACTGTTTTCATTGGCCGATTTCATTTCTAAAAGATTGGATGTCTCTAGAAAGCCACACTCACCTGTAAAGTTAACCCGTTTCATCCTTTGCTAAGGTTGAATTGTTTTTGCTTGACTGTTGCTATTTGAAAACCTCTATTCCTCTAAATGCCAAACTGCTGGGGCGCGAGGAGCATGCGGCGCAAGGCAGGAAGCGACCTTGGCCAACGTACTAATCCGTCATGGGGCAGTTTGCATCCAACCTTTATGTTCGAGGTTTTTTTTTTTTGTATAGTGGAGAGAGTAGGTCCAGATGTTTGCGTTTTGCATTAAAACAACTCGAGCTGAAAAGAGTATAGGGGACGAATGTTTAGCATTTAATGGGAACGAGGCCTAGAGATCTTTGCGTGCCCCCGTTTTGGATACGCATTTCCAAGTTCGCTGAAAAATGCCACCCTGGTGAAACTTTTGGTGTTATCTGGGTCATGTGGACAGTATTGCCTTTTCAGGAAAGAGGAGAGTGGCCCTGTGGAGGTTAGCGCTAGTTTTTGCAACTTTTACAATGTAGAGATATGCTCGAGTAACAGACGTAATGTTGATGCTTCTTAAAGACGTTACCAATTTTCAAATAAGTACGTGTTTGAATGTACGGTGCAATCGTACTGTGTGGCGGCTGTATATATTATACCTAGCCATCTTCGTCGCTGTTTTTTCACTTTCAGAATTGCTTCGCTGTTGAGCAGCCTTTCGGGGGTGCAGGGCAAAAGAGTGTGATTGAGTTGGGGGATTGGCTTATAAGCAATTGGTGGTTAATGTTTGTCAGCGCTTTATTAAAGGATCATAATCTTAACGAAAAGTTTTTTGAACGCTTACTACCTGTCATCCGATTTTCAAAAAATCATGTTATCTTTTGATTCTGACCGCATTTAAACCGTTAAGCTTGTACTCGAGTTCTCTAAGTGTTGTCAAAATATGTCGAGTCTTACTGCTATAACGGAGGTTTTTACAGCACATCTATTAATGCTAAAAATCAGAGTACTGAGGCAATTTAGATTGATTTTGCCCATTTATTTATTTATTTTTTTGCTTTAAAGTTAACATTTTGGTTTTGAATTATTTTGGCAAAATTTGGCACTTTTATCCACTGTGTAGTTTTGCTACCCATGGATTCATTGTTAGGAATTTTAATCACGTGCCTGGCCGAGACTGAAAATTATATATATTTTTACCTGTGATCTTCAATTTTCCCCTCCTGCATCAAGATATACTGATCAGGTCAGTGACAGTTTCTAAACTGGCCAGAGTTTGGGTGTGTGACAAAGTGGGCCAGCACCCTGTGTAGGTCAGTTTCCAGAGTTGTCCAGTGCTGCTGGCATTGTCTGTGGGGCCTCCAGTAATGTTAAACTGGATTGAAAGAGTACACCACTCTAAAATTTTTGTTTTCTGCATATATTTTGTAGTGATGACTTTGAGGGAGAACTCCATAATACTTTCATGGAGATAGTTTGATAGAATGGCAGTCAGTGGAGACAAAACACTTTAGCACAGCAAACAAAATTAAACATCTATTATGGGAATCTTGTTACTGGTGTTACATATTCCACATGTCAAATGCTCATAATTCTGTGTAGTCTTTTCTGTATTACCAACTCCTGCAATTTTGAGATGCTGACTGCACTTCACTAATGGCAGATGTGAAATTGGACCTTGTTTCAGCTATTTTTTTTTAAATACTAACCTGTATTATAGTACACTATGCATTGCTCAGGATAGGCGTAGGTCTGTTATTTTTGGATCGCAGTGAGCCTTGGGCTAAAGTGTTTTCAATTGACCATCACTTTATTGGTCTAAAGTTTAGTTATATGTACATAAGTGTTGCATATGTACGTGTATGCAGTACTGTTCCATTGGTAATGTAAAGTAAACTTTTTTAAAAGTAATTCATGTTTATGATTGCACCCTTGTTGATAATGCTACTGGCTATGCTCCTTTTATACAAGTGTTTCATCAGACAACACGAGCAGCAGAGCTAAATGGAAATCATCTTAAATTTAGTACTGGCCAAAGATTTGATCTTGAAGTATAGCAAGTATTGAATTTTGACAATTGAGAGGAACACCACCTTTAAGTATTTACATGTGTCCTGCAGAAGAGATGGCACAGCAGATAAATGGTGTAGTGTTGCCATGGTGTGTAAATATGAAATTAAAGTAATAGCAGCATTAACAACCAGAGGGGGGCGATCTGAAATCACAGCCTAACACTAATTGTGTTCATGTAAGAGTTCAAAAAATTTAAACATATTAAAATCTTGGTCTAAATCCAAACATCCATTTTTCGTAACCTGCCTACTCTAATTCAGGGTTTGTGTCGAGTTCATGGTGTATCTGGCAGCATCAGAAATTGGGCAAGAACTAGCCTTGGACAGGACAGTAGTCTACCCAGGGAGAACTCCTGTAGGTACATGGGTAATGTGAAAATTTCATAGTGACTGGGTTATGATTTGAACCTATTCAGGGAGACGATGCTACCATGTCCTTTTACTCTATAATTAAAAATATTTCAGCTGTGATCAGAAGTAGACCTAGGACCTTTTAACTGTATAACTGTACTTATAGTCTTGGAGGACTGCAGTGGTTGCAAATTTTTGTTCCAACCCAATTGCTGAATTAGAAACCAATTCTTGCCAGTCTCAATTGTTTAATTTTATGACTTTTTAGTCTTCAATGTTAGATTCTTATCATAGATTTTCTTCCTTTCCAAGGATATCATTCAAATGATTTGAATCCTAAAATGGCTATCAGTCTGTCACTTTTTCTTAGTGTTTTAATAAACTATATAGTGCAAAAATGGAAAGAATTTAGATGGAGAACTACTGGGTCCTTTGTCATTTGTCTCATTACCAATCATTAGCCAATAAAAAGATGAATACAGTGGTTTAAGACTGAAATAAGCAATTACGGGTGGGCAACCTTATGTTCAATCACTAAACTTAAGCATCAAAATGTCACTTGAGCAATATCGCCTTCATCAGCAAAAACTGACTTCTCACTAAAACTGGGTTGGAACAAAAACCAGCAGCCACTGTGGCCCTCCAGGACCAGTGCTGCCCACCCATAGTCAAGGCTAACGTAAGTTGAATTTAGGTAATTTGTTTAGTATTTATTTTTGGCACAGTTATGGGCTTGGGGAGTGGGAAGTCAAAATATGTAAATATATAGATTGTTTAAACCACTATGTACTTGCAAATGATCAACCACCCCTTTCAAAAGCTTGGCCTTTGGGTTGTCTCATGAATGGTGTCAGTAGGTGGTAAGAGAAACAAATGTCTGGTCACCACTGATTTGCATTCTATCAGTGTTGGACAACCGCATACAATATCAAAATGTCCATGAAAAAAATCTTGTTACATGTGTAATTTGGTCAGGTTGTATGCTTGCAATGTCATGTCCCAAACGCATATGTGGTGTTGGTGTTTTTTTTTTTTTTTTTTTTTTAACTAAAATGTTTTAACACTCTTGTGACCTAAAGTGAAAAATGGTTTGACATGAGCATTTGAACTGAAGACCTCCATCATTCATTGGTTGCAAAGTCCAGTCCAGTATCTGCTTATTCATTGGTTAACATTTTACGCCATGTAATGGTGGAAGTGCAGATTTCACTGAGAGATCTGTACATCTAAGCATTAAAAGTTTTAAAAAAATTGGAAAAACATCCGGATACCTACGACGTGCATATTAAGATGCTTCAATAAGCAGAAGGCCAATTCATCCATGCAACTTCACAACCTGCCACTATTTCACTCCAGTTGTGGATATGAACATAAGTGAAACCACAAGATGCAGGTCTACAATTCAAATGCTCATTTGTGTCTAATGGTTGACCATTTTCTTTGCATGAGTGTTTTCCAGAAGTCACAGATTTAATCTTTTAGTAAAAGTGCAACAGACATTGTAAACCTACAACTGGATGACTTCACATGTGGCATATACTTAATGAGTGATGAGTGTTTTTCATGGACATTTTGATAGTCATTGAACATTGGTCATCTTTGACTTGTATCAAACTTTTTTTATATCTCCTTTCTTCATTTAAATGCATGATTTAAAATTGCTTCTTGGCTATTGCTGCAAATTACATGGGGTGAGTAATTGTTTTGGGTGGAGTATTTAAATTGTTTTTAGCAATAGTAGAGCTTGCAACTAAGAGTGACATGCATTTTAAAGTTTAAGTACACAATGTTTTTCCTTCCATTATAATACTGTGAAATACAAAGACCTTTAAAAACTCAGTTTTTTTTTTGCACATTTTCTGTGCTTTATACACGAGTTTGTTCATAATCCACTGTTCTGTTTAAGTCAAATACTACTGCAGAAATTACAAGATTGAACTGTTACTTTATAGTGGGTTGAAAACAGTGTTACTGCTGTGCATTTTACATGCATTATATGTAGTGTACATCAATATTTTCCAGCTGTAGTCTTCTGTTAACCTTCTTTGAAATGAAAATTTGAAATGCTTTTTGTTTTTATTAATCTTTTTGTAAATGTAAAGGAAGGTAATCTAATCTGTGTTGTGAAAGCCAAAGGTTGTGAAGGGATTGTTAAAAGCATAGGCCAGATTTTTGTTTTACTCCACCGTATGTTAAACATATTTTTGGATATTTAGAGATGTGGAATTGGCACAGAGGCAGCCATGTTTGACTTGTGTGGCTATTTTTTGCTGCAGAGGAATTTCAGCTGACCAAATTTGGCAGGAAATGCCATGTAGTCTTGTCTATTTGATTTTTAGTCCATAGTTTTCCAGTTAAATCTTTCCTCTGCCTCATTCTGACCCTTAGAATGTTTCTTAACCTGCTTCTGCTCCAGTTTGAAATGAATAATTGTCCTTGTTTGTAAGTTGTCTTGGATAAAGTGGCTATTGGAATATAAAGTGACCAGAAGCAGAAAATAATAGAGTGGGTGTATCAACAAGAATATTGTTGGTCACTTGGTAATTTTTTTTTTTTATATAAATATGTCAAAGGACAAAACCATCAACCTCTTATACAAATTAGGAAACTTAGCTTCATTTGTGGAATGTTCACAGAAATGGAAATATACTGAATTGTTGTAATGATCAATATAATTCAGAATTGCTTCTCAGCATTGGCTTGCCATACTTTCTCTAAGATATAATGTATACTTTCTGCCTGTGTGCAGTATTTGACATTAAAGGGCGTAATGTATTTGAACAAATTTATCAATTGAGCTTCCATGGTGTTTTTGGCTGATTGGATTGGGGTTATGTGAGAGTGGTCCTCTAAAACTAACTAAACTAAACCCCCATCTTTGTGCTTTTAACGAAAAAAATTGGTATTGCAGTATTTGTAGCTTTATTTTATTTTTTAACTTCTGCTATTGTACTCACTGTCTTGATCCTTAGAATGTTCTGTAAAACTACTAATTTATTTTTGAAAACCTTTGTGAATGGGTATTGCTTACTGTTAAGCTAATGCATCCCGTTTCAAATTTAAAGTTTTTTTTTAAGGGAAAAGTGGTCTTACTTGGAATATCCGTATTTGTGCACCTCTGTTAAATTGTGTATTTATTCCAGAAAATAGACCTCCATTTCCTCTAAACCTGTCAGTGCTTTAAAGATGGAGAGACAAACTTGATGTTTCATTTAAATATGATGTTTGTGCCATGTTGTGTGTTGGGCCACTTAAGACAATTGTTCAAAAGTTCTCATACTTGGAGAGAAGCTAACTGGTTAAATAAGTTTTAGCAGCATCTTGCATGTTTAGTATATTGGGTTGTGGAGGGAGTAATTAAAGAACACACTCGGATACTGAACTCTTTGGAGCTATCAGGTAGTAATTTCTCAGATGGTGACCTCTCACTATGATCTACATAAGATGTAATTTTTAAAACAAAGGCTGTTTTTCCTGAGGAGGCTGAAAATGCACTCCTTAGGAAACCTGCTGTCATGTAGACATGTATAGAGAGAGGTTGGCTAAGTTCTGTGTGTCTGCTTAAATACACCCTTCAAGAAATCTGCAATTAATACTTGTATACAGTTAATTGATATATGAAATTTCTTGAAATTCTACAGATTCATGTATTTATCAGTTAATTCACACAGTATGCTTTCTTTGAAAACATACTTTTATGCAGAGAATTGTGGACCAGTTTGGGAGAAATTTCTTCTCTGATTAATTTTTGGATTGTGGGCCTTGACCTTCAGGTTTTCTTAGTGGCAACAAATATAGCCAAATAGCCGAGATACCTTTCCTGTCGGACCATGCTTGACCCTACTGTAGGAACCAGTCTAAAGAATGCACTTGCTGCTTCACTACATTTTAGAGGATTCAGGTAGTCTACTTTGCAAATTTAATTTTGTGGTTAAAGCCAGGGTTCCTGGAGAGATCTCTGCTTCGATACAAGGAGAATGTGCAAACACCCCACATTCACCGGGCCAGATTTCAAGCCTATTCTCCCAGAGTAGTGGTAACCAGTGTGGCACCACAGGTAGTGTTCCTTAATTTTAAATTAAGGTTAAATAGAAGTTTACCTTAACTTGAAGATCCTGCTTGGATGCATGCGCTTGCTTAATGGTTGATTTTAAAATATAGTTATTGTGAAATACTCGTTTTTTTATTTAAAAAAAAAAAAAAGTACATTTAAAATAACCTTAATTTGAATAATCCTTTATTTACATCGCTGGTGTTAAATATATAAAATCAAGTGATATGTAAAAAACTTGTTTGTGGTCCATGAAGAGAGCCAATATTTGTATGTAGTACAATATTTGAAACTGCATATAATCCTTTTTAAAATTATGCCTACCCAGTTGTACATTTTTAATGAATTTGGGTGTGAATATCCATTTTACCTGAAGCTTGGCTTTTCCTGTTATGCCATGCATGCCATCTGGTTGTGTTCCCCTGTCTATTTTAATTGTTAATGTACAGCTCTTGACACTTGTTTGTGTGATTCTTTAGGTCTGTGAGTAACTTCATTGGTAAGTTATAAATTGGGAGGTGGTGGCTGTGGACATATTTGGAATAAATAGATTTCAATGTGTATGTATATAAAGCCATCTTGGTCTAGTGGGTGTTGGCAAAATATTGTAATATTCTGTGCGTATTCTGAGTGTTGGTTATATTTGCATTAAGCATGTTCAAGCTAGACCCTCCTGTTGAAATTTAAGAACATTCAACATTTAGTACTTATCAAGATGTTTAAGATTCAACTGTATTTGAATATTAAGATATATGTTTGTTTTTTAACACTTGGAACCTTAAATTCTAGGCATCTGGAGTCACAGTTACCGATGATGTTATCAAGGTGTTCACTGACATGAAAGTGCGCAAGTCTGCTGAAGAAGCAGCAAAGAGGAAGAAGGCTGTTCTATTTTGCCTCAGTGAGGACAAGAAAAATATTATCTTGGAAGAGGGAAAGGAGATTCTTGTTGGAGATGTTGGTGAGACAGTGGTTGACCCTTACCTCACTTTTGTCAAGATGCTGCCCCAGAATGACTGTCGTTACGCACTCTACGATGCAACCTATGAGACCAAGGAGACCAAGAAGGAAGATCTAGTCTTCATTTTCTGGTAATAAATTTAATGAGATTGGATAGATCTGGGAGTATGTGTGAGGCTAGCATGTGATGAACTGTAGCATTTGTATAACCTTTTTTTTTTTTTTTAAATGCTAAAGAATGCTTAAAACTTGTGTGGTGGTTTCCGTTATCTGTTTTATCCACATAAAATCAGGTTTGTTAAACTAATAATTTCTTGGTTGAAAGATTATAAATCTTAATTTTCTTATGCCTGGCTTTAATTGTTTTGAATCTTTTTCTATAGCAAGGGTCCCTAACCAGGGGTTATTTTTGTCTACATAGGGATAAATCAGCCTAAAAAAAGCTGAAGAAACTAGCGTCTCAATTTTAGTTCCCAAAGTCAACATGAGACTTCTCAAGAAGATCCAAACTCGTAGATTAAAAACAAGAACGAGCGTCTCACTGACATTTTTCCCTTAACATTTTCTCTTTGTCAATTTATTATGGTAGAAGTTTAAACTCTAATTACTGAACAAAAAACCATGTGATTATATTTACTTTCGAAAAGTTGCCTAAAGGTTGGGACCCATGTTCTATAGTAATAAAATTCTGTAGGCTTATTCAGTTAACATAAAAATACTAAAATGAAATTTCATTAATATATACTAGTAAAATATGTACAAAATATTAATCCATAATACATACTGGAATAAAAGAAAATAAAGTCTTGTAATTACAAGCTGTCCTATTTCTTTTTCTGCGATGTACCTATCTGAAAAGACTTGTTTACATCATTTCTCTAACAAAATTATATATATATACTCAGTCAATTAGTATTGGCAATTAAACACTGCTTAAATGTAAATAGGGCTTCACATGTTAATTTTTAATCATGTGTATCAGCTAGACAGTCATAATTCTTGAGGTATAATTATAAAAGGATTTACATTTTAATTCTGTATTCTTACCATAAGTGTATAGCACACAACAAGAAATGCAGTACAAATATTTAAAAACCTCAAATGTGTCTTCTAGATAAACTTATGAACATTATATACAAGACTAATATGCTTAACAGGTTTATAAGTAAGACACTTTTTTTTCTGTTGGCTATCAAGACTATTAACTAAGCAATATCAAATTTGTTTTTCAAATTGGAAATGTTTGCTACATTTAAAAAAAAAAAACTGTCCATTTTTAATTTTAAAGGAACAAATGGGTCAGAATTCATTAAAGCAGGATTTCTTGTCATTGGTCTAATTGCACAGGATGACTTCTGATTCCTTTTTCTTAGTTTTATTCCACCTTCAACAAAGGTAATGCTCCAATCGTTCCTCAGTCTCTTGTAAAACAAGCCTGCAGTTCGTTTGTTTACACAACAGGAAGCTTGCTGCAAAAGGTGATGGCTTAATTACAGCCTAGAAAAGCAGGGACTATAAAAATTGTTTTTGTGACCAGCCAATTTACTGTTCACTAATGGTGGTTCTTTTTGTGAAAATCAGATTTAGATTGGTGATCGATCGGGGCATCTGAGTAATCTAGATAGATGTTACCTATAAGTGTCTTGTAAACCATCTTCAGGACTGTAGTTCCAAGTATAAGCAGAACAGTTTAATATAGTGGGTAGTGGTCATCTGGAATAAGAGAAACTGGCAAGGTGTCAACAGAATTTCACTTTAATTAGCCATATTTAGATTTATTTTTTCATATTTTTCCACATTTACATCTGTAGAACCATGTTAATCTGAATGAATATCTCTCAATGATTTAGATTCTCATCACTGCAAATTTCAAATGAAAACTGAGGCCTTCAATTGCAGCTAATTGAGTAAGATCTTAGTTGTGAAAGCCAGCCAAGTTAACGCATAGCTGGAGTGCACAAAGCATTTGCTGTTCCACGTGCCAGCTACAAGAACTACTTTGTATTCCCAAAAAAAAACAAAAGTTGCTCAATAAAATATTCAATAATTGCACCCTCATTTTTAAATTTGGGTCAGGAACAAATTTGCTTATTTCCATAGTGACATCCAACATGTAAACCAGGGGTTTCCTAGTTTTGGTGTTGTGGTTTTGTACGTTTTTTGTTTCATTGTTAGAAACTACAGGATACTTATGCAATGTATGAATATTATTGAACTGTTTCTTGTATTTTTAAAATTTTGTAAGCATCACACTAATTTTATCAATGCAAAACGGAATATATGGTCAACTTATTAAATAAGGATCATTTTAAAGGTAAATGACTTGTTGGTTGATCATGGGTTGAATGAAAATCACAACCGATCAGACAGAACTGAAGTAAATGAGATTGTTTTGCTAATTTAGCAACAAGATCCTGGTTCTATTCTGCTTCCCAACACCTGGAGGCAAAGTTTGTATCTTGGCCTGGCAACTATCAGTACAGAGTTTGTATATTTTCACAATGAGTTTATCACCATCCTGTCATGTCCCTTTCCACATCCAAATCACATTCATGTTAGATTAAGTGGCATTTCTAAATTGGTCCCTTACCTGTGAGTGCTAAGCTTGTGACCCCAATCCCCAGACCGGATTGACTTCTGCCTTTTATAGCCAAAACTGCCAGTAGATCACAAAACACTTTACAATGATGAGAGGATCAAAGTGCATATGATTAGTTAAATTGTGTACAGCTATCAGTCCATTGTTTAGTACAACATTTTATGTAACTTGATGCATTGTAGCAGTGACTTGTTAAATTCCCCCAAACTTTTGGTTCTGTCATGTTCGAACTGTTTTTAATCCTTAAATTTTTGCTTTGCGTTTTCTTTGTGGTCAAGTTTCTTACAGATATCTTCATTCATGCACATACTTCAGTTATTAAAAGGTTAGACTAGTGTTGGTTTTTTTTTTTTTGTTTTTTTTTTTTTGTAAGGTTTTGGTATTGGTTTCTGAAAATTATCATATGATGTCACTGTTATATAGCCTGTTGCTGCAGAATTGCATTTTTATATCACATCTCGTTAAAAAGAGAACATATTGCCCTGGTTTAATTGTTAGTCAAGTTTTAACATGTTTATGTTGAGTTAATGTATAACATCAGTGCCTTGTTCTATTTAATTTGCAATATGTTTCCTTTTATCCATTGAAAGAGCTACCTTTCATATTTTGAGCTTCTCTGTGAACACCAGTGACATCCCAGTTCCATTGAACTTGAGCAGCTAGAATGTGTATGACCATCTCTAAAATACTGTTTACAGGAATATTTCAGGGTCGCACAAACTGGACCATTAATGGGAATATGCAGAGGCAAATGATGCTAGCAGTCTTTCACAAATGGAATTGCAGAATTATTAAATACTTTAGTTTTTTGCCCTTCTTGGTAGGAGGTTTTAAATTTATAAGTGACCCTTCTGAGGGCAACTATTTATTTATTTATTTACTTTTTATTGGTTGATGGTTCTACTCTTCAAAAATGATTTAACTGACATTTGATGTACAATATATGTTGTGGGTTGGTTGACGTACAAACGTATGCCAACTGTAAACCATGTCACTATTGGACTTTTCAAGAATATTTGTCAAATTCATTTAGTTATTAATGACTTGGGGCTGTCATGGCATATTCCATTTGTGTGCAACTTACCCTGACAAAATTGCATATATATGGTGGGTACGAAAAATATTCAGACCCCCTTCAATTTTTCACTCTGTTATATTGCAACCATTTGCTAAAATCATTTAAATTTTTTTCCACATTAATGTACACACAGCACCCCATATTGACAGACAAAAAAAAAGAATTTTTGAAATTGTTGCAGAATAAAGAAAAACGGAAATATCACATGGTCCTAAGTATTCAGACCCTTTGCTGTGACACTCTTATATTTAACTAAGGTGCTTTCCATTTCTTCTGATCACCCTTGAGATCACTTTCATTTGAGTCCAGCTGTGTTTGATTATACTGATTGGACTTGATTAGTAAAGCCACACACCTGTCTATATAAGACCTTACAGCTCACAATGCATGTCAGAGCAAATGAGAATCATGAGGTCAAAGGAACTGCCTGAAGAGTTCAGAGACCGAATTGTGGCAAGGCACAGATCTGGCCAAGGTTACAAAAACATTCCTGCTGCACTTAAGGTTCCCAAGAGCACAGTGGCCTCCATAATTCTTAAATGGAAGACATTTGGGATGACCAGAACCCGTCCTAGAGCTGGCCGTCTGGCCAAGCTGAGCTACCGGGGGAGAAGAGCCTTGGTGAGAGAGGTAAAAGAAGAACCCAAAGATCACTTTGGCTGAGCTCCAGAGATGCAGTCAGGAGATGGGAGAAAGTTGTAGAAAGTCAACCATCACTGCAGCCCTCCACCAGTCGGGGCTTTATGGCAGAGTGGCCTGTCGGAAGCCTCTCCTCAGTGCAAGACACATGACAGCCCGCATGGAGTTTGCTAAAAGACACCTGAAGGAGTCTGAGATGGTGAGGAAATGATTCTCTGGTCTAATGAGACCAAGATAGAACTTTTTGGGCTTAATTCTAAGCGGTATGTGTGGAGACAACCAGGCATTGCTCATGGGGTGCTGTGTGTACATTAATGAGGGAAAAAATGTAAATGATTTTAGCAAATGGCTGCAATATAACAGAGTGAAAAATTTGAAGGGGGTCAGAATACTTTCCGTACCCACTGTGTGTGTGAGATATAGATATATATAAGAGAGAGAGATAAAAAAAATTGTCGTAAGGTATAGGGGTAGGCTCATTCAATGTGCTGTGTTTTTTTTTTTTTTTTTTTTTTTTTTTTGAGCACTCAAACAGAAGTGTTTTCTATCTCATGCTTGTCTTGGCATGACAAATTGCACCTGAACTTGCTATACCTGGTAAACTTTCATATATGCACTGGCACTGCTAGGCAACCCATTAATCTAATTCCGGAATGCAATCAACTTGAGAAATGCTGCTAAAAATTGTGCTGTAGGTAGTGTACTGTAGTTTCCCATCCTCAGTGATGGGATTCAGTTAAGACTGATAACTCTCTGACTAGAAATTGTGTAATATGCAGTCACCTTCAACGAGGTAAAGATGAGAAATCCTCCCTAGCAACTTTGTAACACTGATTTCCATTAGTTTAAGTAGTTATGTACAGGTAAGCTGGTCCTCCGATGTAGAGTGAAAGAACTTGGAGAAAAGATTCAGGTTTTATCTATTTTACTAATTTGATCTAAAGCAAAACCATTGAACATATTTCACACAAAGTTCTGAACTGTTACTGGGTAGCTGAGTATTTAATCTATTTGGTATTCATGCTGTTCTGTGCATAAAACGGTTTCCTTGTTCTCTAACTAGGTAGTACTTGACTTCAGGCTTCATTTTAAGACAAATGTATGTTTTAATCATTCCCATTTTTCTTTAAGGGCCCCAGAAAGTGCTCCACTGAAGAGTAAAATGATCTACGCAAGTTCGAAGGATGCCATCAAGAAAAAGTTTACAGGTATGTATTCTTGCAGAGGCATTTTAGGACATCCTTGTTTCTGATATGACCTTTATTAAAGGGGAACGACCAGTCCCCTTCTGCACATTTTTGGGAATTGACATTTTTGATTCCTGGTTGTTCACTTGTTGCTTTTTTTAAAAAAAAAAAAAAATTTAAACCAATAGGTCAGTTGGCTTCAAGGTGTCTTGGGGTTTACTTACACTTGCAATTTGTTCTGTGCCTGAGCACTTTTACCCTGCATGTAACCCTGCAAAATCTAATTTGACTAGTATGATCACTCTGTGCCTGGCCCACCGTACCATGCCCTGGCCTGCTTGGAAGAGGTGGGCCTGAGCACGGTTCAGTAGCATTCGGGAACAGTGATTGCCAAACATGTCCAAGCACAAAACCATTTGACATCAGTGATCGGACAAGGCTGTGCAATTGTCATTTCATTCAATATCTTGACTTAAAAACAGGATTTTTATTCTCTCATTACACATGAATGTGTATTTTGATTGGTTAGAAAGGCTGCAAATTCCTCCCTTAACATTTGTCACCATAAAAAAAAAAATCTTTGACCTGCAGCACAATTAACAGCAAAACACTGCACTTCACACTCAAATTTGTAAGAGGTTAGAGCACTATCCTGCCATACACGACTCCAAAACCTCCACAAAATAGAAAAATCATTTTGACATGCATGCTGTCACACTGTGTACAGATCTTGTTTTGGCTTTACAGTTCATGGTCTTGACGAAAGCTTGCCCAGGATCAGGATGTTAAAGTACAGTGTGAGTGCAGGCCAGTGAGGGAGGGGGAGAGGGGACAATCGCGCTTGGTCACGGTATGGAGCGAATGTCTAGTGTGAGTACACCCTTAGTATGTCACCCAGTTGTTGGAAGATAGACAATAGTGCAAGTTAAAATTCTAACTTTTTTTTTTTAAACTGAGAAATCGTACTAAAATAAGATTTTCATGAATTGTTTCACCAAACGTTTTAAGTGGAAACGTGTGAAATTTCATTGTTTTGAATGAATAGTCAGAATATGCAGTTTTTTTTTTGTTTTTTTTTTTAAACAGATTACATTATCATAGCTGGTATACATTTGAGGTACATTTCAAAAATCTTAAGCAGAGTGACAGTGGTATTGAGCTCTAAATGCTTTATGAAATTTTTTTTTTCTTGCCCCAAAAAAAACCTAAAGGCTTCAGTTTGATCAAGTTTGTCATTTCTTATAACTTAAATGTACACTAAACTACAGGAAGTGTTTCAATTTGAATTTCAAGATAATTAAAAATATCTTTGATTTGGTCCAGATTTTTCCACCCACCCTGGACATAACACTGTTTGCAAGAGCAAGTTAATGTATAGCAACTGTGTTTTTTGTTAATGTGGCTAGGACAAAAATCCATTTGTTATATTAAAACTGAAGATACATGCTTCTAACAAACAATTGCTTTCTTTTGAATATTTCAATTGATGTTTTATTCCCCCCTGTTTGCAGGTATTAAACATGAATGGCAGGTGAATGGCTTGGATGATATTAAGGACCGAGCCACCCTTGCACAGAAGCTAGGGGGCAACGCTGTCATCACCTTGGAGGGTAGTCCTTTGTGAGAAGCTTAATTAAACCCTAACTGCCCCCATCCTCCTCCTCCCCCTCCCCTCCCCTTCAGTGCCAGTACAACGGGAGCTTCCAAGTACCAGTCCTGTGCTGTTAATTTTCAAGGTTTGGGTGGGAAAATTGGTAGTGAGGGCATGGGTGTGAATCAGGGGCTCCTTTTAATCTCCACATTGGGGTTTCATTCCGTTCATTTGGGGAAAATGTTTCACCTTCCATTTACCAGCTTCTTGTAAAACACTTTGGGAATAAGAGTCAGTGAAGTGATGGACAAGTAGCGACTTTTCTTAATGATGGAGGAAAAAATAGACCAAGGGATGTTTTTCATTTGCACCTTTTTGCCAAAATATTTCAAGTGGATTTTTTTTTCTTCAACTTTAGCCAAGCCTTCAAGTAATAGCATTGAAATGTGTATTGGAAAAGTGTGACAAGATTGTGATTCTAACATTCACCTGTAATCTAATAAAATTAAGCATTCCTTTAAAATAAAGGGGATCAGCAGTAGTGTGCACGTCCTTTGTTTCAGCAGAAGCACTTTTTAAATTTCAGAATCGGAGCACCATTTTGACATAATGAAAGAAAAGCTATCTCTTTAAAATTAAGTGATTCTGTTAGATTTTTTTATGTTCATTTTGTGACTGCTTTTAAGTTTTAGTCTGCTTTTGTCAGCTGTTGTATTTATAGGTTGCCACTTGCTTTGTTTTGAAGAGCACTTCCTTGACATTTCCAAAAGAGCAAAAATTTGTTTTGCACACTTTGTGCCTTTCACAAACATTGATCTAGAGCAGTTACCCCACTCAATTAAAATCTATACCATCTTTGTAATGGCTGTGAAATGCAGCTGTTTAGTTACTGGGTTAAGTGCTGCATCTTTGTACTCAAATTAGTTATTTTGCAGTGTTTATAGTTGTAAAGAAGGGGCAATTCTTTTGTGCATCTGTTTACAAGTACTGCTTGGAGATGGGCTAGAATTTTTTTTTTTTCTGTCTGTCATGAAGGACTCTGGTAAAACTTTCCAACTTTTTTTTTTTTTAATGGAAAACTGGCATTCCTTTTTAAGATCATTGTGTTTAATGCAAACAAACTGTTAGAAATCTACTTGTTGCACACACATTGCTGCCAATTTACACAAACTATAGGAACAGACCAGTGGTGGTGCTCATTTGTCTGATGGTCATGATGTTGGGAGGGGAGGAAGGGATTCATTTGGATACCCATCTGAGTTACTAATATGGAAGCAGCACCAATAACCACCTTCAATAAAAAGGAATAAATGAAACTTACTGCTTTGTTTTTGTCTTTTTGTACTTGCTTTGGAAAGTTTAAATTTGGAAGTACTTGCCAATTCTGAATTTAAGACATTGCAGGTTTGTGAACCTACAAATTTCCATTAATAGGTGCTTATTTTATTAGCTTTCCTTAGTGAATGTGAAGGATGTTAAGCTTCTAGACTTCAAGTTTTCCTATTTGGAGTCCTTTGTCAAGGCTGGTTTTCAGGTTTCAATTGTTTTGCAAATTTTAAATCACTGTTTCTTGAAATGTGGTATCCAAAATTAACTTAACCAGCATACTGAGAATTTCCTGTGAATGTGTAGATTTGTAGCCAAGTATAAGTGAATGGTGACTGGTGTTCACATACCTCCTACCTTCTGCCAGAATGTAATGAGGACATTGATTAATCTTTTAAATTTTGTTGCCAGTACAACTGTGAGCAGGCTCAACTTTTTCCCCCAGCACAATGTCCAAGTAAAGACCTGAAACAGCCGGTCTTTGGAGTGAAATGGCCAGCAAAACTCTTCAACTATGGGGCAGGTATGAGAGCATTGATGCAGTGGTTTGGGCAGTTCTTATGGAGCCTTGCTGCATTATTGATTGAAATTAGTGAAATTGACTACCATGGTGGTGATTAAACAGAAACCCTGAAAATCTGGCCAGTTAAACTTGAGCACACGGAAAATCAATGTAGTATCTTGTGTAGTTGCATCATTATTTGGTACACTGCTGCCAACTATGCCGTTTCAATAGTGATCCACTAATAACTAAAGCAATCTTTAGTCATGCTAAAGTTGAAATTTTGTGATAGTTCTGGAAATGCGTCAACCAGGTATTATAGGAAGTTGAGCCATCTGTTTTTGGCAAGGTGGACATACAAGAAAATTAATTTTGGGAGCTTTTTATATTTGAAACATCTCTAGTAAAGTGCAGTATATCTCATAGAGTTAAAGGGTGAGGATACTGTGAATTTCAAGAATCCCCTTAGTTACCACAAAGAAATTTGATTGTCTAAGACGCTCAAACAAAATTGGCCTTAAATGACTGCTGGACATTTTCGAGGCTCAGTAAGTTCTTAAAGCCTTATTGTGTAATGAATTGGTAAGGAAAGTAATGGTTTGTTAGTGATACTGCTCTACTAAACAGTTATTTACAAATGCTTATTTTTAATAGAAATTCATTAGTTGCAGTTTTTTGTCTTGTTGTTGAGCATTAAGTGTACTTTTGTTCCGAGAGATTATCTGATTTGGCTCCATAGTGTTTCACTTGCATTTGATGTGTTAAATACTCCAAATTACATTTCTTTTGTTTTGGTGTGTTTGCTGCATGTGTAACATTGAGAATGTAGTTTTAGCTTTTATTGGTACATTCTTATTTCAGAAACTAGTTTAGTGTTTTGATACTGCAATCAAACACATTGCAAATTCCGGAACAATGTTAATTTAATCGGACCAAGTATTTTGTATGGGGGAAGGGTGCTGCTGTAAAGCCTGCTGCACTTTTTAGTAGTACTGAGGTATATTTATGAGCATAATGGTGACTTAACAGTCAGCAGTCACTTTGTTTAATGTAAGCTAGCGTTTTTGCTTGTAATTTGTACAAAAATCTTCCATTCACCTGTGTTTAGGGAGCTGAAATCTTACATTAATCAAATGCAACAAATCCATTTTTAAACCTGTATTCTCTGCAAGGATGCTTCTTAGTCCGTGCCATAGTGTCTAAAATCTACACCATTTGACAGGCCAGTATCCAAGGTAGTAAATTCTCAATATGCATTAGTTATGGGTATTAATTACCAGGCTTGCTGTCATCTCTTGGGCAGATTTTGAGCCATGAATATTGAGGGGTGTTCAATAATTCATCTACCCAAGTATGAAAAAGTAGCAAACGTGATGACTTAAGGTTATTTTTGCACAGTTGTGACTCAGTGCGTGTCTAACATTCCATGGGACAGGATGTCAGTCCTTGTGCAAATCAAGTAGTAATTCTTTAATAATAATTCTTTGCATTTATATAGTGCTTTTCTCGCCACTCAAAGCGCTCCGCAATTGCAGGTTAAGGGCCTTGCACAAGCACTCAACAGAGCAGAGTCCCTTTTAGCATTTACGGGTAGGATTGGAGCAGCGTTCAATGAATTTCTCACAAAAGGAGGGGGAAAAGCTAAAGGAGATCCATGAATGCATGACTGCAGTTTGAGTCTGCCTCCTCATCCAGCGAAGTAAAATTCTGGAGCATACAGTTTTAACTGGGATAGTCAATTGGACTTGACCCTCGCACTGAACAGCCTGTGGAAGCAACTTGCACTGAAATGTACAAGAGAGTTGAGGATTTAATTTTGTCAGACACCAGGTTTTCTTGAATAGCTGTGGAAATGGGCACATTGAGAGGTACAGTTGGTTGAATTAATGAGAAGTTGGGCATGTCAAAGGTCAGTGCAAGATGGGTTCCAAGAATGCTGATGCCTTTTCAGAAGGCCCTATGGCTCCAGTGCTGTCGGGAGAACTTTGAGATGTTATGTGAAGATCAAGTATGTGTGTGGGGTGTTTTTTTTTTTTTTTTTTTTTTCTACCCCCCCCCACCCGCCAATTGGTGAGTGAAGATGAGGCTTGGGTCTAACGCAGAGATCCTGTGTCTAAAATATTAGACAGTTGAAGCCATCCCCAAAAAGTTCCAAGATGACAATCGGGCATAGTCCTGGCAACTGTCTTCTGAACTATTGAAGGATTTTTGCTTCTGGAGTTCATGCCACACAAGATGATAACTGGCGAAGAGTTATGCTAACACAGTCACTTTGTAGGAGTCAATCAAGGAGAAAAGATTAGGGGAATGTGCCAATTCACGTGTGTCAATCACAGGCTGCCATCAGATAATGTGGATGCACCACATAGCGGCTGAAGAATCCACCCTCCGCTCCTGACCTGGTGCCCTCAAATTTCTCGTTTCCCATTCTGAAGAAATCTCTCGGTGGACTCCTCCCCCAAAGGGGTTAAAGTAACTGCTGGAAAAGTGGATGAAGTGTATGGAACTATCGTGGGCCTATAGTGAAAAATAAAACATTTTTTTGAAAAATCCTTTCTTACGGCGGTTGAAAAATTATTGAATCGTATAAGCAACTGAGCAGCATGAACAATTGCAGGTACTTTTTGCTTTTTACCTAATGGTGAATGTATTAAATAACGTAGAGGTATGCACAGCTCTATTTTATTAGAGGGATAATGGAAAACACTAACGTACAGGGAGAGTTATGATGCAGGGCAACATATGCCAGAAATTATAAACTGAAGACTAACAGATTTTTATGAATAACTTAAAGAGCTGAGAAAGTAATGAACAGATGCATTGCCAATGGTAGGACTTGGGGAGCATGCACCAAAAAAGTTAAATGCTAAAATGACATTGTAACCAGCTATAATATGTCGTGGCAGAAAATGTATGAAACATGAAATTCCATATACTGTACTGTCACCTTAAAAAGAATGCAGAGGCACACATACAGTATGCACTGATCGGCCACATTAAAACCACTGTCAGGTGAAGTGAAAACATGGATTATATCATTACAAAAGCACCTGTTCAAGGGATGGATTTTATTGAGCAGTCAGTTCTTGGATGTGATGTGTTGGAAGCAGGAGAAAACATCTACAACATGTCAGGTTTACTGGGGGTGTTCACAGTATTCAGTGCCTAGTACCTACTAAAAGTAGCCGAAATAAGGGCAACTGGTGAATAGGTGACAGGGTCAAATGCATGTGGGGAGTGAAGAATAGTTTGTCTGGTCCAAACCCACAAATGCTACTGTAGCACTTGCTGCTGGCCATGAGAGAAAGTTGTGAGAATATCTACTGCATCACAGCTTGCTCTTTAACTGACCATCCTGATCCTTGGCCACCGCTACAAGATCCTACAATGGGTATGTGAGCAATGGAAAAAGGTGGACAACCAGGAGCATGTGCATCGTTTTACTCGAGGACAAGATGGCAGAAGGATGCACTAGCGGTAGAAGGCAAGCCGGCAGAGGAAGTGTGGTGCTCTGAGCAGTGTTTTACTGGGAAGCCTTGGATCCTGGCATTTGTGTGGATGTTACTTTCACACAACACCTACCTAAACATATTCAGGCAATAGTATTCACTGATGGCAGTGGGCTTTTTCAGCAGGATGACACCCTGCTCAACCATAACCCCTCTGCAAAAATTGTTCAGGAATAGTTTGAAGAATGTAATGGAAGGTGTTATCATGGCTTCCAAGTTTCCGAGATCATTTACTGAATCTCTTTACATGCTTGCACTGGGAACTGTCAGAATAAATGTTAATTTTCACTCCCATGCAGATGACATCCAGTTATAACTTTCTTTTAGACCAAATAACATGTCCTTAATTAGATTTGTTAGTGAATTAAAGGAGTGGATGGATGAGAACTCTGAAGATGGATAAAACAGAATTGTTAATTATGGGAGGGAATGATGGTGATTGGAACAGTGTTTTGTCATCATCATTGTTGACACTAGCATGTCATTAAAAGTGCACATTGCAAATCTCCAAAACATGCTTTTTCCATCTTAAAAATGCTGGCATAAAAAAAGCTGTTTTCTAAATATACAGGGTACTGACAAATTAGTAGTAGTAGTGTTCGCTGGCTGCTGAAATTTTTCTTTATACAGCTTTCAGTTAATTAAAAATGCTACTTTGAATATTATTACAAGAACTAGAAAATATGAACACATAACTCCAGTTCTTAAGTCCTTATGCTGGCTCCCAGGTAAGTTTAGGGAAGATTCAAAGTCCTCCTTTTGACATATAAAGCCTTAAATGGCAATGGCCCTGCTTATTTATCTGAACTTGTCTCAAGATGCCAGTCTGCTTATGATTCTAAGGCTTAACAAAATAACAATGGGTGGTTGAGCTCTTGGTTACAGGGCCCCGAAGATGTGGAATGGTCTGCCTGCTACTATCAGAGGTGCCACTTTAGTCTCAGCTTTTGTCCTGGCTGAAGACTCGCTACTTCAGTTTAGCATACCCTGAGTAGAGCTGCTTATATAGTTGTGCATACTACATTATACAGTAAGCAGTCTCCTGTTCTGTTTGTATTCTCTGTATCCTCATGTAGCACTTGGTGCCAATGCTCTGCTGTCGAAGTTGTTTTCCTGCCTATGTAAAAGTCATCTCAGATAAAGTAGCATTAGAATCATGGGGTAGAAGGGTACTTTCATTAGACTGGCTTCCTTGGCACTGACTCTGTAGAATGGCCAGTAGAGGGGAGGTGGCTAGTTGGCTGAGGTCTCCAGGACTCTGACTGTGGCTGGCTACTGTGACTCCTTTCCTACAATCTGGCAGTGGTTCTACATTTAGCTGGTGGACAGATATCGTTTTACGTTTATGTTAATTAGTTTCTAATTTGTTTTTGATGTACTTGGACAAATCTGCATATTCGTATGTGGTGTTCTATATTTAGTGAGTGTTATAATCTATTCTTGCATTTTGCCTTGAAGTTTGTAATACCATATTGTATTTCTAAGGTGGCACGGATAGATAGAGGGCCTTCAAAAACAAGGGCCTG
Source organism: Polypterus senegalus (assembly GCF_016835505.1). NCBI lineage: Eukaryota > Metazoa > Chordata > Cladistia > Polypteriformes > Polypteridae > Polypterus > Polypterus senegalus. Next base: position 78,726,990 of record NC_053164.1, read on the forward strand.
TTAAAGCTCATTGAGGCATTCCTTGTGTGGTTTTTGGGCCATACAAACAATGTTGTTATCTCAATTTGATTGAGCATTCATGGGATGTGCTAGAAAAACAAGTCTGAACCATGTAGGCTCCACCTTGCAACTTGCAGGACTTAAAGGATCTGTTGCTAACATCTTGGTGCTATATGCCACGAGACACTTTCTGAGGTCTTCTGGAGTCCATGTCTTGACAGGTCAGAGCTGTTTTGGCGGTATGAGGGGGACTTGAACAATATTAGGCAGGTGTTTTTAATGTTGTGGCTGGTGGGTTTATTTTTAAACATATTACAAGATGTGTTAAATGTGTGGTGGTAAGGAAACATTTGTAAAACAAACTATTATAAAGAGGCAGAAAATATATATACTATGGGGCTTTGCCCCCTGGTTGACCACCCACCCTCCTCTATTTTTATTATATATATATATATATATATATATATATATATATATATATATACACTCACCTAAAGGATTATTAGGAATACCTGTTCAGTTTCTCATTAATGCAATTATCTAATCAACCAATCACATGGCAGTTGCTTCAATGCATTTAGGGGTGTGGTCCTGGTTAAGACAATCTCCTGAACTCCAAACTGAATGTCAGAGTGGGAAAGAAAGGTGATTTAAGCAATTTTGAGCGTGGCATGGTTGTTGGTGCCAGACGGGCCGGTCTGAGTATTTCACAATCTGCTCAGTTACTGGGATTTTCACGCACAACCATTTCTAGGGTTTACAAAGAATGGTGTGAAAAGGGAAAAACATCCAGTATGCGGCAGTCCTGTAGGCGAAAATGCCTTGTTGATGCTAGAGGTCAGAGGAGAATGGGCCGACTGATTCAAACTGATAGAAGAGCAACTTTGACTGAAATAACTAATTGTTACAACCGAGGTATGCAGCAAAGCATTTGTGAAGCCACAACACGCACAACCTTGAGGCGGATGGGCTACAACAGCAGTAGACCCCACCGGGTACCACTCATCTCCACTACAAATAGGAAAAAGAGGCTACAATTTTCAGACTGTCTACGTGGACTGAGACATGAGAGGTAATGTTTCACTTATTAAAAAGGCCATGGAACACAAAAAAACACTTTCAGCTGGTGCTTCCTGAAGTGTAAATTGTTGATGGTGTGCACAGTGTGTGGTGTGTATTATTTTTTTTAAGCAACTTTTTCAGTGTTGGGTGTGGTAAGACTGCCAGGACTGATGTTGGACATTGTGCAATAAGTGTGATCCATCCATCCATCCATTGTCCAACCCGCTGAATCCGAACACAGGGTCATGGGGGTCTGCTGGAGCCAATCCCAGCCAACACAGGGCACAAGGCAGGAACCAATCCCGGGCAGGGTGCCAACCCACCGCAGGACACACACAAACACACCCACACATCAAGCACACACTAGGGCCAATTTAGAATCGCCAATCATAAGTGTGATGTACTTTTGTTTTTGATGATTTAACACAGTGGTCTCAAACTCCAGTCCTGGAGGGCCGCAGTGGCTGTAGGTTTTGTTTGAGACCACTGATTTAACCGGAGTCTTTAATTCAGTTGTTTAGGTGAAATATAACAAGTTTAAATATTTGGCTCTTGTCCAAAAAGCGGACGCCATTTGTTTTTAAGATTAGGCACCTACTCTAAATTTTTAAGATTAAGAGACCCTGGTGTACCTGGCCTTACCCCCATGAACCTTAAGTTCAGGGTTTGTAGTAGGGGTAGGCCACTCTAAAATAAACAACGAGAAGGAGATGGCGTCCACTTTTTGAACAAGACCAAAATATTTTAAAAGGTGAATTACTATATGCTCCCAAGTGAGTAGAGTCACTATAGTTTGACTTAGGTAAAGTTGTGCAGATAGGTGACATATGAAGGGTGCTATATGAAAATGAATTGAATTTATTTTATTTTATTTATTTTTTTTTTTTAAATTTTAATTTATTAATTTTATTACAATCAATACATAGCAATCAAGTTTTTACAAAAAAAAGAATTATGCTAAGAACAGATCGATCCCCACCCTTGAGAGAGAGAGCAAGCCAAACGGTGTAAAATTTAAGGCTTGTAAAAATACCTAAATCAACAAATTCTCTGTGCTTTATAAACTCATTTCAAAATATTACTGATTAGATCCTGCCATGTTTTGAAAAAAGTCTGCAAAGATCCTCTAACTGAGTATTTGATTTTTTCTAATTTCAAATAATATAACACATCGGTTTCCCACTGACTTAAAAGAGGAGAGTTTGGGTTCTTCCAGTTTATCAGAATAAGTCTGCGTGCCAACAGTGTAGTGAATGCAATCACAGTTTGTTTGTCCTTCTCCACTTTAAGACCCTCTGGAAAAACCCCAAACACAGCTGTTAATGGGTTAGGAGGGATTGTGAGTCCAAGGCTGTCTGAGAGGTAATTAAAATTTTTGTCCAGAATAATGTTAATTTGGAGCAGGCCCAGAACATGTGACCCAGTGAGGCTGGGGCTTGGTTGCAACGTTCGCAGGTTGGATCATGTCCTGGAAACATGAATTGAATTTAAAGTGTAGTAGGTTGGAGGTGAACTGATCAGAGCAGATCGGGAACTGTAAAGCATACCCTAAAAGATTTGGGAGTCACTGATGTGATAACAGATTAAGAGATGTTTTGCTTAAGCTGTATAAGGCATCAGTGAAGGTATACGTGCCATCCTGATTATGCTTCATGCATCCAAACTATCCTGCACTGTCTTTCCATTGGCCACCTAGAGACAATTTTTGTTGGGTGTCATTACAGTGTGCCATTGCACTGCTTAGTACACCTATAATGGTCAGTGAGAGGCAGAACCTTCTTGATCTCAAAGACAGAGATGCCCTACACTCTGCACTTCACTTGAAATAGAAATGAAATGGGTCACATTCCTGCTACTGTAATACCAAGATGTTCACATTTCATTATAACTAGTGTTGTATTTAAATAATAAATCAAGCAGCTGTTGTTCATGTGTTGTGCTTAAATTTGTCTTTGGTGATTTATTTTGTACATTAATCCTGTACCCAAGTTAGTGATGAAGAACTTGATGATCATCATTACTGACAAATGGGGAATTGAATCCATGTTTAAAATGGAAAATAAAAATTAAATATTAGCATAAGAAAAGAAAGACTTAGTATTTGAGAAAGAAAGAACCATGTAGGACACAGGAAAATAATTTTTAAAATATCTAGACATTCCCACAGTGCATTAAGCTGTACTGAAAATGAAACCCAAAATGATTTTTTCACATTTGAGAGGTCTGCTGGTCAAACCCTGATGCGGTTTCTTGTTTCTTTATAACCATTTGAAAAGCTCTGTGGAGGTATCTAAACATGGAAACAATTTCAGCAGGCTGCTTTAGTTAGAAGTATGCTTTCTGAAACCCTAAACATGGCAAGGCAAAAGATGCAAAATATTTTTCTCCCATTTTTGAAGGTCTGCCCTTACCAAGTGGTGTCATCTGGACCAAACATTTTGATTTTGTTACGTACTATACTTATAAAAGTATCAGTATGTAAAATTCGAGCCTGCTAAGTGTTTTAGTTCTTGAGATAAATTTGAATACCCTCTTCCCACACAAAACTGGCTGTATCTTGGAAAGTATTGATCTTAATCAAAATAATTTAACAAAGTGTCTCCTGGATAACATGGGAATGTTTTGAGACTGAAATGTGTTGGATTTCTGGAAAAAATCGGTTAATTTGGCATAGAATGACTCATGTGCAGTTTTGTCATTGTGTGGTATAGTGCATGGGTGTCAAACTCTTGCTGGACGGCCGCAGTGGCTGCAGGTTTTCATTCTAACCTTCTTCTTCATTAGTGAACTGTTTTTCCTGCTAATTAACTTCTTTTGTCTTAATTATAATTAACTTAACACAGTTGTCCCTTAGTTGTCTCTTTTTCCTTAACTAGCAGCCAAACAACAATGAGACACAAAATGTGTCACCACATGACCAGCTCACCTGTGCCCATCACACAATATCTGAAAATAAAGAAAGGTGAAGGTCTCACTCAGTAAGGTTGAACTCTCAGGTCACCAAAAAATCTTGACAATGTTCTTAGAAAAAACAGAAAATCCAACAGTTTTGGAAATGTCTGCTGTGGAAGAATGAGAGCAGCAACAGGCCATGGAATTAAATAACGGGTTTAATTAACAGCAAGACTCATCTTCTCATTAAGAAGATGGGTGTAGTTTGAAATCCCAGTTTAGCTGGTCATCTGTTGGCTCGTTTCACGACGTCCTCGCTTAAGTGCACAAGTGAGGAGTCGTCCGATGCTGGGAACTGCTAATCGCCACACCTGAGCCACGTCCCCGTAATAAATAGGAGAAGCGCAAGGTGGAAAAAAGGGGAGGAGAGACCGTAAAAGACAGAAGGAGAGAGAGAGAGAGAGAGAGAGAGAGAGAGAGAGAGAGAGAGAGAGAGAGAGAGAGAGAGAGAGAGAGAGAGAGAGAGAGAGAGAGAAAGGAAGGAAGGAAGGAAGGAAGGAAGATTGGGGTAGTACAAGAGAATGAATGAGACAGCCAGCAGAGGAAGGTCAGCGTGGTCAGATTTCACAGCTGCAGCGAGTGATCGGCGCACAAGATGACTGATCATGGGAGAGTGGGTACGATCAAGGAGGAGTCCGCCCTAGGGATCTGAGGGACGACTACTTGTGTGAGAAGGAAGGCGGGAGGACAACTGACCCCGAGCGGTCTAGCAGACGCTTGGGGAGGCAGCTAAGACGGAAATCAGTAGAAAGAGGACCATGGCGGCTGTAGTCTCGTTGGCTGAACAAACCTCAGGTGAGCTGAAGAGGCTGGGAAGGAGCTGCGTCTGGCTGGTGTAGCCCCAATGACTGCTGCAGGTTTTAATTCTCATGTTACAGCCTATGTTCTAACCTTTTAGGGATTGGATTATTTATTTAATGAACATTTGACTGCATTGCACTAATTATTTGGACACTGTATTGATTTTGCTGTTTTTAATAAAAGCACTTTTGCACTTTTTGCACCATCCCCTTGCTTCGTTGTTTCTTCACTGTCCAGCTAATCTGGTGACGTTACTGACGGTGTCGGGTTCAAGAGCTCCCAAAATGGAGACGGATGCCTGGAGCAGAACCCACATCGTCAGCCCTGTTACTGTGGTGTCATGATGTGTTTTTTGGCTGTATGCTAATGAGCGAGAAGTCTATGTAGTCCTGGTTTAACACCACAGCCACATGCGGCTTCAGGGTTCAATTCTGCTTTGTGATTGTGCTACCAATCTCTGCTTTAATCATGCTGTTGTGATATTGTCACTGGTTAAAACACACAGACCCATATCTCAAACCGTCAAGACTAGCTTAGAGGAAGCAAGAGCTGTGTTTGTGTCTTACCAGAGAGAGATGATGTCACCCCTAAGCTGTTTGTTCATTTGATACACCAAATGGACTGAGAATTGAGGGATAGAGCAGGTGTTGGGATCCATTACTGTACTCGCAGGTAAGTGGTTATTTAGACGCCTTGGTAAAGAAAAAGTAGAATGTATTCTAGGGTCAGTTCTTGCCTTGTATCTGATACTTCCTGGATAGATTTTGACCCATATGATCCTAAGTTGAATTAAGTAGGTTTAAGAATGTTCTATTTTACATAGTAAAAATAAATCATATCCATTATCCAACCCGCTATATCCTAACTACATGGTCACGGGGGGTCTGCTGGAGCCAATCTCAGCCAACACAAGGCAGGAAACAAACCCCAGGCAGGGTGCCAGCCCACCGCAGGGCACACACACTAGGACCAAACCTGCATCTCTTTGGACTGTGGGAGGAAACCCACGCAGACACAGGGAGAACATGCAAACTCACGCAGGGAGGACCTGGGAAGTGAACCTGGGTCTCCTAACTGCGAGGCAGCAGTGCTACCCACTGCGCCACTGTGCTGCCCATCACATCTTTTATAAAGGTAAAAATGACTAATATATGGTGCAAAAAAATGTATAAATAGAGCAGTAACTGCAGCATTACCAGATACCAGAAAGAGTTTAGAAGAATACTTAACAGCCCAAACTAAAATAAGCTATGCAAACCAGAGCAGAACTGCAGTATAAAACTACAAAAGGCTATGACATAATAGAACAGGACACATTGCATTTCATGTATGTCACTTTAGCCAAAAGTAATCCTGCAGGTCGATGACAAGAAAGACACTTCCTCTTGTGCTTGATGTCAGTTTTCTAAATAGATGGTTGGACTGTAAACAGCTGTTTTCTGGTTAACATTTTTTTTAATGCCAAGTTGTACTTGTCAGCAGATAACATTTCCGCTTATTGCTGCTAGAAAACTTGTTTGCTTCCTAAAATAGTCCAATACAAAACCACTTTGGATAATCTGGGTGGAGCAGAGTTTAGTGCGGCTGCTCACAGTTCCGGTGCCTTGAGTACAAATAAAGGCTCAGGCACTGTCTGTGTGGAGCATACATGTTTTCCCTGTTTCTGTATGAGTTTTCGTTTTCTCCCTCATCTCAAAGATGTGTGTGTTATGTAAATTGGTCACCCTGAACCGAATACACTACGTGGGTTAGAACACAAGTGGATTTAGGCTCATTTTGGTGATGCAGTGATTAGTGCTGCTTTCTGTTTCCTCACAAGGCTCAGGTTTGAATTGTGACCCAGTCACCGACTGTAAATGACTTTGCATGGTCACCTCATGTCTGTCAGTTTTCTCCTACATCTTTTAAGACAACTTGTGTGTGTGTGTGTGAATTAGCTACTACAGATTTGGCTCTGTCCAGGACTGCATCTTCTCTTTGAAGACACTAATAGGGATATGACAATGGACTGAGGAACAAGATACAGTATGTGTATCCTAGTCTAAAGCTTTAACGCACTCTCTGTTCACTTGCTTCATTTGAGGTCATTTCTTTATGGGGCGTCTGCAGCCTTTATAACTTACCCTTTAGATTGATTTTCCATAGCAAAGCCTACAAAAGTAGAACAAAACAAAAGAGTACACACAGGGCCTCTACAACACCAAGATCTCAATTCTTGTCTTATGTACAGATATACATCTTTGAGAATCTTGCAATTAAAAAAAAAAAAAAGTTGGTGTAGGTTTATTCCCAATAGCTATGTAGTAGGGAATCCTCTGCATTATAACACAGTTATAACATTATTTTTACTAGAATGACAACTTTAAGCTGCGAATATTCTGAATTTATGTAATTTTCACATTATCATACAACTAAGTAGATTTGTGCTTTCTATTAAATCAAGTTAAGTTGTGTATCTTAATACATTCTTTTTTATCATTGTGCCCTGTACATGTGCCCTGTACATGTGATGATACAACAATTACTAAAGGATATCTTTTAAAGCCCGTGATTAACAATGATCACAAGTGACAAGATATCATAAAGTGAAAAAGTTCATCATGTTTCACTTGCACTCAGCGGCACATTCAAAATGCACCCCTTTTGAAAGGAATCTTAAAAACAGCATACAATACAATACAATACAGTTTATTGTTGTATAGCCCAAAATCACACAAGAAGTGCCGCAATGGGCTTTAACAGGCCCTTCCTCTTGACAGCCCCCCAGCCTCGACTCTCTGAGAAGACAAGGAAAAACTCCCAAAAAAAACCTTGTCGGGAAAAATGGAAGAAACCTTGGGAAAGGCAGTTCAAAGAGAGACCCCTTTCCAGGTAGGTTGGGCGTGCAGTGGGTGTCAAAAAGAAGGGGGTCAATACAATACAATACAATCCACAGAACAGAACAAGTCCCTAATACAGCATAATAATAAAGATTTTAGAAGTACAGACCAGAATGTAACAGTAGATGATATCACATAATAAGATTTGGATTTGTTTAGAGTCCTGGAGACCTCATCCATCAAGCTGCCTCTCCCATTTGGCCATTCCACAGCTGAAATAGCACTAATCCGATGAAAGGACCCCTCTTTCCCACAATATACCCAGCATACTACTAAGGAGGTTTAGAAAAATAACACATCCCAATATTTAACCTTTGTGGCCATTGCTATTACAAGTTAGACATTTTAGTTGTAGAAAAGAGGAGACAACATAAATGATTCATGCAGGATTGTCATTAAATGCACAAGATGGCTCCTGGGAACACTCTTGTTTCAACTAATTCTATCCTAAAATGCTGTCATTGTGCACTCTCAGTTATTCCAGTGGTGTAGGTTTTGCTTGCACATCTCTTCTGTTTACATCGCTTATTGGGTCTACATATTCAGAAATCAAAAGACAAATGTTGGAGTGTCTGTCTATGTGTCCGTCCAGTTGCTGCGTCTCTGCTAACCACCTAATTGTGCGTCAAAAACATTTGTACTGATTTTATAAATCCTGTACCAAATGGCTTCTAACAGAGGGCAGTCACACTAGTCTGAGAATGTTACTGCTAAGGTCTATGTTGATTACTTAGATTTGAATTTGTCTAAGATGGCTAGCACAGCTAGTTTTTTCAATAAACCTATGAACCTTATGTTGGATGAAAGGAATACTTCATTCAAAAGTGATAATTTATGTGACTTACCCATGTAACTTGTAGTGAAATTATCCAGTCATGTACTCACAAAATGAAAGTAGTCTAAAAACAAAAAGCCCATCACAAGGGATTGAATTTTCTAATTAAAGACAGGTCTCTTGACCAATGAATGAGGGGGAAAAGTGGGTTGTCAGTTTTAAAGTGTGATCCTGTGTGGAGGGGATTTCTGCTTGTGGACTTTTTTCACTCTCTGGAATTCTTTATCTATACTAATAAAAGGCAAAGCCCTCCCTGACTGACTGACTGACTCACTGACTCATCACTAATTCTCCAACTTCCCGTGTAGGTAGAAGGCTGAAATTTGGCAGGCTCATTCCTTACAGCTTACTTACAAAAGTTGGGCAGGTAATGGTCATAACTGGAACCTACTTTCGTCCATATACTGTATACGCCCATAGCCTGCAGCTTGGTCGCCGTGTGAGGCGGAGTTGCATCCCTCATCGTCACGCCTCCCACGTAATTGAGTGCCTGCCCATATAAGGCCGTCCATCAGCAGCAATCCAGTAGACATGCTGCTGCTAAATATTTACGGGTGAAGGACTGTGCTTATGCAAACGAGGATGAGATGGTCAGGGATAGACTAGTGTTTAGCACAAGTTCAGTGAAAGTCCGAGAGAAATTTTTAAGTGCCAGGTCTTAGCTAACATTAAATAAAGCCGTGGACATCGCAAGATTGCACGACATAGCACAAGCACAGCTGAGAACCTTCGATGCATGTACTCCGAGCGGCTCACGTGAACTGACTGTGAACGCAGTACGCAGAGAACAAGGAAGAGCTCCAAAGAGCACTGAACAAAAAACGCATTACACAATTGAGACGGCAGAAAAAGAATATGAAGTGAGTGACAAATACACGCATATTCATAAGTGCAGCTACTGCAGAAACAAAGCACGGTGTAAACCTTAAGTTCAAATTAAGTTCATAGACACGCTGCCGCTGGCGTTTGTCATGCCTACGACGAATACGATATTCGCGAGATACAAGTTGAATGAGAAGATGCAGGGTATAAACAAGACTTTTGATCACTTTGTGATGGAGTTAAAATTGCTGTAATGGGATTAAAATTGCTGATGAGGGACTGTGCTTATGCAAACGAAGATGAGATGGTCAGGGATAGAATAGTGTTTGGCACAAACTCGGCAAACATGCGAGAGAAAGTTTAAAGTGCCGGGTCTGAGCTAACATTAAATAAAACCGTGGACATCGAGCGAGATAGCACAAGCACAGCTGAGAACCTTCGATACATGTACTTCGAGCGGCTCATGTGAACTGACTTTGCAGGATTGGGAAAGGTAGACCCGTGCATGCAGTGTGTGATATCTCAGATAAAGAGGAAGACGAGCTGCTTACTGATGCAGTAGGAAATGAACAACCCTCTGAATCTGAACAAGCCTTTGTAGACATATCAATAGGAAAGCAAGGTGTAAACCTTAAGTTTAAATTAAGTTCATAGACGCGCTGCCGCTAAATATTTGCAGGTAAATCCACAACTTAATACCAGGAATGCCTGTTAAATATCTTAGATTCATGAGTACCGATTTGGGTAGTGAACGCATCGATGAATGAAACCTGTTATCTTTACAACGGTTGACAAACACGGAATGTAACTTGAACACAACACATCCTACAAATACGAACCTGATCGAAAGAAATAATGATAATCAAATCCTTAATGACAGCAACACTCATAGCAGTCACAAAACAATTACACTGACAATCAGGTTACGTTATTTTTAAAATGTTTCCTTTTCTTTTTCATAACTTCTTTAACACGCTACTTCTCCACTGCGAAACGCGGGTATTTTGCTAGTTTAACAATATTTTAGCAAAACGTTAATGCATTTTGTACTTTGTGGGCATACGACTGGATGACCTGACTTGTGGATTATGCAACACAAGTAACACGAGGGTTTTTTTTTTTTCTTGAATATTTTTGATAATGTTTGCTGTTGTCTAATGTTGATTTCTTTCTCTCAGAAACTTTGTTATGTCCATTCTCAATGACAACATAAGATTAAAAGTTTTTCTTGGCCAGCACTACAAACCACATAGAGTAAGTAACATATAAAAAATGTCATTTTTTTGGCGGAATATTTCTTTAAGTAGGTTTGAGAGTTTAATTCCAAAATGTTAAGTGTATACTTTGTAGACCAGATGAACTAGAACTTCTCAGCGTTTCCCACCTTGTAAACATTTCCTTAAGGAAGTCAATTTATCATTGACTAACAGACTCTTTTTGACACTTTTGGATGCCTGTGTCTGTGTATAGATAACTAGAGGGGTACTGTATATTCCATCACAATCAAAACTCTGGCCTAGAGATTTATTTATAGTTATAGCAAATGCTAAAAATATTGGAAAATGTCAACTATGCAAGATGAATGGTAATCTACTTGCTGTAGTACGGTCAATGTCTAACTTAATACGCGGAAGGAATATGACATACATGACCACCATTCATGATTTTGCCTGCAATTGAATGTTCATGTGGTTTTGCAATTTGTACGAGTGTGCCAATACATAGGCTTTATTTGTCGACTGCTAATACACAGATGATCTCTTCTTAGGGGAGTGGAATTATATAAGGTATTTTGTTTGACGTATGTGTGTTAAATTGGTTGTATTGACATGACAGTATCATTGTTGTACTGTATTCTAATGGAGACGAAAAAAATACATATAGATGTTGTGGAGCATGACCCGGACACAGACAGGCAGACATCATTTTGAATCATCCAACACACGTTTATTTACAACTATTTAGACACTCAACCCCAAAACTCCCCCAAAGTCCAGGCCTTCTACCAAAATGCCTCTCTCTTCAGGCCACCTACTTTCCTTTCCTCCTGAGCTCCGTCCTTCTCCGCTCCCGACTCAAGCCATCGAATGGAGGGAGGCAGCCCCTTTTATATACACACCCAGATGTGCTCCAGGTGCCTCCCGATTAGTTTCCACCGGCACTCTCTAGTGTGGCGGAAGTATCGACTGCGCACCTGGAAGCACTTTGGGTGTCCCTGGTCGTCTTCCCCCCAGCACTTCCGGTGCTGAGGACCAGGGCTCTCTAGGCATCGGGGCGCCCCTGACGGTGACCACGGGCCCCTATAGGGTTGAGCTTCTAAGCTCAGTTCCCATGGTCCCCAAAGCCACCAGGGTGGTCGCCCCCTCGTGGTCTGGAGGAGGCGTAAGCCCTCCTCCGGTCCTCCTGTGCGTCCCGGCTGGGTACCACCCGCAGCCACACACCACAATGTATACTGTATGATGTTTGGTCTTGAAGAAGATTGAGTGTTACATGAAAACATCACATAAAAACATTGCACCATTTTGTTGATCTTTTTATATACTAGTAGGCTCTGCCCCCTGCTCGCTTTGCTCGTCCATCCCCGGGTTTGGTTTACCGGTTATACAATTTAAAGAGATTGTTATTTTCATGGGAATTGTTACATATGCATTATTTTCACTTTTACTTTAAAACTTTTGTGAAAACAATACTTGGGCGTGGTTACATCTCTTTCTTGCAGGACGTATAACGCTGCTCGCGTTGTGAAGGGGGGTGGCTGAATGCACGCTAAGGAGATACCGTCGGATCAGCTGCTGTCTTTCTGCTGCTGCTGCTGGTGAGCTGCCTGTTCTGCTTGTTGCTTGTCGTTGTTTTAAGAGCTGTGAGCACATGAAGTGTGTCTGCAAACGCATTCCAACAACTGCTAGGTTAGATGTCCGTGAAGTCGTTTTAAATGTTGTCTCACTGCCTTGTAAGCAGCAACCAGATCTGGAAAAGGTGCTAGATATCTAACAGTAAGGATGACACTCCAAACAGCCAACAAGTGATACTGTAAGTTGTTGTTATTTAAGTGCTGCTGTGAAGATAAAGCTCAAGGCACTGTAGCTGTTTTGATTTGCAGCACAGTGGTTAGCGGCTCACAACATCAGGAAGACTGGCTTTAAATCCTTGTCTAGTCGAAGTGGGTAGAAGTTTGCTTTGCACATTTTCCCTGTGATGGTGTGACTTTTTCCTCTAAATTTCTTGTCATTATTTCAAGATGTTTGTAAGGATAACTTTCAACTTGGATTCTCCCTGGTATGAGTGAGTAATGGTAGGCACCCCATAATGGGGTGGTTGTCCTCTGTCACCTTGATATAGTAACTGGGCAACCCTGATGTGGGTAAGGCCAATTTTATAAATGGATGGCTGGATTGCAGTGAAGTCCAAATTAAGAACAGTAGAACACTCTAGACGAGAACAGGCCATTCAGCCCAACAAAGCTCGCCAGTCCTATCCACTTGTTTCCTCCAAGAAAATATCAAGTCGAGTTTTGAAAGTCCCTAACTGTCTACCACACTACTTGGTAGCTTATTCCAAGTGTCTATCGTTCTTTGTGTAAAGAAAAACTTCCTAATGTTTGTGCGAAATTTACTCTTAACAAGTTTCCAACTGTGTCCCCGTGTTCTTGATGAGCTCATTTTAAAATACAAGTCTCGATCCACTGTACTAATTCCCTTCATAATTTTAAACACTTCAATCATGTCACCTCTTAATCTTCTTTTGCTTAAACTGTAAAGGCTCAGCTCTTTTAATCTTTCCTCATAATTCAACCCCTTTAGCCCTGGAATCAGCCTAGTCGCTCTTCTCTGGACCTTTTCTAGTGCTGCTATGTCCTTTTTGTAGCCTGGAGACCAAAACTGCACACAGTACTCAAGATGAGGCCTCACCAGTGCATTATAAAGGTTGAGCATAACCTCCTTGGACTTGTACTCCACAGATCGTGCTATATAACCTAACATTCTGTTAGCCTTCTTAATGGCTTCTGAACACTGTTTGGAAGTTGATAGCTTAGAGTCCACTATGACTCCTAAATCCTTCTCATAAGGTGTACTGTCGATTTTCCGACCGCCCATTGTGTATTCAAACCTAACATTTTTACTTCCTATGTGTAATACTTTACATTTACTGACATTAAATTTCATCTGCCACAGATCTGCCCAAGCCTGTATGCTATCCAAGTCCTTCTGTAATGATACAACGGATTCCAAATTATCTGCTAATCCACCTATCTTGGTATCATCTGCAAACTTAACCAGCTTGTTACTTATATTCCTATCTAAATCATTTATATATAATTAAAATAGCAGCGGCCCTAGCACTGACCCCTGTGGAACACCACTCTTAACATCGGCCAGTTCTGATGAGGTTCCTCGCACCATCACCCTCTGCTTCCTGTGTCTGAGCCAATTCTGCACCCATCTAAAAACATCACCCTGAACTCCCACTTCTTTTAACTTGATGCCCAACCTCTCATGTGGCACCGTATCAAATGCTTTCTGAAAGTCCAGATAAATAATATCATAAGCTCCACTTTGATCGTATGCTTTTGTTGGCTCCTCATAGATTTCCAGCATGTTAGTAAAACTTGACCTCCCTCTTCTGAACCCATGCTGACTGTTCAGAATAACTCCTGTCCTTGCCATGTGTTGCTCAATCTTATCCTTAATAATTCCTTCCATTAATTTTCCTGTGATACATGTTAAGCTTACTGGCCTATAGTTGCTTGGATCTGCCCTGTCATCCTTTTTATATAATGGGATGATATTTGCCATTTTCCAGTCCTTTGGAATCTCTCCAGTGTGCAGTGACTTCCTAAAAATATGTGTCAAGGGTTTATATATGTACTCACTAGCCTCCTTAAGAACACGAGGATAAATATTATCTGGGCCTGGTGATTTGTTCAATGGTCTTGAATTTCCTCCATTTGTACACAATCTGTCTGACTGTTGATTGGTGGAGTCCAAACCCTTTAGAGATGGTTTTGTAAAATTTTCCAGCCTGATGAGCATCAACAACTCTTTTTCTAAGGTCCTCAGAAATCTCCTTTGTTCGTTCCATGATACACTTCCACAAACGTGTTGTGAAGAGCAGACTTTGATAGATCTCTGTTCTTTAAATAACACAGGGTGCCCACTCACACCTGATTGTCATCCTATTGATTGAAAACACCCGACTCGAATTTCACCTTCAAACTAACTGCTAATCCTAGAGGTTCACATACACACTCACAAATATGTAATATTCGATCATTTTCCTTAATAAATAAATGACCAAGTATAATATTTTTGTCTCATTTGTTTAACTGGTTTCTCTTTATCTACTTTTAGGACTGATGATGTTTTTAGGTCATATTTATGCAGAAATATAGAAAATTCTAAAGGGTTCACAAACTTTCAAGCTCAACTGTAAGCACCCAATCTGCACACGTTCTGATCAAGTGTTCTACAGACGACAAGACTTACAACTATGAGAGGTGTAATTCGGGTCTCGCTGAAAACGTTTACACTTTGGTTAAGTAGTCTGATGTTGTTTGTTGCTAATTATCAATGCAGTTACATATTTGAAGTGTTAATAGTTGACTGTGTTAGCCTTCTGAATACTGAATATAAACAAAACATTTTTCAGCAGCAATGTGATCAAGTTTGTGTTTTCATATATTTTTTTCCTCACTCTGTGTGTTGACCAGATATTAATGATAGCATTTTTTTCATCAATGCTGAAAGAATAAAATGTCAGTGAAAAACTTTGTTGAGTGAAATAGTCAAATTATGGATGCTGTAGTGCATCAGCAGGGTAAAAGGAGCATTTCAGGAGCAAATGAAGCCAGTAGTAGCTCCACCGCTGGCCGGTCTACTGGAGCAGTCAGTACTCCCAACTTATCAAGAGCTTGTCTTTTTGCAGATAATGTAGTACAGGGTAGGAGAAAATAAGTGTAGTGAGTAGCTAATGAGAGGTCTGTCACATTGATCAGGTCGGGGCCGGCTACTCGATTGACTGTGAAATCTCTAGAAGTATCCCTTATGTTCTACAGCTTTCTAGTGACCAGTGTCCAGGAGTTGAGAATTGGTGGTTATTTTTTTTTCCAGTGCCAGCAGTTGAGTAAAGGAGCCTCTGTGAATGGGGTCCCCAGGGAGGATAGAAGGAGTTTGCTTGTTTTAAGCAGAGCAATAAATACAGCCATTTGTTTAAGGGCTCAGACTGCTCATTCAGTGCAAGTTCCCTCTGTGTTCCTCTTGTCTCAGTATTCTTTATAATATTTAGTTATTTCAGATCAAGTATCTGTTGACGCTGATTGAGAAAATAAACCCATCATCGGAATGTCTCTTATCTGTACTGTTGACGCCCTTTGTCCTACTACTTCATGCTGATTTCATTTAGTTTCACATTATCAAGGTGTGGTTGTAAAAAGAAATGCAGTGTACTCCATTGCCAGATGAAATGCACAAATGAATATGCATTGAATTTTAAGTAAAGTTTATATGTTGGATTGATTTTAATTTTGGCATAGGACTGCGTTTACAGTGCAGGATGTCTGCAAATTCGTTATTTCACAATATCAAGTGCTTAAAAATGCTTTGAGTACAATCATCACTGCCAAATCTTTATGGAGAAGGGCTGCGCGATAAAACGATCAAGGTAATTATCACAAAATAACTTTTACTTAATAGAAACATAAGATAAGGTCGATAGAAAGTCGATAGAACTCATTCCATCCATGTTGCAACAGACAACACAACAAGCCAGTGATAATGAGAATAGTGCCGTGCTGAACCAATCATGCGGCTGGAATAGATTTACAGGCACGTCAGGTTAGGTTGACGCACACAGCACGGAGCGGACAGCCGCACGCGTGCTAATGTTTGGGTTGTAGCAGCCGTACACAGCAGAATATCGGGAGTGGGAGCGAGATAAAAGAGCTCGAAAAGAATTGGTTAAGGTGATCATCGGTCCCCGTTTTCCGGGGACAGTCCCCTTTTTCGGACAACTTTCCCCACTCAGAAACATGTCCCCGGTTTCAGCTGGTTCACTTTTTTGAATGTATGTCATAACCACGATGATTTGAACTCAGCGCGCGTGCGCGGTGTTTTGCCAGAGGTTATGCTTTGCCGCATCCTGCAACTTTGGCGAGAAATCACTTGATAAGCTTTCGCTGTGCACTCTGTAGTGTTTAGAGTCCCTACTTGTGATCTGCACGCCGTGCTCTGCCTCTGCCTGTGTCTACGCGTGGCATGCTTCTGGATACGAGAGCAGCGTGGCGGCTCTTTTCTTCCGCCTGTTGGTTCTGCATTTTGGCGCGGTGATTCCTGTGATTCAACATGAGTGCTAAAAGGAAGTGTCAGTTCGATTATGGACTTCAACGTGAATTTTCGTATTTGCGTCCGACCCAGGATGCTGCTTTTGTGATGTGCAGCGTGTGCGACTCGAAGTTTTCCATCGGTAGTGGTGGGAGAACTTCAATCACGGAACACGAGGGGAGTAGTCTACGCTCCTGTAGCCCCCCCATGGATTGGCCCAAAAAAATCTGGTCACCTTCAGACGGTACAAAATTACGGTAACACTGATTATTAGTGTTGCCGAAGAAGGCAGCCCAAGGCTCCAAAGATGAGGACACTGTTGAAAAGAAGGGTCTTAGGAGATATTTTGGCTATTTAAAGTCCGACAAGAAGCACAGTACGTGTACTGCAAGTTGTATCTAAAGAATGCTCTGACAAAGACAGGTAGTGCCACTAATCTTTTGTACCGTCTGAAGCAGTGCCATCCTTTAGAGCGGGCACAATGCAAGACTTTACAACCTTGGACCCAAAAAAGTGCCGCACTAATGGGGGCTTCTTGTGTTTCTGTTTTTTTTTTTACCTTGGAGCGAGCATAAGATGACCACAATTATGTGAAAGTCAATTTTGTTCACGTTCTCCTTCATTTACATTTGAAAGCTGCTTGAATTTGTACTGATGATCTATGTGGAATGTTTTTGTCTATGTATTTGTGGGTTTGTTTCTCAATAATTTGAAAACAGTTTGAATCTATACAACTGCGGTGGGCTGGCGCCCTGCCCGGGGTTTGTTTCCTGCCTTGCACCCTGTGTTGGCTGGGATTGGCTCCAGCGGACCCCCGTGACCCTGTAGTTTGGATATAGCGGGTTGGATATTGGATGGAATCTATACAAAGGAAAGGATACAGTATAGAGGTAGTTTTTTTTTTTTATTTTATTACCTGCTTTATTTATTTGGAACTGACCTTGGTGTGTTTGTGTGTGTCCTGCGGTGGGTTGGCACCCTGCCCGGGATTGGTTCCTGCCTTGTGCCCTGTGTTGGCTGGGATTGGCTCCAGCAGACCCCCGTGACCCTGTATTCGGATTCAGCGGGTTAGAAAATGGATGGATGGATGACCAAAGAGTTTACTTTGTGTTCTCCTGTAAAACTTGAAAGCTTTAAGATTTTAGAATTGAGATTTTATTTTATTTATTTGGATGTGACCAACAAATGTAGTGTATTGTCCTGTAAAACTTAAAAGCTTTTGACTAGTCTTTTATTTTGTATTACCTATTTTATTTCTTTTGAGTTGACACACGAATTTAGTTAAGCATTTCGTTTGTGTTCTCCTATAACACTTGAAGCTTTGGACTGGTCAGAATTAAGATTTTAGTTTATTATATTTATGTATTTTATTTATTTGAAATACAGTTGTATAATGTTCTACAGTACATTTGTCATGTTCAACTTCTGACAGAAAACAACTAATATTTAAACATGATATCCTCACATGTCACTTAGGAGTTAAAGGGAACATTTAAGCTTGACACAAATGTGATTAGATCAATATTGTGATATTTTTTTCCATATTGCCCAACCCCAGTTTGCAGACATGAGAGTAGCCAGGAGTGGCTTGATGCAGACGAGCAAGTTGTCAGTCTCTGAATGTCTGGGCAGACATTCGGTTACTTCTGGCAATGTCTGTTCCCCCCTTGAAGATTCATTGCCCGATCGCTGCTAATCGTCATAGCAGAGCAATGTGGCAACCCACCATGACACATTACCTTTAAATACAACGGTGACTGATGACTCTACATGACCCAATGGTGGCCACCTGCGTCATGATCCATAGTTTAAGAAACCCGGCCCAAGATAATGGGATCTGTGTTACATGAAGAGAAAAAAAATCACCTTTAAATAACAGGTTTATTAAAAAACAGGTTTTTCACAATGTTAACTTTTATTTTAATTTTATTGAATTTATTAAAAGCAAGTAAAAATCCATACAACCACCACCTGTGAGAAAGAGAGCGAGGCCAACAGCCAGAGTAAAACTTTAAGAGTAGAAACAAAAGGGGGAGAAAATCCTTTCCCCAATTTAAGTTCTTATTCTAAAATGTTACTGATTAGGTGCTGCCAGGTTTTAAAGAAGTTTTGAACAAACCCTCTAAGTGAGAATTTGATTTTTTCCCCCAATTTCAAATAATATATAACATCACTTACCTCACTGACTTAACAGAGGTGGGCTAGGATTCTTCCAGTGGAGCGACACGCGTCTACGTGCCAATAGTGAAGTAAAGGCAATTACTGTTTGTTTGTCCTTCTCCACTTTAAGCCCATCAGGTAGTCCACCAAACACAACTGTTAAAGGATTAGGAGGGATTCTGACATCAAGGCAGTCTGATAGGCATTTAAAGATTTGGTCCAGAATTACGTTAATTTGGTACACACCAAAAACATACGGCCCAGTGAGGCTGGAGCCCGATTGCAGCGTTCGCAGGTTGGATCTTACCCTGGTAACATTTTGCACAATTTTAAAAGTTGATAGATGTGCTCGATAAAAAGATTTTAAGTTGAATAATTGTATGCTTTGTGCATATGGAGCTCAAGTGAATTCTGTGCAAGGCTGTCTTCCACTGCTTTTCTGAAATGTTGAGTAAGAGATCCTTTTCCCACTATCCTCTGGGATCATAGAAAGGAAGCGACTCTCTGTTTAAGCTGTCAACCTAGCAGGTGGCTAATGGTGATGGGGACAGCACAGTCATGTCACCACACAGTCCTACAAGATAAATGTACATTAAACTTGGATCCATGAAAATTCAGTGTAATGAATATCTTTAAACATTTACCAAGGATTCCTGGTTACTGTATCCTTGCCAACAAATGGAAAGAACACAATTTTACCATCCCATCAATGCACAACAAGAGGCAGACTACGGACCTTTTTTTGTGTGTCAGGGGTAAATGTGAAGAGTGAAATCAAGTCAAGTTATAAATGGTGGTGTACAATAGAGATGGATGTTTTCAGAGTTTAAACACAAGTTTTAATGATTGATAGATAGATAGATACTTTATTATTCCCAAGGGAAAATTCACACACTCCAGCAGCAGCATACTGATAAAGAGCAATGTTACATTAAAGAGTGATAAAAAATGCAGAGCAAGTTAAAAAGAGCAAGGTGGAGAGTGCGAGGCAGGTAAAACAGACAATAACTTTGTATAATGTTAACGTTTATCCCCCCGGGTGGAAGTGAAGAGTCGCATAGTGTGGGGTCTCCTCAGTCTGTCAGTGGAGCTGCTCCTCTGTCTGGAGATGATCCTGTTCAGGGGATGCAGTGGATTCTCCATGATTGACAGGAGCCTGCTCAGCGCCCGTCGCTCTGCCACAATGCTTATGATAAGTTAGTGTCAATGACTGGATCTCCTTCAGTAGGATAAAAAAGTAACTTGGATTTTGTGGTCAAGCTGCATTTGTAAGGATATGATAAATGCTTCATGGTTTAGTTAGCTTTTTATTTTCACACACAAATCACCAATGACACTGCATCTCTACAAACACACAGAATGCGGGTGAACATAATGAAATGTCAGAAGACGGGGGCCCTCAAATGCTGCTCAGAAGGGCCCAGTGAGTGCTTCAGTAGGAGGCGATTCTTGCTGATTTAACTGGATATGTTTGGTTTTTCTAGTGGCTATAGACGAGGAAAAAAGCATGCTAGTTAATATATGTGTGTCCCAGGCAGTAACACAGCATTTAAAATGTTGCGACTATTAGCTAAACATGGCAAAACCATTTAGCAATAGGAATTAGTAAATAACTGGTTTCTTGAAACATGACACTTGTTTGAAAATATGATCAACAAGTAGAAAATAATTTATAAATGAATGACACCATAACACAACAAATTGTACAAATGTGTGCGAATCAGACAGTACAGATTAAAGCTAAAATTGCTTTTACTGCTCCAGTAAATTTAGCAACAGTCAAATCAACAATACAGATATGCTGTAGTATCACAGTTTTGCATTTAGATCAGATGTGTGACTTCTAAGATTGATTTGAAATCATTATAGAGTACAACTACAATGAGGCCATTCGGAGGGCAGGTGGTGAGACATGTAAGAAGGTATGTTTAGCCCTGTCCACTGTGGTTTGGGTCATGACTGGTGATGCTGCTGCAATGACAGCTGCGCACTGGGGACTTGCTAGTGAAATATAATGGGCTATCGACATTTATGAAGCTTTTTTCTGGCGGTAGTAAATGACTTGAGGAAGTAATGGGCACGGTTGTTACAGTGGTCAACTTTATTCAAACTCAAGCTGCTGTTACATCATCACATAATGTCTTTACTTGATGAGCTGCATGAACCCAATGGAGATTTTGTTGTGCAGAGTAAATGAAATGGAAGTCAGAGTCAAGTTAGGAGAGTCGCCGTGCACAGGTTCTTTTCATTGTTCTTTACACTCGGGGCCATTGTGGTGGATCCAAGTTTCATCCCCAGTTACAGAACATTTTTTTTTTTTAATTTACAGTCCAGATTCTCTTTGGAAGTATGGATGTGGTGATGTCACAAGTTCGCTGCAAATTTTCTGTCCATCAAACATGCACAGATCTTGCTCATATTCAGTTGTTTATGAATAACAGATTCATCTTCATTTCTCCATTACAGTTTACCTCACAGTGGCAGCAATTTCTTTTGTTACAGTTGCTGAAGGCTGGCCAGACCTTGCTTAGTTTAGGTTTGGAAGACTATTATCCCAGAGGGAAATTTGTTTGCAGGAGGAAAGTACAAAAACAGAAGACATTGTTGCAGAGATCCAATAAATAAACAAAGACACAACATTTGGCAACCAATGTCATTGCCTAAACACACCCTCAAGATCAATACAAAGACAAATAATTACTTTCAACAGCACACAAAATAATAATGCAGAACTTAACATTTAGCAGCACCCCGGAGCCATATGTCCTACCACAACAGAATTATGAAGCCCATCTGTCATCCTTGGCCTACTAGTCCAGTTGATTTAGGAAATCCTAACGTCTTGCCAGTGTCTGTCATGGTTTTATTCCTGTTTTTCAGCTTCATAATGGCTACTTTGACTATCATTGGCACCATGTTTGCCTCATGTTGAACAACAGCAACTATAGACTGGTACCAGCAAGCCTAGTATCTCATTAAGCAGAGAAACCCACCTGAGTCATCACAAACACCTGTGATGCCAATTATCCCAAACATTATGGTGCCCTGAAATAGGGGGACCGAGTAGAAAATGTGTTGTCATTTCTACATGATGTCACTGCATCGTATGCAAATACTCAAATTAAATTCTGCAATATGCACTGTAATCATGTGCAAATTGTTTTATTTGTAATTTAAAACTATAGAGCAGAGCAGTAAATCAAGGAAAAATGTTTTTGTATTTTGTCTTGGTAGAGTGATATATTACTCTACTTTCCTGTTTTGTATTATCAATATGTAGCCTTTGTCAGAATGTCTCAGATCTCACAGACTTGTCTTGTCATGTCATCATCCAACCCACTATATTCTAACACAGGGTCATGGGGGTCTGCTGGAGCCAATCCCAGCCAACACACAGGGTGCAAGGAAGGAACAAATCCCGGGAAGGGTGCCAGCCCACACACAAAACACACACTACGGATAATTTAGGATCACCAATGCACCAATGTGAGAGGAAACCCATGCAGATACTGGGAGAATATGCAAACTCCACTCAGGGAGGATCCGGGAAGTGAACCCGGGTCTCCTAACTGTGAAGCAGCAGCACTACCACTGCGCCACCATGCTGCCCTCTCACAGACTTACCACTGTTTATAAGGTATTGTACCATATAACTTCTCCCCACCTTCCCTTCTACATCTATAACCTCAGGCAATTAGGTGTAGTAAAAGACAAGCAGGAGTTAACTTACACTTTAAACAATAGATTATTGATAATATTCATAAATAATAACAATATGCAAAGTACATTTGAATATTGGCAACCATACAACCTGATAAATGGTGATGTGTAGTTTCAGGCGGCACACAGACTTGTTTGTTACTCAAAATGTCTCTAGTTAAGGATTCATTTTTGGTCAGCTTTTTTCAGAACAGGCCGCATGCCTGTCTCAATATGGCTGCCGAGCTGTGCTCTTCATTGTGTTGTCCTTTTCAGTTCATGGTGTGTGAGATGATCTTTCATCAGTTTAGTGAGAGAGAGAAAGGGTGAGGTAAAGCCAGCAAATTCATAGGTTTTCGGTCCGACCCCTAGAGCCAATAGAGCATCATGGTACTTAAAGGCTTCTGATACAAGCCAATTCCAAAAAGCCATACTTCAGACCAATGGTGCAGAGAACACCCTCACACCTGCCACCATGAAGCATGCCAGTGAGGCAGTCTGGCTTTCCTTTGGGGGTGGACTGAGAGACTCCAGCAGAGAAACATTTACCAAACTTGTCGGAGGCACTTTCCCCGAACCCGGTCGTAGAATTCCAAAAGACTGGCTCTTAAAATGGGGAAAGGGCTTCTTAACCATCTAACCATTGCTGTTCTTATCAATGATAGTTTAGTGTTACAAGTTACAAATAAAGACATACAAAATATTTATCAACTTATATGCAAAATTTCACACCACAATACTTTGTCCCAAACATTTCGGAGGGGACGGTATATATGAGTTGTTTGTATCAGTGTCTTTTGTTGACGTGCATGTATTTTCACATTGCTTTTAAAATACAAATTCTAAAAGATGGTAGATGTCATTTTTACATGTAGTTGATATATTTTTGTAGTGCACTGCCATTGAGTCTGCAGCTTGCAAAGCAATAAGTTGCTACACTACAGCTGTGTGGGGTCTTTGTTTCCCATATGCGGGGGTCATATCCACAGCCAGCACCTCATGTGCACCTACTGTCGAGCTCTTTGCTTCCTTGAACCATACTGAACTTGAACTGAAAATGGTGGGAATACCTGCAGAATATACTGGGATACTTTTAGAAAAGAATTCAGTATATATTCATTCATGATGTTCGTTGGACCTTTTTACAGATTAATGATGTACGTTATCCTGCAGTAGATTGAAGAAAGAAACAAACATTTACTGTGAAATCAAGTGCTTTATTAGACAATTGCAGGAGGTGAAAACTCATCAACAGTGTAACAAACATGATGACGAAAGTTGCATTATGCTGGCAATTGTACTTTCAAGCATTTTTTTTTCTTAACAAGTATAACAGCTGCTCAAGTTAAGTTTTTAAATGGAGTCAGTAACATCGGGTGAAGTTTTAAATCTAAGAAAAGTCATCAATTATGGAAAACCTCCGAAGATTTGTTAAGAATTAATAATATAAACACAGATCCAACAAAAGTAGAATATTTTAGTCACTGTTTCATGAAGGGCTGCTTGATTCTATATCTTCAGATCTCACTTGTTGGGACTGAAGTTTAAAATAAGTGACTGCAAGAATAGCTGCTTCTGAATGTTGAATGTAATGAGAATTAATATTACAAGTAACTGAATAGAAACAATCTGTGCACAGGTAGAAGTAGAGAACTCAAAAAACACCCAATGTTAAATGTTAATGTTAATGTTAGAAAAGGTTAAGTATGGAAGCAAAAGTTTTGCAGCACAGTCTACTTCTTCAAAATGAAAGCTAGTGTTTAATGAATTGATAATGATAGCTGCAGGCATTTTTTTCGTTTTTGCATTTGGAGTGACAAATGGTGCATTTACTCACCAAAGTCTTTAAGATTCCGATTCATTTTTTTCTGTGTGGTTTTTCACCCAAATTTCAAAAGATTTGATCAACCGGACTGAGTGTGGGTGTACTGTGGAGTGTCAACATCCTGCAATGTACATCCCATCTAGGGTTTATTCTTGCTGGTCTCTGGTAAACCGAAAATGAAATAATCAACTTTAGGAAGTGGAAAGATGGAAGATGGTTTGGCATTACAATGGCAAAATCAGTATGCAGGTCAATCACTCAGATGTCTCTCCTCTTACCCTCTATATTAGAAAGCCATTAGAAAGACACACTTCTTTGTCAAATGCGAATAAGCAACTGCAGTCTGTCCTCTTACACGTTTGCAAAATTGTTTACTCTGTTGGTGACAGTGACGAGGATAAAGGATCCTGCCTTGACTCCTCAAGACTCGTAGGAGATTATTAGACTAAGAAAATGAAGAGATGAGAAAGAATTCATACCTTTGTTCCTGGGAAAAGCAGAGACTACCAACTCAACAGAACATTAGCTTGTAAGAAAGTTGAAATGTATGAGATAATATCTTGTTAGTGGGTTTGGTTAAATAAGGACAAAGCTGTCCTAATATTAATAGAAAAACCAAGTAGCCTTAAGCTTGTAAGAATGTAGCCATTATGAACCGACAGGTACTGGGTAGGAGAATTAAAACGTGAAGAGGAACTGACCAGCTACGATGGGCCAAGTGAGCACAATGATCAAAACTTTTTTTCTCTTCTCTTGTCAAAGGACGCCATTGCTTCAAGGAAGGAAAAGGTGAGGCTAACATCTTCCTGTGGTAGTAAACACCATGGAGTTGTCAAAACAAAACTTAAAACAGATGTTTAAAAAAACTCAGCTCTTTGAAAACCAACCAACACCCGAGCAGAACTGTCACTTTCAGTGGCTTTTGTTTAAATGCTCTCATCACACCACATCTTTGAATCTAATCAAACTCCTATCCAGTCGGCCTTGTTCTTGCTGCCTAACATCCTACACTGCAGTGCTACTACGTCTCTAATTCTTATCACATTCTTTAAGCCACAGTTATTTCTTTTCCACCAGGTGATCTCTGACATATTTTTATTTCCCTCCCTGTCTCTTTGTACCCATATTTGACATCTTCCAGTTATGTTCCTTTTGTTTCCATACATCTCAATTTTTCATTTAAGCCAGGCACAGTTTCTGCTTCCTTGATGCCTGTGAGCCCTGTAATGATTTCTGGGTAAATGTGTTGCATGTACCTTTGCGAAAATTTTAGATGATCTTTTTTTTGTGTGTGTGTGTGTGAATAAAGTTGTGATAGTGCCTGGCATCTAGGAGATCAGGATTCAGTTCCTGGGTGCTCCCCATGTCTGAATTGGTTTTCTCCCAAATTCCACAGACATGCAGGTTAGGTGGATTAGCGATTCTAAATCGGCCCCTGATATATCTATCTATCTCTATATATATATATATATATATATATATATATATATATATATATATATAATGTGGGTGTGCATTCACCCTGTGATGGGCTGGCAACCTATTCAAAGATGTTGCCTGCTTTGTGTCTGATGCTTGCACTGATAGGCTCCATCTTCCTCAAGACCCTGGTTTTAAAACTGTTCTTATTCCATCAATTTCTATTAAATACCAACCTCGTGGAATCATTTCCAGTTTAAAATTGTACTATTTGAAGTGAAAGGTCTTTGTTTCACATTAGAGATAATATGCCACCAAGTGCCAATCTCAGTCCAGGGTTGTTCATAGAATTCCACTGCTTGTGCTCAAATGCGCAATGCTCACATGGTTCTCTCTTATTCAATGTGAAAAAGCTCATAATAAAATAACCATATTAAAATAATGTGATTGATGGAAAATCTATTCAAGAGAATATACCATTAAAATGATAGGGCAAATATTTTCTTCCCAGTGAATACAAGTCTGTAAATTAGGACTAATGGACCTCAAGAATACTGAGTTTTCTAACGTCTGACAAAAGTTCAGGCAATAAACGTCAAAAACACATCATCCAAAATTTGGACCTCTACAAACTGGGGATGGTCCGCAGTCATTTCCATGCTAACTGTGACTTGAACCATTAATTCTGTCTGCTGGATGTAGACTTAGATTTCAGTGGAGGCTGACTGAAGCTGATGTCATATTACAGTATGTGACTTCTGGTCATGGGGTATGTCAGATTTACTGACCTCAGTTGACATCTTTGTCGCTAGACCAGGGGCCTCATGTATAAACGGTGCGTATGCACAGAAATGTTGTGTACGAACGTTTCCACGTTCAAACAGCGATGTATAAAACCTAAACTTGGCGTAAAGCCACGCACATTTCCACGGTAGCTCATGCCCTGTCGTATGCAAGTTCTCCCCTCAGTTTTGCAGATTGGCGGCACCCAGCATCAAAGCAATGCTACTGTTCCTGTGTGGTTTATCTTTCTTTTTCAGATCCACATCCCTGACGCGGCTTTATAAATACACTGATATTAACCTCATATTGTTTATTAGATTAATGCATCTGATTGTACCTGTAACAATATAATTGTCCACAGACTGGTCAAACTATTCTAAATACAATAGCTGCTTTAGCGTTGTTACTCTCATTGCACCTCCTTCTTTTTCTTTCAGCTGCTTCCGTTAGGAGTTGCCACAGCGGATCGTCTTTTTCCATATTACTCTCACTGCACCACTCGGAGTATTTATCCCACTGTATCTGAGTGGGGAATCAAAGATCTACAGCAGCTGACTGGAAAGAGAATTATCGGTATACAGCATTAAGCATACGCTGCCTCAGCCATGCTTCCTATTTGAACTGGCTTCTCACGCGGCAAACACTTCACAACCTTTGCTGTACGGACCTCGCGGTTCAGAAACAGTTTCATCCCAAGAGCTCTAAATGCAATCAATCACTCCATCAACTGCTCTTTGTAGAACTGTTTGTACTTATTAGTACAACCACCTCACTGTAAACTTGCACTACAGTTAAAATATTGCACAACCTGAGCCACTTTATAAAGCGCGTATATACATATGATGACGATATCATTTTTAAGATGAAATGCAGCAAAATATGTTTATTATACAGATAAAACTTTTAACTTTACTTAAATAATCTATATTGTTAATAATTAAAGGACTCTGTGTCGCTACACTAGCAAGGATCTGGCGCTCTTTTCACGGATTGTTCCTGCCTAGTTCTGTATGCTTCACTGGGACTGTCGTGAAGGATAGAATAATTAAACATGTTCTACAAAGATATTTCAATTTTCCTTAAAAGTTTTGAAGAATCAGCGTTATAAGCTTACAGATGGCTTAACGTCTATTACAGAGCTGATTGTGTGGCGATTGGGTATTTAGGGAAAGAAAAGGAAGGACAGGAATTGGAGGTTAGTACATTTGAAAGAGACAGTACTGCTGCAATAAATTATTTCATCGAAGGTCACGCACAATCACTGCGCAACTGTGTTCCCATGTTTAATACATGCTTTAACTCCTATCATCATGAAAATGAGATCACGTATACATCTCAGTATTTTAGTTATCCAGAGAGTTGTAATATCACGAATGTAATGGATTCTGTGTCCTGTTGGAGGAAGAGAAAGCCCAGAAGCACGTAGTGATTCACACACACAGAGCACATAGAAGATCAAATACAAAACAAAGCATTTAACTTGCTACTTTAGTTATAATGGGATTTGAAAAACTTTTCTCTTATAAAGTTTATGATGTTCTACTTTAAAGACAAAATAAACTACGAAGTTGACATTTCGTGCTTTTTCCTACTGTGTGCCTTTTTTTTTCTCTGTATCCTAATAAGCTTTCATATGACACTAAGACGGTAGGCTATGACTCGCCTTTTCACGGTGACTTTGATACGTGACAACCTCTTTTTTTTTCGGGTACCGAGCGATTTTGTGAACTTGAGCTTTCGAGTTTCTCAAAAAAGCTATGCCACTCGATCGACTTCCTTTTGTTGTTTATACCACTGTTTAAACCAACAAATAGTACGTTTTTCCTTTGCCTCCACTTGGTATTTGCTGAAATTCTTCTATTTTCACCTCTTACTTTTCCCATTATCTTTTCACAGAAGGCTGATCTTAAGGGCTATTTATATTGATTTGCATATTCAAAGAGGCGTAATTCTGGGAGGAGTTGGGGCGGGACAGCAGGTGCGTGCACGTTTGTTACATTTCATGCTGATCAGGATTTATGTAGCGGAAGAACGTGGAAGTTTGCGTACGGGTACGCAGGATCAACACCTGGACAGGACACCAGTCCATCACAGGGGAAACACACTCATAAATCAGGGGCCAATACAGCAACACCAAACCCCCTTTACCTGCATGCATTTGGACTGTGGGAGGAGACCCATGTGGACATTTTGAGAAATCATGATTGAAGCTGGTGTTGTAGCACAAGATTACAAGTCTGTCTCTTGAGTTCCTTTACATGTGTTGTACATGCGTTCATTTTGGGAGAGGGATTCACTCTAGTTATGCCACTGTCATCTTAAGGTTTTATGGTTTTTGAGCTTTATTTGATCTTGGCTTGTTGTAGGCTAAACATTTTACAGTGGAAGGGTAGCATTACAGTAGGCCAGTCCTAAGCAGTGGAGGAAACTGCCCTGAATTTGCTCCGACTGTACAAAGAAATGTTAATAATTGTAATCTTGAGAGACACTTCCTGAAAAGGTGTCATCCAAATATGACATTAACTAGTTTCTAAGCCCTTCTTGGAAGCCAGAACACAGTATTCTGTACCCTTCCATCCTAATAGCCATTATTTACTCAGCTTATTGCCCCAGCCAGGCCTAGATTCAGCCAAGTGTGTTATGTACTGTTTTCAAAAAGAAACTGGAAACAACGCAATGGCATTGATCAAGTAAATAAACAAAACAAAAAATTGTGCAAGTCTGTTTTCATGATAGTAGCCAGTATTCAGCAAGTTCCATCCTTTTTGGTTCTATGACATAAAACGAAGGCCTGAGCACACTGGGACCCCACTAAGGTGGCTCCACAGATGGTGCTGCTTCACGAGTACCGTTTTATTTCTTTTAATTCTGTAACATGACAAGGAGAAATGCCAATAACAACTTATACAACCCTGTCGTCTTTTTAGATATACAAGGAGAACACAATGAAGTACTTTGTCTGTGCTGCAACAACACAGTGCACATGATGAAGCTCACACTGTATATGGTGATGGTACAGGCACTTAAATTACATACTGTATTTATTTTAAATAACTGAAAAACAAAACCCTGCCGACACCGACAACTTCAGATGAAATCACTGATGGGTTTGTTTAATGTGAACAAGCAGTTCACTAGGATCCATCATTCTGGCCTGCTTAAGCAAGTTTAATGTTGCCATTGTTAAAATGAAAGTTTGCATATGTTGTAATTAAACATCAGTCTGCTCGCATTGTAGTGGACCTTGTAAAAATCTCATTTCGCATACCTGTCATATATATATATATATATATATATATATATATAGATATAGATATATATAGATATATAAAGCAGCAGAAAACAAAGTCTGTATGCCATGAAAGGTGGGTAGTCAAAGTCAAGCCTGCTGAACAGCACAAAGAAACAGAGGGATGTGTCTGGTGTTAGCACCGCTTACTAATGTCTTGAAACTGAATAATCTGAAAACACAACATGATTGGATTTTAAAGTCAGTTTAACATGATGCCTTCAGTTGTAAAATAGGAGTTAAGAATACCTATATGGAAAAATATTAAAAGTATCAGCCGTCATAATATTAACATGGAATTAAAAAATCATTACAGTAACAATTATAACAAATGGAAACAAATAAAAAAAAAAAAAAATGTTGGCATATCCAGGGTCAGTGCTATGTCAGTGGTCCATTTTCAGAGAGACTAGACAGTTTCGTAATAAAAGTAAACTGGCCTGTCAACAAAAAACAAAACAAAGTCACATTTTTGAGTTTTCTAACACAGTGTGGTGGGCAGAACCCCGGGCGCAGAACGTGGCTTTGGCTCTTACCTTGGCATGCTTTAACTCAAGTTCTGTTAGCTCAATCAAATTTTTTCTGAAGGCTGCCACTCTTCGAACTTTGAAATCTATCAGCTCTGTTGGAGTGAAAGTGAAAAAATTAAACAAATCAGTTATTTGCAGGGCATTCTCATTTTGCACTTTTATGTAATTTTTGTCAGTTGCAGCACACTATGTATACATACACAAAAATGATTTGTACCACTACTATAATGCACAGACATAGACAGACATCATTTTTATCCGCTCATTCACAGCACCAGCCCAAACTCTAATGGAGTTCATCATCCAACTGCAAAGATGAAGAAGCACTTCCAGAGCACCTACAAATCACATTGTGGTTATCCATATCCTCCTATGATTAATCTTCTTGGGGAAACACAGAAAGTGTTGAGTCCAGATATCTAGGGAGAACATGTTCTCTGCCCAGTGTAAAAGACAATATGTCAGGACAAGGCTCAGGTGATCGATGTCTGTCTGTCCTGTTCAGATGTCTGTCCATAAAAACCATTCCCCCCACTGTAATCTATATGATCAAGCATAAAAAGGCCTAAAAAGTGTGCATGCAGTTTTTCAAAAGTCGGGATTTATAACAGAAAACCAGACGTGAGAACTTGTGTATATTTATGGCAACTCTGGCCCATCCATTTAGAAGAAAGTGAGAAATGGTGACACCCTTGATAAAATTGGGAAATGCAGCCAAAGCAACTCAATTACGAATGACAAGCATAATCACGCATATCTTAGAGGAGTTATTATAATGTGCATTAACGTGACAAACATATTTAACCGCAAAAGTGATGAATATGATACATAGACTCTACGTTTTAAGAGGACCAGTGCTGCATATTTGTACTGAAGCACTTACTTGAGATTTCCTCAGTTTATATCAACTATCTGTTGTCACGTCTCTGGATCAGAAACCAGTGCAATTAGCTCTTGTCAGTAATTGCATTAAGTAAAAACACAGACATGATTGACTGGAGGCATACAGAAAGCTCTAAATTTCATTCCCAACAGCCTGTTCATATCCTAATGGTTTGACACAGCATTGCTTGTTAAGTGCTACTTAAAAAGAATATGCAAATGATCATACATGAAGGGAATAAGCTTTCAGAGAGTAGAAGGATATTTTTGCCCGTGATGCTGACTGGCATATGATTTGATGTATGCTCCTAAGACTCATTGTCTTGGAATTGTATGCTGAATTGGGCCAAGCGTTAGAAAGAGACTTCCCAAATTGGGCTCAACCGGTTCATATCCAGGTTTTAACAATGGTTGGCTTTCTAACAACAAGTACCTACCAGAGGTATATCTTAACCAAGCTTCAGCTCTGTCCTGATTGCTGTGCTGGAGTTGATAAACTGACTAAAGAGGTGCTACATTCAGCTTCTGTATTGTGTGGGTGTACAGGCCAACAAAAAAGGCAATGCAGCAGCGATGTCCGGTTTTAATAACATAACTGGGGAAACTGACAGCAATAAGGGCACCAAGCAAGAATGAGGCTGCTTTTGTTAATTGTGACCAGTTACATTCCATTAATGTTCAAGTTATTTGTGATGCCAAGATGAGCGAGACAAGCACTGTGGCTTGGAGGCCTGGGTTGACTCCATTATTCATTAATTTCAAGCAAATTAGCATTGGCAGAGGATTTGCCGATGGTGTTGTACGTGATGGGTGGCCTGTTCATAAGCGAAATGGATGAACCCTGCATGTTTTTTTATGTCCTATACAATTCATTGTAATAAAAATCAGGTCATTACATGGGCCATGTGATTGTGGCTACCCAGTCAGACACTGGCAACTTATGTCTTTCCCCAGTCCCAAGACTGCAGAAGAGAGGTGCTACAATTCTGCACATTCTCTTTTGTGTGCTAAATTGTGGAATGCACCACTGGACCCCTCAGATGTAGGCGGCAGTGCCTGGATGTGTCAGGTAGAAGGCTGCTTACCAGCCAACAAAGCCAACATCATGATTGTATATGCATGAGATTTGATCAGCACGGTCCATATATGGTTCGTTTAGGGTGGGAGTTTGAGGCCCATTCATATACCCACATTACAAGATGACTGTGATTTATAAAAGGTAAATTGTGCACAAATGTGTGTACGGCAGGTTTTATAATTCAGATTTTGGCAGTGCACACATTTTCACACTAACCCATGCACATTTTTATAAATTAGACCCTTAGGTTTTAAAAAGTTTTTTTTTTTATTCATTTGTTTTCTCTGCCCTCCAATAAGTGGGGCATCCCAGATGGGTACCCAGATTTCTTGTTTCTGTCAATATATGAAGGACTGTATATATGAGTAACTGAGGAAGGTAGAACTGGGCAAAACAGAAAATATATACTGTAAGTGTATAAAATACCAGATATTCTCAATTTTCATACATCAAGTCAAGGAACAGTAATGCTGCATTTCCAGTAAAAGTCATTTTAATTATATCCAGACCAAAATGTAACACTTTTTGACATATGGGCTCTTTATAGCACCTGACAATGTCTTATATATATATATTATATTATATTATATATATATATTAATATATTATATTATATATATATATATAAATATATTATATATATATAAATATATATATATATATATATATATATATATATATATATATTATATTATATATTATATTATATATTATATTATATTATAATATATATATATATATATATATATATATATATATATAAAATGCAGGGTTGACTGACTGATTCTCTCCCTCACCAACAGTAATACAATTTCCTGTTTAGCTAAAAAGCTGAAATTTGCCAGGATGGAACATCTAGGGCTTTCTGCTAAGAAAGCATATTTCGATATCCATTCATCCATCTTCCAACCTGCTGAATCCAAACACAGGGTCACGGGGGTCTGCTGGAGCCAATCCCAGCCAAAACAGGGCACAAGGCAGGAACCAATCCCAGGCAGGGTGCCAACCCGCCGCAGGACACACACAAACACACCCACACACCAAGCACACACTAGGGCCAATTTAGAATCGCCAATCCACCTAACCTGCATGTCTTTTGACTGTGGAAGGAAACCGGAGCGCCCGGAGGAAACCCACGCAGACACGGGGAGAACATGCAAACTCCATGCAGGGAGGACCCGGGAAGCAAACCTGGGTCTCCTAACTGCGAGGCAGCAGCACTGCCACTGAGCCACCGTGCCACCCATATTTCGATATATCAATGTTTTTGGTAAAAAAACCCCTCCCTACACTAACTTACATGCTCTGCACCTGACATTTCAAGCAGTCTTTCCTTCCATTTGGGAGACTGGCATCATCCCAAATGACTGGAAAACAGGACTTGTCACCTCTATCTGGAAAGGGAAGGGTGATCGCCTGGACTGCAGCAACTACAGGGGGATAACACTGCCCTCAGTGCCGGGTAAGGTCCTTGTTAGGGTCGTCCTCAAAAGGATCCGTGATCACTTGCTCACCTACCAGCCATAAAACAGTCTGGCTTTACGCCTAAGAAGTCTACCATTGACCGCATCCTGTCACTGAGGGTTCTCATGGAGTGCAAATGTGAATTTTGGCAGAGTGCAGCCTTTGTCGATTTTCGTAAAGCGTTCAACTCAGTTGATCGCACTTCCCTGTGGGACATCCTGAGGGTTTGCAGGATCCCCTCGAAGTTGCTGGATATCATGGCCGGCCTGTACACTGGTACTGTGAGTGATGTGCAGAGTGGAGGCAGGACCTCTGCGTTTTTCCCAGTTGATTCTGGGGTTCGTCAGGGGTGTGTTCTGCTCCTACTCTGTTCAATGCTTGTATGGACTGAGTGTTCAGCAAGGTCGTGGGGTCCAGCGGCTGTGGGGCATCTGTTGGTGAAGAAAGATTCACGGATCTTGACTTTGCTGACGATGCTGCGATCTTCGCGGAGTCAATGGAGGCTCTGATCTGGGCCCTCGAGAGACTGAGCGACGAGTGAGTGTCTGGGCTTGCGAGTGTCCTGGATAAAAACCAAGATCCAGGTCTTTAATGACCTCTTGGACACAGCCATCAGCAGTGTGTCTGCTTGTGGAGAGAGTGTCGACCTTGTTGAGAGGTTTACTTACCTTGGCAGTGACATTCATGTCTCTGGTGACTCTTCCTATGAAGTCACTAGACGGACTGGGAGAGCATGGGGGGTTATGAGGTTGCTGGAAAGGGGTGTGTGGTACTCTCGATATCTATACAAAAGGACGAAGGTCCAAGTCTTTAGAGTCCTGGTGCTTCCTGTATTGCTATATGGTTGTGAGACATCGACGCTATACAGTGACCTGAGACGAAGACTGGTCTTCTTTGGTACTGTGTCTCTCCGGAAAATCCTTGGGTACTGTTGGTTCGACTTTGTGACGAATGAGTGGTTGCTCATGGATTCCCGAATGAGGCACATTACCTGCATTACAAGGGAGTATAGTTACGGCACTTAGGACCGTGTGGAGCATTTCCCCCCCGAGCGTGATCCAGCTCGTAAGATCCTCATTGTTGGGGACCCGAGAGGCTGTACCAGTGCATGCTCCCCAACTTGACTTGACTTGCAGCTAAAGTGACTTGCTCATGGTCACACAGTGTCAATAGCAGGGTTTGAATCCACAACCTCAGGATTTGAAGACCTAGATCCAAAGCCTTAACCATTACACCACACCATCTGCCAATAATATTAGCCCTTGGTGCAAAAAAATAAAATAAAATAAAAAAAATTACAGAAAAGCAGGTAGTTGCATAGCATTTCTGCTAGACCCGATTAACCAATAGAACTATAACTGATGCACATGATCTTATGAAATTTCTAGGACAAAGCTGGGCAATACAGCTAGTACAAAGATCTACTTTTAATAAGCTTAGGCTACCCTCCATCTCCGTTTTCAACAAAAATCTATCCAGTGTATTCTATACTATATTAGCATACCCTCTTTAATTCTGCGGCAGGAGTAGTCACAATTTCTTAATTTTTTTTTATTTTTTTTTTTATTTATTTATTTATTAATTTTATTACAATCAATACATAGCAATCAAGTTTTTACAAAAAAAAAAAGAATTATGCTAAGAACAGATCAATCCCCACCCTTGAGAGAGAGAGCAAGCCAAACGGTGTAAAATTTAAGGCTTTTAAAAATACCTAAATCAACAAATTCTCTGTGCTTTATAAAATCATTTCAAAATATTACTGATTAGATCCTGCCATGTTTTGAAAAAAGTCTGCACAGATCCTCTAACTGAGTATTTGATTTTTTCCAATTTTAAATAATATAACACATCAGTTTCCCACTGACTTAAAAGAGGAGAGTTTGGGTTCTTCCAGTTTATCAGAATAAGTCTGCGTGCCAACAGTGTAGTGAATGCAATCACAGTTTGTTTGTCTTTCTCCACTTTAAGACCCTCTGGAAGAACCCCAAACACAGCTGTTAATGGGTTAGGAGGGATTGTGAGTCCAAGACTGTCTGAGAGGCAATTTCTTAATTTTTAATTACTGAAATAGTTTATGAAGTCAGGAGCTGCATTGTAGTGCAGTAGTTTTTTCCAGGTACCTTTCGCCACGTGGTCACCGTCAGTGTGCGGTTTACATATTCTTCACATGTTCGCTTTGGCAGTATTCCTCGCACCGAAGTTATTCAGCAAGTCAAATTTGGCGTGAAATAGTTAGGGTGTGGGTTTTGCTGGTGGTGTGGACCCAAGCTCCTCACAAGCCTTCATTGGAATAAACAGGTTCATAAAAAGGAAAGTGAGTGGGGTGGATACTCAAGTCATATTTTTGCTTATATTTTGAAATGTAGAAAGTAACCGCACATTAATTCCAACATGGGAGTTTTATCTAAATGGTGATTAATCTGTCAGGAATAAGGAACTGGCAAGAAGTTGCTCTTCATTTTTGCCCCCAACAGCTAGCATTTAAAACTTGTATTTACTTTTATTGGAAATGGAATTCATACATCGATTAAACTTTAAGTACATTTTGGTTCTTATTCATAATATGAATTTTGAACAGGAAAAATGACAAATTTAATAAAAATCCAAGTGACAGATATTAAAAAAAGTTTACGGGATATTGATAGTGGGTTCCAGTAAGTGATGTATGAAACCTGTAGCACCAAAAGGGCTGAACTTCTTTGTTTAGAAAATTTACACCAAATTTTAACAGCTTAAAGTGCAATTCTCCCTTTCTTTGGTATTTTGAGGTACCTCATGATATAAATCTTTGAGCTCAAACGTATTTGGACAAACTAACATAATCATGAGTATAATGGTCATTTTCAATACTTGATTAAAAATCCTTTGCAGTCAATGACTACCTGAAGTCTGGAACCCATTGCCTTCTGCAAATGCTGGGTTCAAATCCCACTTATGTTTTGCCAGGCCTTTTGCAGCTGTCTCCAGGTGCTGCTTCTTTGCTGGACTTTTTGCCTTCAGTTGTGTCTTCAGGAAGTGAAGTACATGTCCAATTGGGTTGAGGTCAGTTGATTGACTTGGTCATTGAAAAATATTTACATCTTTGCCTTGATAAACACTCGCTTACTCTCACTGCATGTTTTGGCTCATTGTTCATCTGTACTGTAAAGTGTTGCCCTATCAGTTTCACAGCATTTGTCTGAATCTGAGCAGACAGTAAAGCCCTGTACAGTTCAGAAATCATTCTATAACTTTGGTCAGCAGTCATATCATCATAAACACCAGTGACCCAGTTCCATTTGTAGACTGCTTCCACCATGTTTCACAGATGATGTGGTATACTACAGATTACGAGCCGTTCCTCTTTTCTCCATGCTCTTCTCTGTCCATCAGTCTGGTACATTTTGATCTTAATTTCAAAAGAAAACTGTTCCAAAACTGGAGAGGTTTATACCAAATATTTTCTGTCAAAGTCTAATCTGACCTTCCTATGCTCGAGGATTACCAATGGTTTGTGCTTTGTGGTCAACCCACCGTATTTACTTTTGTGAAGTCTTCTCTTGATTGTAGGCTTTTGCAATGACAGGCCTACCTCTTGGAGACGGTTCTTAATTTGGCTAAATGTCATGAACAACTGTTTTTTCTTCACCAAGGAAAGAATTCATCTAGCACCGTTGTCTTCCATGGTTGTCCAGGCCTCCTGGTATTACTCAGCTCACCAGTGCATTCCTTCTCTTTAAGAATGTACCAGATGGTTGATTTGACTGCTCCTGGTGTTTTTGCTATCTCTCGGATGGGTTTGTTTTGTCTTCTCTGCCTAATGATGGCCTGTTTTTATTCACATGGACAGCTCTTTGGACTTCAAACTGAGAGCCGACAGCTTCCAAATGCAAATTCTGCACTTGTAATCAACTCCAGACCTTCTTAATAGTTAATGAAAAAATGAGGGACCTGCTTACACATGGCTATGGAACAGCTTGTTAGTCAATTGTCTAAATACTTTTGAGCCCCTGAAAATGGGGAGATCACGTATAAAAATGGCCGTTATTCCTAAATGGCTTATACTATATTTCTGTTAAACTCTTTGAATATCTGCTGAAAGCCTACACTTCAATCATGTGATTATTTCTTCATTTCAAGTCCACTGTGGTGGTGTATAGAGCCAACATTATGAAAATTGTGTCATTGTCCAAATACTTATGCACATAGCTGTAGATACAATGCTTTCATTTATTAATCATTTTTTCTGTTTCTTAAAGTGATCAAATTAGTTACTCTCACCTAAGCCTAATGGACAGGAACAACCAGCTACAGTTAAAGGTAAGAAAAGTGGGAGCCTTACTGAAATGAACGGTGTTGCCTAAAGTAAAGCTGATAATTAACAAATTGATCCATTCCTCTTCCACACACTATCCATTCCA
Source organism: Polypterus senegalus (assembly GCF_016835505.1). NCBI lineage: Eukaryota > Metazoa > Chordata > Cladistia > Polypteriformes > Polypteridae > Polypterus > Polypterus senegalus. Next base: position 78,765,189 of record NC_053164.1, read on the forward strand.
CAATTATTGAAACAGAAAAGGAAGGTGTACTTAATCTACAGTTCACAGCTGTCATATTGTAAATGTGCTAATAAACCTCGATGCCATTTCTTGATAACCAGTTAGTTCATGATGGCTTTCTGGATTTCCTCTGCTGAAGCCAATACTGGTTCCTTTTTTCATCTTGGCTTGTATGAAAGCCTCTTAGTGACAAGAAGGGCCAAAGCTCCTGGAGTGGGTACATCAAGACATCTGGAATGCTTTCTGTAGAGTTTAGGGCTTGAAATAGTGTAGAGGGTGGGACTGGAAATCAATTCATTTTGCTTCAGGGATTTCCCTAACGATACTATACAAACTGCTAAGCACTATTTTTATTCTCAAGTGCCCCATAATGTTTAAATAGTGTTTATTAATTTTTGTGTTATGGGGTTGGTGCCTCCTTTGTGCCTGATTGCGCCAGTGGGATAGTCCGTCCCAGCAATCATCGGGCACAAAGCAGGAACAGCCCCCTGGACAGGGCAGCAGCCCACTGCAAGGTGCAAACAACCAACCATTAACTTAATTTAATCTGTGTTTTGCGAGATCCACTTTTTTATTTTTTACAGATATACTAGAGAAATAGTGCTATAATTGAATGTTTTGTGGGGGTTCGATACACAAGAAAGGAACTGAGAGAAGTACTGAATAAGAACAGGAGTAAGGGGTACACCAGTGTTGCTGTTACATGAAGAAAATGTACACATTTCCATACATTGCTGTTTATCACTATGTTGGAGGGTAGACAAGTGTTGCATATTAATCAGACATGCAAGTATGAAATTCACTGTACTATTACTACCTCTGTGTCCTCCTCCCAGCAGTTTATCAATTTAATACACATGCTTTGACCTCAACATGGAACTTTCCATGATGTTTGGGGATATGAAAAAAATGTAATCTTAAGGAAGCAAGTGAAAGGAGAGTTTTGTAGAACTACAACACGTATCAGTGTACCTGCTCACAAGTGTGGATTGGCATTGTCGTGATGTGACAATCTGCTGTTGTTTTAAAACTTTATAGAATATTATAAGAAAAAGGCTAGACTGAGTAACTTACATAATGAAAGTCCTAATCAACTTAACAATTGGTCTTACAGACAGCATTTCCACTGGTACTTTGTGTACCACAATATGCAAATGTAATTTTGGTGCTGTAACTTTATTATCCTAGCTCAAAAATACAAAATTCTGAGAAAGTTCAAAGGAAGGCAATTTATTTTAATCCCTCTAACTTTGATTAGTTTTATTTAGGAGAGAATACATTAAGGACAGGGGACACCAACTAGTGAAAATGGAAGTGGAACAGCACTATACCTTGCTTAGCCGAATCAGACAGTTTTTCAAATCTCTGACAACAGACCAGCTGGTGATTTTCAGCCTGTTTGACATCCTTGTTCTTCATACGTGCCTTATCTAGCACCTTGTTGGCATTCTCATAGTCGGCCAGGGAACGTGCACGCCTGTACAGTAAATCCTACAGGAGGGTGGAGACAGAAAGATATGCCATAAACAAAAATTTGGTACATTTAGCAGCTATGAAAATGTTTAAAATCCAAATGAAAGTCTTGTTTTAAAGTAGAATATTTAGGGAGCAAACAAAAGTTTATTTTGGTGTCTTAGGTATGTTCTGCACCACTTTGTATAAAGTGAAGGCAAACCGCAGTGGCTGCAGTACAGTTTAAGCTCCCAGGAAGACTTGCACTAAACATACATGACCCCAAAATGGAAGCTGCCTGCATCTGCTGTCCAGTTTTGGTGCCTACTGGGGAACCAGATTATTGCTTTGGACATAAGTCTTGCAAAAGTAGCCTGCTTCTATTAAAGTTCCTTTTGGCAAATTAATTTGCTTTTTTCTGGCCAACCTTCCAAACAGTGTGCAGTATCTGACTGCATCACAGTGTCACCAGGTGTCTGAATGATACGTGCAGAAAATTACCCAGCTATGATCCTTGCATCCTTCTTAACACTCGTCATCCTCCCCACTTATGCTCTACCAATTACTCTCATAATGGCCTAATTGGTATAGTTAAATTTATATGTATGTTTGTACCCATTGCCGAATTTGTAAAGATAACTACGTTTTCTCACATTTTTGTATTTCATCATGGCTACAGATGATAGATTTGCATATTTTTTGTCTTGGTGAGAACAGGAAGCTCAAAACAAATAGTTTTAAGGATAATGTGGAGTTCAAATAAATGTAATTTTGTGAATAATTTAACCTTATTTATTTATTTTTTTAAATTTGTTTCTTTAGAAACAGACTACACTTTTTAATTTTCAGGGCACAAATATAACTGCAGTTAATTTTATGATGCTCATGACAAGTAAGGCTCATGACAAGTAAGGTTATTTTTGTGATATAAAGCATACCCATGAGCCCACATCTGGAATTCTGTGTACTGTTTTGGTTTGAAGATTACAAGAGGGACCGAGCAGACTTGAGAAAAGCCGTGAGAAGTGTAACTAAACCTATTCTTATAGTTATGAGAAAAAGATTAAAGAAGTGACATGGCAGATATGCTTAAAACTACGAGGAAGGACAGCAGCTATTCCTTTAATAAAATAAGTTTTTAAACTTTAAGACTGTGGCACACCTGTTACCACCTATCAAATGTCAGACAGTATTTGTTTGCATTATGACCTGTGGATACGAGGAACGATTTACCAAGAAGTGCCCTTGAGAGAAGCACATTGGGGTTCTTTAAGTTCAGATTGGATGTTTTCGCTGACATATTAGCTGAATAGGACTTAATGAGTAGCCCAACACCCTTTTCAGGCAGTTTCCTTTATTTGCTAGATACATGTCAATGTTGGTGTAAAGCGGAACCTATTGTCCGATGCCTCATGAAAGAATCTTTATATTTTAACAGACATCACTGGAAGTGAAAAAAGTTTTTTTTTTTTCTTTTTCAATTTTATTTAAAATTAGTTGTGTTCCTACCACCTAGCTGCCAAAAAAACATGCAAGCTTCAGAAAAAATTGACCGCCAATACCTTAGCAGCCTGAGAGTCTCTCATGTAATAGCGAAGGAGGTCTGACAATTTGAGGTCTTCATCAGATGCCACACGTCCCTCCACTTTCTGGACATAAACAAAACAAAAAAATCATAAATAAAAAGAAAATCCTCCTAATTTCTTTTCACTTAAAAAAAACAAACATATATTTTCCACAAATTTTTCTACTTGTAAAAAGATCCAGAATGTCTAATGCATGAAAAAAAAAATAAAGGCAGGCACCAAAACATCAAATATCACCCTAAAAACGAGCAGGTGCACTTTCAGTACAGTGGACTTATGACAATTATTTTTAGTATTTACACTTTATTGAGGGCATACTTTCATCACCCTTGACAGAATGTGAGAGAGGTGACTTCTATAAATATCTCTCTCTTTTATTCCTGCAGTTTCTAGGATGATAAAATAAGATTCTCACTTAAAATTAATTACATTAAGCAGGTGCTATGGCTCATTAGTTAAGGCAATGAACTTTAAGTCATTGGGTTGCCTGTTTGGTCCTCATCTCTGCTTCCCTTACTCTTTGACCCTGAGAATGCTGCCTCACAGCTGATTAAGATATTGTTTGAATTCCAGCCATTTCATTCATAATTATCAACCCAAACAGCTGTGCTTTGGAATTATACCAGTGGTAACCATGCAAAGTGCAGCTTCTACTTCAGGGTCCATGAATATTATAGAGGGATGGTAGTTGATATCCCAGAATGACCATTATTGTATGTATATATATATATATATATATATAATTACACATACACCCTAAGGGATTATTAGGAACACCATACTAATACGTTGTTTGACCCCCTTTCGTCTTCAGAACTGCCTTAATTCTACGTGGCATTGATTCAACAAGGTGCTGAAAGCATTCTTTAGAAATGTTGGCCCATATTGATAGGATAGCATCTTGCAGTTGGAGATTTGTGGGATGCACATCCAGGGCACGAAGCTCCCATTCAGTTTGGAGTTCAGGAGATTGTCTTGACCAGGACCACACCCCTAAATGCATTGAAGCAACTGTCATGTGATTGGTTGATTAAATAATTGCATTAATGAGAAATTGAACAGGTGTTCCTAATAATCCTTTAGGCGAGTGTGTGTATATATATATATATATATATATATATATATATATATATATACATACATATACACACACACACACACACACACACACACACACACACACACATATATATATACTAGCTGTCCCCCGCAGCTCCAGCTGCGTAGTAGTGAAACAGGACAAACTTTAAAAATCAGTAAACAAACAAGAATTGCTAGCTAAGCAGAGGCAAGGTACACTCCAAAACATGGCCAGAGGTAGACCGATTCAAATGGAGGCTGCTGAATGAGTGAGGAGGGCCCTGCCTGGCTCCCCACTCCTGACGTCATGCTTCCCACTCCCTTCGCCTGCAGCCTCTGTCTTGGTTTAGCGTGATTATATTGCTCGTGCAAGTGAAATATGATACTTAACTCTATGAGAGAAGTCGCAAAATCAAACGGAATGTTCAAGCAAATTACAGAAAAAAACCTGATCTAAATCCATTAAGTAGTTCTCTTGTGAAAAGCGGACAGACATATAGATAAATATATATATATTTATATTTTGTCACACATGTGTGCTTGGGAGGCAGGCTAAGGGCTTAACTGAGGGCAAAATGTGAAGGCAGGGATTGACAAAGTGCACTTATGTCTCTTCTTCCTTTTCTACACATCACCAAAACAGACGCCTACCTAAATCATGATCAGTTCCTGCATTCCCATCCTAACTATGCCCTCCTACTGACCTCACTTCTGGCTAGAACCTTCATGGACGTGCCTCTTCCTCTCCTCCAGCTATAAAAGCCAACCACCTTCCCTTACCAGCCTGTCTTGTTTTGGACACAAACCCAGAAACTGCTCTGGAACGATTTCTTTCAGATTGCTTTATACAATATATGGGGTTGATCCCCAACTCTTTCTTTGTTCATTGTTTCTTGTCTTACACACACGTATATATATATATACACACACACACAAACTACAGGAAATGGAGAACAGTGCTGATACCATATTTCCATTATTAGTCTGCTAAATACATGGTACCAGATCTCCTTCACACAACATTGTGTAGTCAGATCTATTTCAAGCAGGAGAGATTATAGATTGCTGTAATGGATGGGCCCCACACAATAATGCTCATATCTATTTCAGAACCTCTGAATGGTCAACATTACCTGATGTATGTTTTGTCAATGCATCACCTACCTGTCCTTGCAGATCCTTATTAAAATGGGCGAGATCTACAACACTTACTGTCATCTAGTCACTGTCACATATGTATGGCCAATAATTGTTATAATATGTAAGAACGACCACTTAGAAAGACCAAGTATTGTGTCCTGATCAGACGTAAATTAATTTTTCATATGCTTGATGAACTTCATATCAAGAAAACATCCTAAGCTCGCCAAATCCGGAACTGTACAATTGTCACCTCTTTATGGCAAACAAATGCATGTCCTTAAATGACATTTTGGATGTAAAAATATGCCAAAACCTTATTATTTGAATACCTGGGTATATTATTTTTTTCATGTGAATTAGACAGAGTGTAACTGTTATTTTTTTTATTTATAATGAGAACTGGAAATTATCCACTGGGTAAATAATTTCTGAGATGGACAGAAACTATTTTAGAGGAAAATCACAGTCCAGATTTGCATCCATTCGTCACTACATAACTCTAAGTTCTCCACAGTTGACACCCTGAAGAGAACTGTTTTAATAGTGCTGGTTGCCAAAAAGGTGTGCAAAATGCAATGAAATGCACCACAGGTCTAATGGGCAAGACATTCATCAGCAAAAGCAGCTATATGGGGATGATTGCATCATTTTTAGTTCATAAATAATCATTAAACTTCATCCCTTAATTTAAAAAAAAAAAAAATTAAAAAAAAAAAAATCACATTCTGACAGATACAAGTTGAAATTAAATAGAAAAAGTATTTGCCACAGATACCAGGAAGCACTTCTTCATGCATATTTGATCATGGGAGTCTGGGATACCAAGCCATAAAAGTGACACAGTGACCTCAGGGAAAATGTGAAGATGAGATAAGATGAGCGGTTAGGTATTAACGAATAAGAAACCTTGAGAGGCCACCACCTATTTGTTACATTTCCTTTAAAATAACAAAGAAACACTGAACCATTCCTTATTTTATAAATTCTGTATGTAATATCTATATGGTTTGGTTTATTGTACTACATAAGGAAGGGGCAGCATGCAGGCACAGCAATGAGCACTACTACATCCCCTAACCATGTACTTATGTTCAATTTCCACAATAGTCGCTGTTTGTGTAGCATTTGCACAAGCTCTCTTTGTTTCGGTATATTTTTCAAACCCAAGGTTATTTTATATCTCTATACTATCCCAACAACACAACATTTATTTATATTGCACCCTTTCATGAAAAAATTGTAGCTCAATGTGCTTTACAAGATGTAGAAGAGGAAGTTACAAGAAAAGAAAAGAAAACATATAAGAGTACTTAAGAATATTAAGGAGCAAGTACAAAAGAATAATAAATAAATAAATCCATATGATTTTATAAAACATAAGATATATAATTAAAAGTAAGGTAGCATCCCTATATACAACATCAAAATGTAAGTTTCTAAAGAAAAGTCAGATGATTTAAGCCCCACTGTTGTTGTGTGAGTCAGGCTGCTCTGCTGGCATCGCGTCCACGACTGATTGCTGCCTTTCATTTAACACCCGTCTGTCTAAATTTAGCCACGCACTGAAGAATTGTTTTCCGATTTGGGACGTCACCGTTAGGAGGAATGCTGAAGTGCGTTTGGAAGGCGAGTTGCATAGTGATGATGGATTTATTATTTTTGAAGATTGCTTAAACGGTGAAAACATGGTGTGCACCAGACCAAGGCAGGTTGCTGACTGATAACTACAAGGGATCATCTATCAAAGGAACTCCACCCCAATCCACTCGGCTGCCTCTACCTTGTGCAATGACCTTGAGAAATGTGGTACTTCACTTTGGCTCATGCTGTATAATTAATCTCCTAATGATGGTGGGGCCAAGGGCCATGATCAAATACCAGGAGTTGCTGACCCTCTCTTTAGACAAAAGAAGCCATGGAGTGGTGACAAAAGGTTGCAAGATCTCCTTACCAGTAGAAGGAACTGGTGGTTTTCTTGTGAAAGAGGAGGTCAAAGTATACCATTATCGAAGAGAAGAGTTGCAGGAGTCGAATTGCCACACTTTCATGCCTCAAATGCAGATTTTTCTGAGGCATACAGACAGATTTAGCAGAGATGATCCCACTCAAGTCATCTTTGAGCGCTTACCATTGTCTGCTGGCATGGTAAGGAATTTGAGATCATTATGTATCTGGTACTCATGTTTGTTTATTAGGCTGCATGTGTGTGATTTATTAATTTTGCAGATCAAGACTAGATATCAGTATACAGTCAAATCAGATTTAAATCACTTTTAACTGCAGTCTGAATGCTGGCTGAGAAGTTAGATGCAACTGGTATGGATTTTTATTTAGTAATTTCTTCCATCACTATGGTCTTGAACCCCTACTTTAAGTTTATGATCTATTTAGAAAATATTTAGCTTGTGAGAGAGTTCATCTCAAGCCAACCAAAGACTCAGAATACAGATAATTTGAACAAAAAATCCTGAACACAGTCAACACTATCCAAATTTTTGCCAAAAAGAAGCTATACAAGCCTATCAGATGTTTACTTCTGATTCAGTTACTGAATGCCTCAAGAAGTAAGAATAAATGCCCTTGCTCTAAACGTGACCATCGACCGGTGGAGTCCTATCAAAATCCTCCAATCTATAGGTGTAAGCACTGCCAGGTGTGAGGATTCTTTACGTTTCAGAGATCTACAAGTTACTGGCATGAAGCAGCCTTAATTAAAGCTTTTGGTGCACTGCTTTTCAAATCCCTGCCACTAGCTCGCAGGATCAACTCTTCATGCTCTGGCCAAATATTGCAATCGCCATTCCCCAGTCATACAAAGCTACATTTTATAATGGTATCAGAAACATTTACTGTTTATTTAGCAGTGATATACCATTTGTTTTTCTTTTTTTAAGATATGGGGATTAAATCTTGGAGTTTACAGTCCATTTTTGAAGTTTAAAGTAGTCACTAGTTCAAACTTACTTATGACAAGTTATACAACTTAACCTTGACAACCAACTGCAAATCAGCCAGCCTTACCACTTAGTATGATGAAACATTATGAGCATGAAATGTAGAAAACTAATTCAATGCAGTATGGCCTTGTAGTTAAGGGGGTTAGGTATAAACCACTAGGATGCCAGTTCATTTCCTGAGGAAGTTTCTTAACCCCTACGCCCCCTTAGTGAGCAGCTGAAAAAACACAATTGTACCGTAGCACTGGCACTTGTACTGACATTGGAAAAAGAGAAGTAAAGGGCCACTCCATCACTCAATGGACAATTATTTATTTCAAGATGAAATTCCAGTACTGTAAGTACAAAAATTTTAAGTCTGGAAAGTTTTTACTTCCACTGGATGGCAGCAGAGTCACATAATCTGCTGCCACAAGGCAACTACTCCATATACTGTACATTCCTTGTGTAAAGTATATCATAATATATGTACATAGACTTCTCCTCCCAAATATTTCAAAGAGGACCTCCTCCCTCTAAGCTTTCAGTTAGTGGTGCTCAGTGTCAGCTTAAACAAAGTGTTAAAGATTGTTTAAAATCTGGTACAGAAACGTTCACTTTTTCAGTTTAAGGAAGAGGGTCCAAAAAAAAAAAAAAAAAAAAAAAAGCCTTACCCGCAGCTTCTCAAAGAGTTCAGCAAGTTTAATAAAGCTCCTGCAAAAAGGGAGAAAAAATAATTCAGATCAAATTATGAAAAAACTTGACCCATGAAATAAAATATTTCATAATTTAAAAACAATAACAACCTTCAAGGAAATCCTATGGCAAGGAGGATGGGTTTGCCTTTAGTTTATAGCCTTCTGAACAATGACATACAATTTAAGAAAATACTTTTAAAATACAAGGTGGCTCACCAGCTAGTGTTACCACCTCCCTATACATGGACAGTGTTTCATGCTAGTGTGCAGGCTTTCATGTTCCCCTTGTGCTTTTGTAGTCTTCTCTGCACATTGTTTTTCTCCTCGAGTTCAAAGACATGCTGTCATGTTTAATGAAGGCACTCGGTTTTCCAGATGTGTGTGTGTGTGTGTGTGTGAATGTGCCTTGTGGTGAGCTGCCATATTGTCTAAGGGTGGCTTCTGCTTTGTGGTCTAGTGTGGTTTCCACTACTGGCCTACATCACCTAAACTTCCTCTGCTCAAAGTTCAACATCAACAACTTATAAGGTGCCTAGGCACCTGCGGAATGAAATGATCTTTCTACTGGCAGCCATCACCACTCGTACCTGTTCCCTCTGTTCTCGGAGCAGGATTAAAGCTACCAAAGATAAGAATTTTTAACAGCATTGAAATGTTAGGTGTTGTAATTATTCTTTGTTATAAGGAAACTTTTGACACGTCATTTTTTCAATTTTAAGCAATACTTTGTGGTGGTTTTTAACGTTTTGCAGATAGAATTTTTGCCCTGCAATTGTTGATTAACATTTTGTAGCCTGACAACTGAGCCATTTAATGACTGCATAGCTTTGCCCTTTTGGTGCTTACATTTCACAGTCTGCAGTATATTCATCTATCCTTCATGACATGCGTTAACAACTGTTAGTATGCCCTATTCACCAATTCCCAACTACCTCACCGTCCAGTGTGCCCGTTTATCTCCTCCTCTCGGCCACATGCATATGTGTATTCTTTCTCAGCCAATTCCTGTATTGTAATCTGTATCTGACAATTTGATTAAAATCAAAGGTCCCTCTCATCCATTTTCTAAAGCCACTTTTTTCATTGCAACTTTGTGAAGACTTGGCATCAAGCGCCAGGCATAAGCCAGCCCTGCACAGAACCACATTACACACAACAAGCTAATTCAGGGATGGCACTTAGCCTACTATGTACATCTTTGAAATACAGGACTGCCCAGAAAAACCTCACAGGAAAATGGGGAGACTCTCAATGATCAAACTGGTAAAATAATTTCTGGTACTACTACAGATATACTGTATATCATAATACAGTAGTTTCATGCTGGGCTAGCAGTGGATCAACATAAACTGCAAGATGTCAAGGTGATTCTCCATTTCTGAAAACACCAACTACTGTACCTGCTGATTGCACTGCTTTCTTGAGTCCCCAGAACATTGAGTGCGGAGGAGATTGGAATGTAGTCCTCTGCAACATCTGTGAAAGCAAACACAGGGAATGAAACCGAGAAAGAAGGAAGTAAACAAGGAGGGAAATAATTACAGATGAAACTTTTTTTTGTTTTTTTTTGCAGAGTGATCGATATCCTATCGCTTTCCTTCTTTTTCCTCAGAGCAAACAGGTTGGGATCTAATAGTAATGTAGCTTATAAATCTTCAACTAAATGTCCAGTTAAAAATCTATTATTATTTGACATTAAATCACACCAAGATAGGCTTTGGCCCTGTGACCATGAACCGGATTAAGTGGGTTGGATCATGGATGGATATTTTAATTATTTATACTTCATTCATTTTGACAAGTTTTTTTTTATGGCTGTAAACCACATATTTAAGCAGCAATATAACTATTGATATTATGTTTTGATGTTAATGTTTTGTACTTAATTACCATCTAGAGGCTTCAGCAAGTAATTTCAGTCTACATGAAGTGAACAAAAATTCTTTCAATTATGAGGCTGAACATTTATAGAGTTGGAAAAGATTTCACTAGACGAGGCCTATGAGAGCCATCTGTTGATAGCACAAGCACAGGGAAACTCTTCGGAATGAACTGGAATCCAGGAGTGGATCTATAAAGAGAGACATTAGTGTGTGGTAAAGCATGGCTGACTGCATGGCAGACTAGGCTGATTCCAGGACTACAGAGGTTGAATTATGAGGAAAGATTAAAAGAGCCGAGCCTTTACAGTTTAAGCAAAAGAAGATTAAGAGGTGACATTATTGAAGTGTTTAAAATTATGAAGGGAATTAGTACAGTGGATCGAGACTTGTATTTTAAAATGAGTTCATCAAGAACATGGGGACACAGTTGGAAACTTGTTAAGAGTAAATTTCGCACAAACATTAGGAAGTTTTTCTTTACACAAAGAACGATAGACACTTGGAATAAGCTACCATGTAGTGTGGTAGACAATAAGACGTTAGCGACTTTCAAAACTCGACTTGATGTTTTCTTGGAGGAAATAAGTGGATAGGACTGACGAGCTTTGTTGGGCTGAATGGCCTGTTCTCGTCTAGACTGTTCTAATGTTCTATTGTTCTAATGAACACATCCCATACCTGTCCACGTTAAGTCCAAAGAAGGCAAAAAAGAGACTTCTTTACTTTGTGAGTATATACAATGAAACTCTAGATGTATTCTTTTAAGATGCTTAGCCAAGCCTTCTCCACAGTCAGTTTCAGCATCAGTTTGTTTTGGCGTGAGTTCCAACTTCAGTCTCACTTTCTGTAAGTCAAGTGTATGATTAATTGGTTTGATCCTTTTTGTTCTCCCAGGTCAGACAAGTGCTGATAAGTGAACAGTTGCATGTTAAGCCTACACTCCTTTAATGGACCTTTCCTGGCAATAACATCAAAGGCAGCACTAAATAGCAAATATTTTATGAATTATTGTACTGAGTCATTTATGTTTTTTATTTTTGGAAAATTTGGGAAGCTATTGGAGGCACTTGTGGCCTTAATAAGAGCAACTGTGAATAAAACATGAATACAATCGGGAAGGTGGGCTAACATGGCCAGTCTAACGCTCTGTTCAAGTGGTATGAGAGCTTTCAGTTTCCACTTCTGATGTTTCACCTTCCCACTGCACATAAAGTAGCTACCAATATAATTTGACCACAAAAATGCTATTTCTGGTTGAAGAGATTTTTTTATTTTATTTTATATTACTGGCTTCGATGAAAAGCAGATGATTTTTAGTAGCATTGGCTTCTCCAAACTGTCTGACTGGAAGCTCCACAATCAAAAGGGATTTATATGAAATTTCTAAATGTGGGGAATCCTGTACTTCCTCTCTGTTGGATAGTACATATCCATACAACTACAGTATGTTGGTTACAGTGACTGTAACTTTTGGATCATGATGAAGTGGTATGCAGTTAGCCAGAAGGAGCGTACAGGTACAGGGCAGATAAAAGGTTTCTGCATGTCCAAATAATAAACAACACAAAAATATGAATACAATTTTAGCTGAAGCATTATAAGGGATCCCATTGCTTTTATCCAAACTATAAAACATGCAACCTGATTTGCCTCCACCCCCCACCCCCACCCCCCATGTAAAACTGAAAAAATATACCTGACAGACTTGAATAGTAAAAAGAGAATTTTCCTATGTAAATTCAGTTCACTTTCAAAATAACTATGGTAAAAACAGCCTGTGTTTTCTCAATAGTTACACACTAAAGTAACAAACTTTTAAAATGGATGGAAAATGCAAGATGTGGAAATTTAGCATATGAAATGCATATTGTAAGGAGGAATGCTACATTCAGACAGTTAACTCAACAGCAGAGTGCAGCATTGCTAGTCTATTGTCCTTTTTATGTTTTTGTCCGTACCAGCTAGTGCTACAACTAACTAGCCTGCCAAATGCAGACAAGGGCCAATGTTATCATCTAAAGACACTTTCCACCCACACTAAGCTGTCCTTCTAGAACACTGCACAATAATGCAGGCACACAGATTTTTACAGTGAAACTATAATCACGATTTTAAAAGTTTCAGCATTTAGCTTACAATTCCTTTAAAATGATGTTTAATGTGTTTAGCCCCAGACTCCGTTTGCAGGGTATGCTCTCTTAGTGTCTGGTTCCTTTTTCATGTTTTGGTCCTGCCCACCTGCCACATCTTTGTGGACCTCCATTTTCACCTCTCTTTTACTAATTTTGGATATAATTATTTGTTTTTCTCCAGAACGTTTTAAGTTCTTGATTTTCCATAATACTCCTTTTCATTCTGTAATAAGAAATTGATTTCAGTGAGCTCCTTAGCTGCTATGCTGGAAAAAGCAAGAGCAATGTCTAGTAGATTCCTGTTGGAACTTATTCCTTGTAGAGTTTTCAGCAGCTTGTATAAATTTCTCTTCTCCATCCAGAATATCATCTTTAGGAAAAGGAGTAGCACTTCTTAAAAAATCACTTATTTAGTTCAAATCGGGGCGTGGAGAGTTTGTGGCTATGACTTTGTTCTTTCTCAGCCCTCTGCCAATGTTGTGAGTTTGTGAGGGTAAGGGAGGGATTAGCCGGTGGAATGGGGAGTTTCGTTTCTTTTTGACATTAAACTTGTTTAATCTAATCTCGTTTGTCTTTAAAAATATACATATATATATATATATATATAATAACAATTATAATAAAAACAGTTTACAAAAAGCATTTAGCTTAAAATCAGTCTGGGTTCTGGTAAAAGCCAAAGGTTATCATGAGTCTGTTGTGATGTGCACACTGTACTGTCTCAGAAACCCAAAGTACCTATGGAGACAAACATATGAATAAGAAAAGGTTATATCATAAAGAGCTGGTAATAATGCAATGCTGGACACAAAGGTACAAAGGAATTACAAAACAATACAGACTATTTGCTCAGCAGGTGTATCTATTCAAATAATGTTCCCAGACTAGCATGTGAGGTGGTTGGTGAACTTTTAAAAATCTATAATAAAATAATCCCCTATTTACCTTATACCAAAATACCACATTCTTCCTTCATACACTGGCCTCTCATCCCCTCACCATAGAAGCCCAAGCTGTCAAATCCAGCCTGCTCTGATCAGATGAAGTCTTTAAACCCTGCCCTGGAAACATCTTTCGGGAAAATACTTTCAGGGCCCCAAATGAATGAGTAGAGACACCTTTGTTGTCAACAAATGTTATTGCATTTCTCGTCCTTATTTGTCACAGAAAGGGGTAAATGTTTTCCATATAGGATGTCCTTCTAAAAATCAATTAAGTGCCCACAAATAATGCTGAGGAGCCGACTGCTCTATAGCATGTTAGGAAACTTCTTACATGTTTGCAGTAGTTTCCCATTGTCTTCTTCCAAGTTCATTAGAATCCTCAGCGAATTTTATTACAAAAGACTTCAGTATCTGCTTTTCTAAGCTTTGCGGTAATTTAGTTGTAGTGCTCCATTATACAAGGTATTACCACAGGAAGACTGGAATATCAACCATTGCATTAAACAAAGTGGAGTAATAAACTGAGAAGAAGGAATCAGAGGAACCATCCTATGCAACTTGACAAATGGCACGAAAACCTACTTTAATGAAGTCAGACATTTTTATCTGTCCTTTAATTAAAACGGACATTGCTTGACTGAGTTTGGACTGTGTGAGTGAGCTTGTGTTAAGTATGGCAGCTCACATTTTCAATTAGAAAAAGACAATGTAAAAAAGAATTTGAAATTGCTACTTAGTAAACATTGTGCTTGCTAGCTTAACGTCAAAATTTGATAGATTTGTGGCTTTATAAAATGTTTGTACTGTGTTTATTATTTGTTTTGTGTGACATCATTCAGCATAGCTTTTGGTAAGAGACAAGTACTGCATAATTAAAGAGGTAACCCATATTTATAATTACACCTCAAGAATTACAAATCGTAGAGCTGGTATGAAAAAATAAAAACCTGTATAAATGTAGTAAATGTATATTTTAAATGTATAATTTTAACAGCTTAAAAAGCTGTAGTGTGAATTAGTGATTGCCTGTATTTTTACATATAGCCAATGTTTAAATGTCAATATCAATTAATTGAATCAACTTATGAGAGTATGTACAGTGCATCCGGAAAATACTTATGTATATGTGGTTTCTCAGTTTTTTATTTTTAATTAATTTGCAAAAACCTCAAGTAAACTTTTTTCATGTTGTCATTATGGGGTGTTGTGTGTAGAATTCTGAGGAAAAAAATGAATTTAATCCATTTTGCAATAAGGCTGTAACATAACAAAATGTGGAAAAAGTGATGCGCTGTGAATACTTTCCGGATGCACTGTATATATATTTTGTTAGACAAATGGTGAAAACTACTTTTTTTAATTAAGCTGTGTTTTTAGACAATATGCCAGCTTGTAATTATAAGAAGCATTTCTTTTTCTTTTATGCCATATGTATTATGGATAAATATTTTTGTAATATGATTGTATTTTTGTACAATCTTTAATAAAAATGGCTGAAGCACAGATTTGCTGTAGAAATGTCTAACTTTGGAGGACAGATTTTAATTTTAAATGTTGCTTTTCCTACAGGTTTGATCATGAAGATATCTTCATCTTCCCTTCCATTAACATACTGCCATTGTTGGGTAATATCACCTCAGCAGATTGCAGTGGACTATAATGTTTCTATTACATTTCAAAACTCATTTGTTACTAATGACTACTTAGATCTTTAAAAACTAATCGACTGAAGTGTTTTGGCATTCTTCAAAAACAGACAGTAATAATGTTAGTTAACTAAACAGAAAAGGTAAGTATAAAAATAAAGACTTCAACAATCAACCTGGCATCATGCTCCACTTAAATCAAGAGAACTCTTTTCCTCCGTTTACAGCTTTCCACTAACCTCCAAGGCAGTGGTCTGGATGCATTGAAGAAATTTTGGCACTGCTGTCCATATGACCACTACACTGCCACTAATGATTTCTCCAGACATTCATCAGCTGCTACTGCAGTTGGCCAAAAGGTTTGAAGTTCATATACACTAACAGTCTCAAAGACACATTTCCGTTTCTGGCAACATATCACATTGAGGGTGACTGTATAGTAGTTTCACTTGATGCACTGTTTTTATCAAACTCCATTCAAAGTCCATTTCAACAAGGTTTAAAAAGGTACAATAATGACCAAGTGGAATATATTGATAAAGTCAAGCATGAAAACTTACTTTTGTGTGAGCGGGTCAAGCGGTCAGCCTTTAAGCTGGAATCTTTTACCCTGGTGTGGTACTCTAGAAGAAATGTTCTCTCATGGTCAAAAAAATCATCCACCTCCTAGGAAGGGAAAGATAGAAGCCACATGAGTGCATCTTTGTGCACTTTCTCTTTTAGATTGTCTAGAACAGACTAAAAGAGCCAGATTATTTACATTCCAATTCTTACTTAAGGTCAGCACATTCTGAAGAGAAATTCCTCGCTTTGTACAATGTTGTGCATTTTGTTATTCCTAGTGTTACAGTTGGTTTCAGTAGGTACAATCTTTCATTTCAAGATGAAGTATTGAAACTTTAATTTAATCCTTACTTATGTTTATTTGCAGAGAAACCAGGCATTAAAATACTGGAAGTCAAAAGTAGAAGAACAGAGAAACCTAAATGATTCAAATCAGTATCAGAAACAGCAAACCTTGTCTTAGCATCTCCAGGAGAGATATCAGTGTAATTTAACATGCCCATTCTTTTGTAATATGCACTGTAAAGAAGCAAGCTTCAACCACTTACATTTCATTTTTTTGGCTGGTGTATCATACTGAAGTTACCTTAAGCTAATTATGAGATACAAGTTAAATAACCATCAATCAAACAAATTGGGGACTTGTTAACTAATCCAGCAGACACCATTTCTACAGTTATCTCAAACTTGGCCCAAAATGTCTTCTAAAACTTTTTAGCTTCCACGGTAGCCCTTCAAACACTTGCCTTCATTCAGCTTCTCCCTTTTGAATCTGCTCCCTGACAGTGAGGTCATCACTGAGCCTAATCTGCAGCTTGTCAGCACTTTGTACCGTGCCTACATTTACATTCTTCATTCCCTTTTCCTAAACTTTTGGTTAATACATACAAAGATAATTTTCCCTTATGAGCTCTATAGTATAGTTAGTCTTTAAGAAACAGTTTATTCGCTTAAAAGCTACATCTTATCTAAAATAAAACACACACATTTAAATATTACAAGCCTTATTTTAGTAGTACGAGCATGTTGTACCGTGTTATCCATTATGATTTTAGTGAGAATTACAGCAAAATGACACCTTTTATTGGCTAACTAAAAAGATTACAATATCTTGCCTGAGGAAGGGGCCTGAATTGCCTCATGCTGTAATCTTTTTAGTTAGCCAATAAAAGGTGTCATTTTGGTATAATTCTCAGTAAAGACTTATTTAATAAACTAAAAAAAAAAAACCTCAAAAATTTTAAACTCTATTAAAAATGGGTGTTTGAGACATTGATACACTGATGACTGATACGGATTCAGAAACTGGGGAAGATTATAGCAAGGAAGAATAATACAGCAATGAACCTTGTATCGGTCTTCACAGAAGTCTCCTGGAATGGTTGAGAGAAAAAGCAGCTGAATGCTTGCTTTTATGGTCAAATTACAGTATATGCCTGTCCTTGCTTTGTTTTTACCCAGTTAATGGAGTTTTTTGAACTGCCAGGGATATTGCTACAACCGAGAGGTTTCTACTTCATGCAGTGCTGACATTCTCATTTTCTATTACATTAAATTATGAATTTTTCATAAATCTAATCAGTACCCACAGCTAACAGGCCAGTAAGGAATTCAAGCTGGAAATTAAAGAACAGCCATAGCTGGAGTACTGCTTGGTGTTAACTTAGAAAACAGAACATACATTTAAATCTGGATGGTACTGCACTGCAGTAACTTTATATTGTAGGTATTCATGGTTGCTATTGTCATGTGAACAGAATAAAGTGAAATTCTTACTTGCATTTTAACATGGAACACATCTTAGTTTACTACAATGTCAATACTTTGTTAGTATTTACGATATTTTATTTTTTTAGTATTTGTAAGCCATGTCTAATAATAAGTAACAGTAAATATACAGTACATTTCTTTCATGAAAGAAATATTGTTGAAATATTACATCATGAAGCCTGAATCGCGGGTGAAGTGTGGGTTAAGTGTATTGTTTCATGCCTAATAAATGGACAGATATGTGACACAATGCTCTAAAGTAAATTCAGCATGTGGTAGATAGTAATCATGAATCTAAATTAATAAGAAAATAATTGAAGAACAAGGTCAGTCCTCTTTACAATATCGAACTCATCCTGTCCGGAAATCAGAGAGCTGACGACAAGTAAAGCTTGATTAAAAAAAACCTCCAAGACCAGGTTAAGGACTATAGTCAAAAGCATTTCTTTTTGGGACAGAATGTAAGGTTGTTGTTATTTTTAAGTTTCAATTGTATTTTAATACATATTACAGACCTTTATGGAATGTTCATTGTTCAAAACATGCATCCAATCATTAGGAGGGATATATTTCATACCAACTAAGGTGCAGCTATGAAAATAATTAATTATAAATCAGACTTTTGAATCATTTTTATTTTCTCATATACAAAGTATAAGGAAAGTATTGGAATCCTCCAAAAGTTCAATTTCGAAATTTTAATGAATGTCGACATTTTAGACCTCCTTGAGTCTGAAAATACCATTTTTGGAATGATGTCTGTGTGTATGTAAACACGTGAACTTTAGTACACTTTCACTTAGGTCAACCAAATTTTGCATACAAGTATTAGGTACAAAACTTAGATTTGTATCAACTATTGGGCTATTTCTGTTAACTGGAAGTGGTACTTTATCCCTTGTATTCATGCAGCTGCAGAGTCAGATTTATTCAACTTTACTTTTATAATAATTGTTCAATATATCATTAATTTGATTTGATGTTGACAGTTCTTTAATGTACACAATATAAAAATATAATCATTGTTTTGTGGTTTATTCCTCAAATATCCATTCCCATATCTGAGTATACAAGAATGTCTAGGGGAGACCAGTCCAGATTTTTTTAGGATATTGTAAAATTTGCCATGGACTGTGCAACTAGTAATTTCTCATTTTACTAACTATGAAGCTCTGACTGTCCTATCTCTATGAAGATCAATAATAAACATGGTAGTATCAGTTCACTATATTTTCAAGGCAGCTGTAATTTTTTTTTGCAGTCCTGTTTCTTAAGATATACTCTGTATGCTGCAGTTTGTTAGAGATAAAGAAAAAAAGTTAAGTTAACAAACAGGATTGAGCAGATATTTAAAACACAATGCAGGATGGAATAAATGAACTGAAGTAGGAAACCTTTAGTCCAGACATGCTGGTGATCAGGGCCTCATCGGCGCTTTTCACAATGTTCTTCAGGAACCCACCAAAAATTTCTTTTTTGTTTTTCCCTCGTACACTTAGCTAGAAGATAAAAATAAATTAATTAACTGGTTGACAAAAGCAGACATATTGTATTCCATCAGTTTGCATTAACTTCTGCATTACTGGAAGATTAATCACAGCTGCCTAGAATTCAGAGAAGCGCTCCAGGTCCACTTACATCATGGGGGAAGCTGAGAAATAAGGTGCAGGTCCAAAGTACACATAACCAAGACCCAAAATACGGGTTTAATGGTGTGCCTGCTGAGTCTTAACAGTTTATTAATAAGTAAGCATACAGTATAGAGGTAGCTGAATTTTCAATATTCATCCCAACATCAATCTGTGCATCGACTATCTAAACTACTTAAACCCACTTAAGTTTGCTCGGGAGACAGAGCCTATTCTGGCAGCTTCAAAGATAAAGCAAAAACAAGGCCCAAAAAGTGTACTAATCCACAGCAGGGCATACTTGTACACTCTCCCGCACATATTCAAACCAGTCAGTTTACATTCAGAAATTAAGCTAACTCATGGGCATTAGGATGTATGGGAGAAAAATCCAAACAGACAAGAAACTGTAAAATTCATAAAGACAGTGCCTGGTCCTAGGATTCGAACTATAGCAGTAGGCCTTGTGTCTGTTCTATGAAAACCAATATAGCAAATCACCAAGGTTAACAAACAGTGAACCAGTCCGTCTGTAAAGTGTTCACAACACCACCTTCTCCACATCCAACTGGGTGTATTCTGGGGAGCTTTGATACTTTTGCAAGAAAATAAGCAAGCTAATCCTTATAACAACATTACAAATAAATGGAATAAGGAAAAGCAGACATCCGGAAAAATAGTACTTAATAGTATTTATTACTAAGTGCTAATATTTATTATTAATAAGAAAGAGAACTTGCTGTAGCTTAAAATTAAAGAAATTAAACCCAGCAGCTTATTGCCATACTGGACTTTGCCTTTATTGTCATCTAAAACGAGAGAACATTCCAAACACTTCATAGTCTGGTATATGCTCTTTGAGACCACAGAAAGTGCTGCACTTTATAAAGCATAAGAGTTGTTCTGAAAATATCATCATATAGCCATATTGGATAGCATACTTCATTTATAAGTAAATATGATTGATATTATTTGCATTGTAGAAATTATTAATAAATGATTACATATGGAGATTTTATTATAACCACCTAACAACGTTAACATGAGTATGGCAGTTATTACTCTAGAGCAGTGGTTCCCAAACTGTGGTATGGTACGCGGAGATTTTTCAGGTGGTACACATCGCAGTTCCTGAAATTTAATTTATCTGTGCGAAACCCTTAATGACAAGCCTGTTGTGAGCAAAAACCAATGAAACTGTTTAAATACAATAATACGTGGATTCCCAAATTTAGTGTGGTGTGAAATCTATTATTCGAATCAGTATTTAGTTCATTTAACGCTACCATAATTCCGTTTCGCGGAAGTCAACTTCTACTTCTTCACTGTTTGAGCTTTTGGTCACTAGATGAAAGCACAACGCTGACACTATTTAGTCTTCGGTAACTCTGCCTCACAGAAACCGCTCGCGTTTGTTGTTATACGTGCACTGCCGCTGTATCGCATCGTAGTCACTACATCGAAGCACAAAGCCGATTCCATTTTGTCTTCGGCAACTGCATCACAAACAGGCCGAAGGCAGGATTAAGTTTCGGGGCGGAATTTATCAATTTATGTACATGTACAAATTTTTTCATTAATTTTATGCATAATTTCTTCCAATTTTTTAACTTTTATTCAGATTTCGGGGCGGTTTAGACCCAAACTCCCCCCCTTACAGCTCTCCCTCCCTTTCAACAAGGTGCGGGTGGTACGCAACGCAACTCACTTAATCTCAGGTGGTACTTGACGTCCAAACGTTTGGGAACCCCTGCTCTAGAGTACTCTTCATTCTTAGCCACAGACGACAATATAGCAAGTACTCAGCAGGACAACACTGTAAAGTATAATGGGAGAAGATTAAGTACGTATGCAAGCAGAAACATTTTGTCTCTTTCCATTAACAAATGTCAAAATTTCAGATGTATTCCAGGTATTGTATAGACCAACTCATAGCAGCTTTAAACAATCACTTGAAAAAGGCTAAGAAAACATCAAACACTCCAAAAAGAAACTTCACAAATGACCAAGAAACTTACATCCTGGTCATACTCCAAGAACACATAGAAGTTGTGGTCTCTGCGTAGGATGGGGTGCATTGCAAGCCTCTGAAGGAAAACCTCATGCATTGCCACTGTCTTCTTGAAGATGGCTAGGTATTCCCTGGATGAAAGAAAATAATTTTTTCTCAGGATTCGGATGTTTGATGAATTGAATCACTGTCACTGTGCTGTTTTTTGTCACAATTTGCAGTACAGCAAGGTTGACAGAGTATAAAATGACATCACTACATAACAATCAAGAACAAGGTCATTACCATTACACACTGGTCTGACTAGAATTAAAAGGGGTTGATTTATGTTTCATTGTGTTTTTCATTTTTCTTATAGACTAGCAAAACAAATTCCACAATAATGTAGGATTACTGGCCATAAAAGTAATATTCAACCACAACTTAATAAGCATCCAGTTTTGAGGCTCCTTCATTGAAAAATAAGGAAAAATGAATCACATACTGTAATGCAGCTGTGCCACTCAGCAATTTAAGTTATTACACCTTCTTCCATGGGTGGAGATTTTGTCCGGGTATTACTAAAGAAGGAATCCATTAGATATACTGTTTGGTTACTGTCTCCCCAGAATGGTCGTCAGAGACTAATGACTTACTCCATTTTTTAAACCCTATGGTGGTATATCATTTTTGTTTAACAACATCCTGCCAACATTTAAACAAACATACAGTATTTTGTCTCTTGGTTATTTCTGAGTGCTACATGGATTTTAGTCAGTTTTATCATTTTGCTATTACTCTTGGGTCTAAGTGTTTAAATATTTGGTACAATCAACTTTCATAATCTTCTGTTACTGTTATTTATTTATTTTCTGTTTGGCCAATTTTGTCACCAATTGGGTAGCATTAGGACATTTCCCTAGAGATTTGTCTTGAACTTGTGGCTGTTTATTAGAAGAGATTACATTCAACATTTAAAACAAATAATAGTTCTCTGTATATCCATAATTTTTAAATATTATAATGTTTCCACTTATAATGTAGGCGATCTTATCACACTGTAATGAAGTCGCCCCAGCCTGGAGGAAATGAACAGACATTTTGAAACATGTTGGCAATAGAAAACACCTACATCTTCATACGGGAACTTCTTCTATCATATTTTGGGCATTGTTAACTTCATTATTTACAGACTGACTGCAGCTGGAAAGTGGGAATATAAGTTTGTCTGATCATCTATAAGATCATGCTTTTAAGATCAGCTTTTAAGTAGTTTATGCCAGATTGTTTTCATTTTGGCATCTATGTAAACACAGAAGCAAAAAAATAATTTTACATATTAGTTGCACATTTGGATGTTTCATTTTACAAATATTGCTTCTTTTGTAGTTATTCAAGTTTAGATTCCCTAAAGTATAGACCAACAACTCCAAATTGGCTCAAGGTGAATAAATATGATTTGGGATGAAGTGGTGTTTTGCCTTATTTCACCGAGATTGAACAGCTCTTCAGAATGTGACCAGTGATATTTAATACAATCTCTCTCTCTCTCTCGCTCTCTTTTTTGTAAATAAAGAGTGTTGCTGTTACCACTACACCTGAAATTCTCCACTGCATCTTCCATTGTGCAGATATCTTCACATGCAGCAAAAACCTACAATCACTGCAGACAAGAAGCGGAATCCGGGCCATCCTTACAACAGAGTGCAAAAGTGTTACCGTTACATTTCTGCTTCATTTAAAAACTCTTTAGTTTGTGTATTCAAAAGCTCGACTTCTTTTAATTAAATATCAGATCCTGTCATATCATTGCAATGACCCTTACAAGCCTTCTTGACAGCAACCTGAATTTTGAGTCACACACTGCACCTGCAGTCACAGCTTCATTTTGTCGTTTGTGTCTAGATCTTCTCGATGATGAAGCCTTTTCTCATGCATTTATTAACTCCTTCTTCCACAAAATCAACTGACAACAAGGTGATAAACAAAGCAGCAGTTAGACTCAAACCAAACCAAGTTACCATATTTCAAAGACACTGCCCAAAATGTAGAACTTACTCTAGTAAATAGAACTCAGCTGTTAAATTGTGGCACCACACAATACCTGAATTGTTGCTGCCAAGCTCTTTTCTCTTGTTCTCTGTAACTTTCCAAAACTGACTGTCTGGTTAGAGAAAGCTTTTCCCCATTTTCAAAAGATTCCTCTGACTACTACTGAATAAACTCTAGTTGTGGTCTTTCGCAAGTATCCCATTATGTATTGATGGTGCATTATGTTTCTACTTGTGCTTCAGTTATAATTTTAGTCTGTGCACAAGTCTATCAGTGTGTTATAGCTATGTTAGTGTTTAGTGTTCCTGCATATCTTTAAAGGTTCTACACAAATTAATGATTCGCTGTTAGACCTGGCATGGCTTTTATAAACATGTTTTTATCAGTCAAGGTCATAGTAATCACCTGATAA
Organism: Polypterus senegalus; assembly: GCF_016835505.1. NCBI lineage: Eukaryota > Metazoa > Chordata > Cladistia > Polypteriformes > Polypteridae > Polypterus > Polypterus senegalus. The sequence goes on from NC_053164.1 coordinate 78,789,105, forward strand.
TAAAATACATTCAGAATAAGTAATTCCTAACAGGAATACCCTCAAAGTGAAATTGAAATAGCCAGATTGGTGGACTCAATTAATTTTAGTGGATTATATGCATTGAATTAAATTAACACTGTACTCTTCTCTTTCCCCTACTTAAAAGTCAGACTTTTTGGTGCGTGTTCCTTAGATGGAGATGGCATTGTGTCAGATATGTGCATGATGTCAAGCTGGACTATTTCTTCTACTGTATCAATGCAGACTGGCATTATACAATTGATGGAGCCTAGTACAAGGGAAAATGTTACACATGGCTCTGACTAGTGGTGCAACGGATCACTTTGATCCATGATCTGAATTGATTTCTATCCACGGTTCAGTACGCATGTGATCCGAAGATCCGAGAAAAATAAAGTTCTACTGTATTGTGCACGTGTCTCTCGCTCACTCTCTCCACCTCTCTCGCGCACTAACTCTGTCTCTCTCGCGTACTGAACTGCAATTAAACTTCTCTCACGCACTAACTCTGTCTCTCTCGCGCACGAATTCAACCTCTCGAGCATTTTTGCTTGACTTTTGTCCGGTTTGCTGTTTCATACGCGTGGTCATGGCCAGTGGTAGCAGTTCAAGCAGAGGATCAGATGAGCTCGACAAACCTCCAGCATCATTTAAGTCTCACGTGTGGGAGCATTTTGGCTTCCCTGTTAAATATGTTGATGGGAAAAGGGAGGTGGATAAAACCACCACAGTTTGTTGACTGTGTGGCACGAGTAAGCCCTATGAGACTGGCAATACGTCAGGCATGGCCACTCATTTAAAACAACACCACCCTGATGTGACAGGACCCACGACTGCGCAACAACCAAAGATATCCGTGGCATTTAAGCAGCCCTTCGCTGCCCAATCAGACCGGGCTAAAGCAATTACAAAAGTAATTGGGGTGTTTATTGCTGCAAACATGAGGCCTTATTCCGTTGTGCAAAACAAGGGGTTTAAACATATGATACACATGCTTGAGCCATGCTATGATATTCCGTCGCGCACTCACTACAGTGACAATATCGTCCCAAGTATGTATGAGCAGGAAAAGTCAAAAGTTATGGCTGAACTGTCCCAGGCATCTTCTGTGGCCCTAACTACAGACGGGTGGACTTCCAGGGCAACAAAAAGCTATGTGACCGTGACCGCTCATTACATCACTGCGGAGTGGGAGATACGAAGCCCTGTGCTGCAGACACACCCCCTCTAGGACAGTCACACTGGCACACATATTGACGGAAGCAGTGGCAGAGTGGAGGATAGAGAGGCCCAATACTAATATCCCAGTCACAACAGATAATGCCAAAAACTAAATAAATGCAGTGAATGAATCAGGACTGGGCCCACAGATAGGGTGCTTTGCACATGCAATTAATTTAGCACCCCAAAAGGGAATGAAAGTGTGTAAGATGGCCCGCCTCCTTGGGAGGATCAGGAAGGTGGTTTCCTACTTCCACCGAAGCTCAACAGCTGCTCATGTGTTTAAGACCAAGCAAGAAATGCTACAGCTGCCTACTCATAAGCTCATACATGATGTCACAACAAGGTGGAACTCCACTTATATGTTGGAGCGTTATCTTGAGCAGCAGGCAGCTATATACTCTGCACTAACAGACAAAACACTGAAGAAAAAGGGCAGAGACATCGTCACCTTGTCTGATGATGATGTTAAAGTGGCAGAGGAGGTCCTCCAGCTGCTCAAACCACTCAAAATGGTTACAACTCTGTTGAGCACTGAAACTGCACCTTCTGTGTCCATGATCCTGCCTCTGAAAACAAGGATCTTACAATCCATGGCCCCAAGTGAGGAAGACAGCACCATCACAAGAGATGTCAAGACTGCCATTAGAGGACCTAAAGCCCAGATACACTTCACCACCAACCCTACAGGACTACCTTCACAGATCTACTGCACTTGATCCAAAGTTCAAGTCGCTGTCTCACCTAGACCTTGCTCTACGCCGGATGACATACAGTGATCTCACTACTGAGATTGTGAGCAGTCTTGGCACTGAAGACTGTGAAGAGGTAAAGAAAATAAATATTTTGAAATTATATATTTTTTATGATAATGTTTTTAGTTAAGTTTATTAAGTTATTTATTAAGTTATTGCCACATTTTAATGTCTATGAAAAAAAAACTTTTAATCTATAATGTAACTTTCCCTGCAGCATCAATATGCAGCACCAACAGGAGCAGACACATCTCCTCCTCAAAAGAAGTCGGCAATGGTAGAACTTTTTGGCAAGACCTTTGCACAGAAAGGCTTTTGCTGACACCATCAAAGAGGAGGTGGTATCCTATGAGGCAGCAAGTGGCATTCCAGTCAATGGTGACCCACTGACTTGGTGGGAAAGCAACGAATGTAAATACCCTTACCTTGCCACAATGGCAAGACACCATCTTGCTGTCCCTGGCACTTCAGTGCATAGCGAGAGGGTGTTCTCAACAGCAGGGGACATAGTTACAGCAAACAGATCTACACTTTCCCCAGAAAATATAGATTTCCTCATGTTTTTGAAAAAAAATTTGAAATTATAAGCTCAGGTCTGCTTTGCTTTCTTTCTACTTTTTTGATGATGTGGACATAAGCTAGTTTTTATTTCTCTCTCCATGTTCAAAGTAAGAAGCAATGATTCCTTAAATTGCATTTAAAGTTGTTTTTTATTGTGTCCACATTAACAACCCTATATTGCACCTTAATTTGTATTTATATAATTGAGTGGAATGAGTCTTGAGTTGAATGCTTTTTAATGGGCAAAAAAAACTTAACTAAATAAATGGAGAGTTAAATTTGTCTTGTCTTTTTTTTTTTTGCTGATCCGGAAATTGATCCGATCCGTGACTTAAAACCGTGATCCGATATAAACCGTAAGTTTTTTGATCCGTTGCACCACTAGATCTGACTAAGGAGCATTTCAAGTGCCTTTACATTGCATGTTTTATTTCTTGTGCATAACTGCAAAACCCCGCTATTTGTGATTTTACTCAAAACCACCAAATGTTAAAAAGGCACAAACTAGACATAATTTGCTGTGGCAAGCTTAAAAACATTAAAATTCAACTTATTGTCTGGGGTATTCAATGGTCCATTTACTAGGTGAAAGACTTACGCTTCAAGCTCCTGTTTCATTTTGGCAAACTCCTCTCTGGTCATGGAGCCATCGCCCTCACCCAACTTCTGCAGTTTCTCCCGAGATGCCTCAAAATCAGGCCTGGGTGGTGCCGGTGGAATCTATGAGAAAAAGAAAGAAGAAAATATTAAAGTCAAAGTAAATTGCTCTTCCCATGTGATCATACATACTGAGTGTACTATAGTTTTGCACTACACAGCTGCAGTGTAGAGACACTTTTTGCCGTCATTCGCCTATTACTGTCTACTACAGATTTTTTTTTCTATTTTTTGCTATGGTCCACAAGGCTGAAGACAAAATTTTGGTGAATTTGATCTATTAATACAACCTGCAAAAGAACTTGATTATTCTATTCCATTAAAATATGGCTGGCACAATGGCCTAGTGTGTAGAAAGGCTGCTCCACGACCTTATATTGTATGTTTGTCTGAAATATTTGTCAGATAGCACGATCTCTTCATGGATTTTCACCACAGTGCAGTGATATATTACTAGATTAGTCGGTCACTTTAACTTATGTGCAAGTCTGGGAATTTGAAGGAAAAAATTAAGATATTTCACACTGACCGAACAAAAGCAGTTTTTAAAGGATTAAAAAAACAAAAATGAATGCTATTTTTCTGAGATTTTTCAGGTAAGGAAGACAGTTTTGAGCTAAAGTAGGCATTTAGGGTAAGGAACACAAATGTTTTTGAGGTAAGGTAGTTATACTCATTAATCACGGCAGCAGAGAGTGGTGATGTGTTGCTTGCTGATTAGCACACGCAAGTAAAAATGTCACCATCCTCCGTACATCTGACAATAATCTTCCCGTAAATTTAGGGAAACATTCAAGCATAGATTATGTCCTGCCATGAATCTAAAAAGGAATAATGTGGCGTAGACAATGAGAACTAGTGAGAGAGTCTTTTGAAATTTCAGAAAATTGTGTGTGCGTGGAATAATAGCCTGTTGGATTTGTTATACATGGTCACAGTAGCTACAGAATATTGGTTCAATCCCCAACCCAGCACTGTATAAGCAAGATCTGCACATTCATTCCAATGTTCAAGTGCACATTGGGTTAATTAGCAAGTGTAAACTAACCCAATATGAGAGATGATACAACTTCCTGCACAATTAATTTGGAAGCCCAAAAACAGATGGATGCTTGTGTCTGATCACTTTTAAGTAGAATGAACTATCTGTCTTATGGCTATTACAGGTGACATCCTTCCTGAAGAATAATGTACATGATGAGTAGTGAGCCAGTGTTATGTTTATAGATCAAGCACAATGGACAATCTGTAAGCCAGCTTAATGCAGTAAAGCTGTAAAATGTGGGGTGGAGTTTAAAGTTTACATGGGTGGGAAAAAGAAATACTGGTAAAAGTCTTGTGGATCAATTTTTTTTCTGACTCCAGAGCGTTATTTATTAGAAACCAACTGCTAGCAGTTCATTAAAGTTGCCTTAAACTTTGTACTACTAAGGCCCAGGTCCACTTTAGCAATGACAGCTTTGAATATCTAGAAACTTCAATCCTCAGCAGAAGTTTGCTTGCTCAAATTTACACAATTCCTGTAGGATATGAGAGGGTAGTTGGATAGATAGCCTTTTAGTTCCAGAGATGCACCAACTTATGCTTTAGTGTACACACTAAAAAGTAGCCAGAGATTTCTGTGACCGCTACAGTTAGAAATGTGCCAGTATTCTTAAACTGCCCTCACTAACGTGCTGGAAAATGTATATTGACTCACAGCTTGGTCATTCCGTAATATTAGTTTATCTTAGAGGATGTCTGCCATTGCTGTGGGAGGTAACTGAAGTTCATGGAAGAGCGCATTAGTGCTTATAAAACAGAAAGCCCCATCTTGGTTTCCAACTACACACCCAAGCTATGTCTACTCTTTTCAAGTTTTTTGTATCTAAATATCTGCCATCCATGTTTCATGTATGACCTTTTTGATTTGTACAAGGACTTACAATGATGCCGGCGTAATCCTCATTCTCCAAGTATGTGTCATGGAGCCAAATGAATTCCTCATGCTGCCTAACCACTGAGAACTCTGGCTTCTTGAAGTGAGCAAGGTTTGTCTAAAAGGTGAAAGAAAAATATGTATATTGTTAATGTCAATCAACAGAAAACAGGCAAGTTTCAAAGAAATGCCAAAAACCCAGAGAAACATGTTCATTACATTCCTGTGAAATAACTATTACCATCTCCCAAGACAAATATTAAGAAGCTCAGACCCCCAAGACTCTTAACTGGACTACATTTCATAATGAATGGAAGGATAAAATTTATTATGCAATGCTTTTAAAAATGGCAAAAAATGATAACAGTTAGAAAATGATAGAGTAGTGCAATTGTATAATTCATCTCCATTTTCTGTCAGTCAGGAATTCTTCTCCAAGAAAATCCAATTCTCATTTGCGTTTTATCCATCCATCCATGTACTGAGTTCACTTACTCCACAATTAGGTTTATTAGGGTCATAGAAGAATTGGGTACAAGTTTGTAAGTAACCTTAGATTGTGTGTCAGACCATCACAGGATTTACTCATGAACACAAGCATACTCACAGCCCATTCAGACTAAGTGCCTACGGTATCAGAATTTTTGGATTTACCATTTGTGGCATCACACCTTCCTACTTTGGAAAGACAACATTTTTCATAAAATATTTCATAGTCTGAAGAATTAGAAAAATGAAAATGCAAATCAGTGCTAGCATTTTCTATAAAACATATCACACAAACACCAAGATTAATTACATTTAAATTATATAGTTAGTACTATACTGCACTGCCTCCTTAGGGTGGCAGCAATATTTAAATACGAATGTAATCAGCAGGTTGAATTTTATTAAGAGAAAAAGGTTGAAACCAGTAAGATATTAACCTAATCAAAAAGCCTAGGGTGTATAAACAAACATATAATTTAAAGAACATAGCAGAGAAGCCAAAAACCTAAACAGTTTTGCAGCCAAAACATAAAACAGCTACCATAGAGAATTAACAAAAGAATTTATTTAAATCAAATCAAAAACTTTAATGAGAATGCCAATTCTTTTTTTGTTGTATCCACAAATCTAAACAACCAAGAAGTTTACAACAATGACCTTTATGTCTTCCACCTGATAATGCAGTTGCAGCACACTTCCAGCTGACCTTACCTAGTAAGAACATAGCAACTGTCAACAGGAAGGTCCCAAAATGGCATCACCCAAAAATAAACAACACAATGCTGTGGGAGAATGAAATTCATTGTAAACATTGTTAAAAATGCATGGACACAAAAAATATCCTTAGATTAACCACTGGATTCATTGGGCTGCAAAACATCCAAAATAATCATTCAAATATTTTTGAGACCAAGGAATAGGTGAAAAATTAAAAAACAAAAACTAGACCATAATACATACATATTGTTTCAGAGATCACAAATAATGAAATAATCATTTAGTAAAAAACAGACCCATCTTTAAACTAGACTAACATTTTTGAATTTGATGCGCAAGTACTGTAACTGTAATTTTAATGAGATATTATGGTAATTTAACCTCGACTACTGAATATGATGGAATTTTCCCATTGATTTCTATGTAGCGGCCTCCTTAGGAATAGATACTAATAACAAATGGAACATTCTGGCTTCTTCCACCTCTTTAACTACCTGGATAGTGAAATGGCAGTCAAACTTAACATCTAGCTCCAAGTCTGCAATCAGGTTGATGGTACCCCACGCCAAGCTCTTGGCCAACATTCTACTTGTATTATGAAGAAACAAAAAAAAGGAAATAGTGGATGGAACACAGATTAAGGAAACATGATGGGCACCACTAATCTATACCACTGCTCTTTAGTGAAGTGGTACGTTACTTTGGCCCTAGACAAGGTCTGTGGGGGGAATTTGTAGCAGTATCAGATGGTTAGTTATTATCAGTTTGTGCTCCTTATTATAATTACATAAATTTGTAATTATATAGTTCTGTTCTGATTTTGAAATGTATACAGGCATTAAGAAGAGGGACAGCTGAGAAATGACTAATAATTATAGGAGTTTTGAATTACAGAAATGGACACATAATCAACTAAATGGAGGTTAAGGGAGCTTTTTGGTGGAAGAGACAGAAGACATAGGCTCAGAGTGTGTGTGTGTGTTATGTATGTATGCAGTTTATTGCATTCCATGCAGTTCTTGCTCAGCGGTATACATAGGACAAGCATCAAAAAGAATTGCAACACGTATAAAGGAACATTCCAATGGCGTCAGAAGAAAGGACTCATTGATCTATACGCACACAAAATCAACAGGACATACATTTAACTGGGACAATATACAAGTAAAATTTAAAGCCAGTACTAAAAGTGCCAGAGAGCTGGCTGAATCTTGGCTATCAAATGAGAACGCCATCAACAGACACTTGGACATAAATCCAGCATATGCAAACTTAAGAAGAACATATTCATAATAAATAAAACTTTACAACCAACCCCCGATCGCACTGACTTAGCCACCTCCCTGCCCACCCCTGTAATTTTTGCTATATATTGCCTTTGATTCTTGTAAGTCTAAGCATTATCCTCTGATGAATACCCCTGGCAGGGGTTGAACGCTCAGGAATAAAAACTACTTTATGATACGTGATTCATTTTTTCTCCCTTTGTGGATCTCCAGCTGCAAATATATATACACATACATACAGTGCATCCGGAAAGTATTCACAGCGCGTCACTTTTTCCACATTTTGTTATGTTACAGCCTTATTTCAAAATGGATTAAATTTATTTTTTTTTCTCAGAATTCTACACACAACACCCCATAATGACAACATGAAAAACGTTTACTTGAGATTTTTGCAAATTTATTAAAAACAAAAAAATTGAGAAAGCACATGTACATAAGTATTCACAGCCTTTGCCATGAAGCTCAAAACTGAGCTCAGGTGCATCCTGTTTCCCCTGATCATCCTTGAGATGTTTCTGCAGCTTAATTGGAGTCCACCTGTGGTAAATTCAGGTGATTGGAGCTGATTTGGAAAGGCACACACCTGTCTATATAAGGTCCCACAGTTGACAGTTCATGTCAGAGCACAAACCAAGCATGAAGTCAAAGGAATTGTCTGTAGACCTCCGAGACAGGATTGTCTCGAGGCACAAATCTGGGGAAGGTTACAGAAACATTTCTGCTGCTTTGAAGGTCCCAATGAGCACAATGGCCTCCATCATCCGTAAGTGGAAGAAGTTTGAAACCACCAGGACTGTTCCCAGAGCTGGCCGGCCACCTAAACTGAGCAATCGGAGGAGAAGGGCCTTAGTCAGAGAGGTGACCAAGAACCCGATGGTCACTCTGTCACAGCTCCAGTGGTCCTCTGTGAAGAGAGTAGAACCTTCCAGAAGGACAACCATCTCTGCAGCAATCCACCAATCAGGCCTGTATGGTAGAATGGCCAGACGGAAGCCACTCCTTAGTAAAAGGCACATGGCAGCCCACCTGGAGTTTGCCAAGACACCTGAAGAACTCTCAGACCATGAGAAACAAAATTCTCTGGTCTGATGAGACAAAGATTGAACTCTTTGGTGTGAATGCCAGGCGTCACGTTTGGAGGAAACCAGGCACCGCTCATCACCAGGCCAATACCATCCCTACAGTGAAGCATGGTGGTGGCAGCATCATGCTGTGGGGATGTTTTTCAGTGGCAGGAACTGGGAGACTAGTCAGGATAAAGGGAAAGATGACTGCAGCAATGTACAGAGACATCCTGGATGAAAACCTGCTCCAGAGCGCTCTTGACCTCAGACTGGGGCGACGGTTCATCTTTCAGCAGGACAATGACCCTAAGCACAGAGCCAAGATATCAAAGTAGTGGCTTCAGGACAACTCTGTGAATGTCCTTGAGTGGCCCAGCCAGAACCCAGACTTGAATCCGATTGAACATCTCTGGAGAGATCTTAAAATGGCTGTGCACCGACGCTTCCCATCCAACCTGATGGAGCTTGAGAAGTGCTGCCAAAAGGAATGGGTGAAACTGGCCAAAGATAGGTGTGGCAAGCTTGTGGCATCATATTCAAAAAGACTTGAGGCTGTAATTGCTGCTCAGTATTGAGCAAAGGCTGTGAATACTTATATACATGTGATTTCTCAGTTTTTTTTATTTTTAATAAATTTGCAAAAACCTCAAGTAAAACTTTTTTTGTTGTTTGTAGAATTCTGAGGAAAAAAAATAAATTTAATCCATTTTGGAATAAGGCTGTAACATAACAAAATGTGGAAAAAGTGATGTGAATACTTTCCGGATACACTGTATACATACACATATACAAACACATACATATAGTGCAATGCTGACTCACTCACTCGCCAACAAAAACAGTACTTACTCTTTAGGTAAAAAGCTGGAATTTGTCAGGGTGGTACATCTAGGCCACTAGGTATCCATTAAGAAAAGACATTTCAATATATTAATGTTTAGGGGTAGACCCCCTACAATAGAAAAACTAAAATACTCCAAAATCACAAAAATGCTTTGACTGACTTGATTGAAATTTGGTGAAGCTACAGAAAAAAAGACAATTAGCCGCCATGTTTTGTTTTCTTGATATTTGTTAATTATAAAGCTGCAGCAAGTGGAGTATTGTTAGGTACTATGTCTTGTTTTGCTTTAGCGTTGATTATGTGCAGAAAAGGGCATGCAGCTCATGCAAACAGTGCCATTGATCAAGCGGGGCTATATAATTGCTCAAGGAAAAAAGGCAGCTGTCCTGCACAGGAGAAAGAGATGGAGTGGGAAGCTGCATGGGAAATGAGATGTGAAGCGAACAAAGAACAGCTAGTCCAACCTCAAAGAAGATGTGGTCAGAAGTACATGCAGTATTGTTGAGATCTAAGGTCTACCCTAGGAGGTTAGACCACTATGTGCCACTACTCTCCTGTTTGCAAAGCAGAAGCAGGGGACTGGCAATATGGCATACCAGCCCACTGAAAGCTGTGGGTATGACACAAGCCAGGTGCGGTGGCATATCTTGGTCAGTTTAAACGCTGACACAGCTCACTAAAGGGGTATCCCACAGACAAGAGCATAGAGGAGGTGGACATTGTACATAGTTCAAGATACTTTTTCTTATCACCTATTCTTATTTGTACAGTCCTTAAAAATGATGTGCAAATGATGAATGCCCAAACTGAAGTTTGTAGTTTTTACTATTAATGAGTTATCAAGGTTGTAAAGCCAACACATAAGGCTGACTGAAGAGTACAGCCCTGAAATTGTCTTAAGCACTGGGGATGTGAAATGAAATTCACACCTATGCTTATACTTAACTCCAGGATTTGTATTTCTTTGTGCTTGTCCATGCACATTTTTAAGACATTTATAAAACATAAAAGATATATATATGGAGAAAAATGTTTTGTTTTACATGCTCTCAAAAGAAGATAACCAAAGCAGGCTTTCACTGAAAAACATCAAGAGCTCAACCCTCAGTTTTTTTGTAACATTTAAATTTCTAGGATCCCCATTTCCATGAAAGATGACGGTAATCAGTGGAGGCTGGTTTGCGAACATACAGTGAATTGTGTGGAACACAGATAAGTCCAACTCTCAAAGTTGAAACTAAGTAAAAAATTATGAACAGAACTTGTGCCATGCTGCCTCAAAATGGCACTACATTTTTGGGGTTTGGCTAAGAAAGCCCGCTTGGATATACAGAATGAGAAAATAAAGGATATTCTTAACAAATAAGCACTTCCTTCTCCAGGATGTCTGAAAACCCAGCTCGCAGTAATGCCTGTCTAGATCTCAACTTTTCCAGCTATAAAGACAGACTAAGAGGAAAAAAAAAGTGATTGATCCTTTGAGCAACAGGGTAGGAAAATGTATCTGAAAATACATGGCAAAATATCAAAACAAAAAAACTTTTGATGTATTTAAAGCAGCCTTCTTCAGTAAGAGAAAAAACAAAAGCCATCCATCCATTAATGAATCCACTTAATTCAGTTATTTGTCACAGGAACTGAAGCTAATACAGGAACTAATGCTGCACAGTCCCTTGCAGGGCACACCCATGTGTACAAACACTCATCCTGATACAGGGCCAGTTTAAGGTCACCAATTTACCTAACATGCATGACTTTGAAATGAAAAAGAAAATATGAGTACCTATAAATAATGGATGATGACACTTTAAAGACATTCTGACTAAGGTTCAAAATAAATGTATTCCAAAAAGAAATCCCTAAATAATGAAAACAAAAAATTAATATTTTAAATGTATGCATATATATCTCAATAGATCATTCTACAGAAAAAATTTAACAGTACAAACATTTTCCACAAGAAGCCATACCATACACCACAGCTGGGAATCAGAAAAGCATCTAAAAGTAAGAAACTGCAAAATAATGGCAATGGAGGCTGAGACAAACAGCAAATATTTTTCCCAGTACCATTCAGAGTGATAGTATCCTGATCCTGCATTTTTGGACATAGACTTTGTAGGGTACCTTACTGAATCCTGTAGGACCTGACAGAAAGTTAGGTAGCCGACAGTCCTTAGCCATATCTTATCACAGTAGCATGGCAGAAAAGCCCAGTTCTTCATTGCCCACAATTCACCCTTGGCAATGTTGTTAAGTTAGAAGGCTTCCTCAGAATTAAAAACTATCCCAGGATGGGTGTTAAAACAGATTTTCACAAAAGAAACAGTAATTATTAATTTCTTAATTTTTTTTCAAGACAAAAAACTGTCAAGACTATATGGCAATACATTTGACTAGTAAGAATGGTTCATCGTTAAGAATGTGATCTGATTAGAGGGTATAATTAAGTCTTGAGCATTTACATCGAGAGATGAAGCTACTAATCAACAGTAACTACATTCTTCCTGTTAAACACCTGTCTCATGTTATCTACTGCCTGAATGCCCTAGTCTTTTATCATAAGGGTTAAATATTATTGTAAATTTTAAGGCCTTTTGTTCATGAATATTTGCAATTTGCAAGAGTGTTAGACAAGTTCACTCAAATGTGACCTTTACAGGATGAGGTTGTTAACCGCAGTTTCCTTCCTTTATGTATTATAGTGTACAACAGCAGCAGTGTAAAATGCTTTTATTGCTCACTAGCACCACATACTGGATCAAATATGCAATAGACTCCAAATATACTATAATAAACATTTTTCCAACCAAGAATCAATGAATAGACAGAACAGCGAAAAACAACAAAAACTTTAATTCAACCAGGATAAACTTCTGCTACCCAACTGTGACATACAGACTGTTTTCCTGTCTTATGGCCAGGGTGGCTTTTTATTTTGCGTAGTCCTACAGCAGAGTTTTTAAAAAAAAAATTTAAAAAAAAAACAACACCAAAAAACATTGTCCCACTAGTAGTAGTCAGACACTTGCCATTAATGAAATTCCCATATATAAAGTATAATGGCCACAGTTCTCCCGAGTCCACCTCTTAATTAAAGCATACAATATTCTTTATATAGGTGGCACTATGGCAAACTCTGATGCCTCACAGCTACTGGAGGCTGAATTTGAGAATACCAACCTCACCTAGAGTAGGGCAATTAATCGAAAATTAACAGAAACTGACATTCAGTACCTCTGATTGGCGTAATCTTGCCTATGTCGGTTATTTTTTTTTATATTCTGTAAGTACTTTTTTAAAATTCTGTTAATACTTGTCCCAGTATGTACTCATTTACTGTCCTCTTAAACACATAATACCGCATGTGTTGTCACATGTGGGGTTCAGTCTGTAACAGGGAAGCAACATGAAGGAGAAGTCAAACGCTGAGCGACTCTTACCAAAGAAAAATGCAATGTCCGTCTTTAGCACACATTTTGGTTTCAGTGTAGATCAAGGCTTCCCAAAGTAGTCGATTTGAACTTTCTAGGGGTCGATAGTTTCAATAAAAAAATTTGGGGGTCGACGACAGCAAACATAGACCCCCTTACTACTGCTATTTGTTTGTTACTTCAAAATATCTAAGATTCTAATAGATACCTAATTATGAAGCAAAATAATTCAAAAAAGCACTTTTTTGATAAAAACACATTACATACCAAACTTGTGAACGAAAAGGTAAAATGTGTCATTAAAAGAGTCACACGTAAGAATGCATGAAAATACATGTAGCACAAACATGTCTGTGCATTGTCTTAATGAACTTATCAAAGCAAGTGTGGACATGAAAAACCGTTGCATGTGACTAGGGGGTCGATGGTTTTAAAAGTTTTTGGTAAAGGGGTCTGCGGCAAAAAAAAAAGTTTGGGAACTCCTGGTGTAGATGACACCGAACAAAAATAAGTTAAATGTAAACACTGTGGAAAAACAGTTTCAGCAAACAAAGGTAATACCACCAATTTGTTTCAACACTTGGATCACAATCATGTTAATATATGAATAATGCATGGATCAAAAAAAAAAAAAAAAAAGACACTGACAAGCTCCCATCAACACATTCCTCCACAATGCAGTTGTCAATAAACACAAGCATTTACAAATGCTACACAATAGGAAAATGTTTCAAGAAGATGGAAAGAAATAACTGATGCCATTTCCTAGTACATCGTGAAGAAGTGGCTCCCATAGCTATAGTGGAGCACAGTGGGTTTAAACACCTCATTAAAACCCTCGATACACTGTGCCATTATGAAAATATTTTACCCAAACTACGGTGCCCAACATGTACAAAATCTGTTCAGCACTTTAAAACCACATCTGATCTCTGGTAAAGTAGGATGACAGAGACATACTTGAGCCTTATTTTGCGTTGACGATGAATGGAAGATGCATAACTGATGCCTTGAGACGGATTGCACAGGGCCTGAGAAATATGCTTTGTGTGGGACCTCACGGAAAAGAACCTTGTGGCCATTACGACAGACAACAGCGCTAATATTGTCAAAGCTACAGAGATCAATGGATGGAAATAGCAGCAATGTTTTGAACACAGGCTGAACCTGCCAATTGGTAAGTACAGATTCACTTAACAGATATAACTCTATAATAATGCTACAATATTCAGTAATATATGGGTGGTGACTAGCTGCTATATGCTTTCTGTGTTTGTTTTATGTGTGGTATAAATGATAATGTGTTTTTATATGCCTTATTTTTTTTAAATCTCCTTTACCTTTCTGTGCTGTTGTTGTCAAGCACTTTGTTACATGTCTTTTTAAAGGTTCTATATACATAAAATTTTACTTAGTTACTTACAATTTAGCACATTAAATAAATACTTTCACAACAATAAAAAAAACTGCTCAATATGCTTGATATTACAATGTTACAATGCAACAAAACACTACATTGAGTCATCAAAGTAGAAATAACAATAAATGCCCTAGAAGTGTTACTAATCTGATATCATTAAGCAGGTTAGAATTAAGAGGCGTTTCTCCTCTTTTATTAATTTTGCTAGAGCTATACAGTTTATAAAATCTCAAGCTATAAGTGGAAACTGTCAATAATATAATAATACATTTTTAATGTGTATTTATTTCAGAAAATGCAATGAAAGCCCAACGTATGGAGCAGGTAATGAGGATGTGCAGAAACATAGTCAATGTTTTTTCCTATAGTTGGGTGGAAAGGCATTAGTGAAGGCTCAACAAGAGCTGAACCATAAATACTTCATCTCTGTGTGCGCTCTTCAATTATTTTAACATCACAAAGATATGCACTTTTTCATCAGATAAATCCCAGGTTTAATAGTTGAGCATATTTATAGTACAAACCTTGTCAGTGAACTATGAGGGCAAAAAACAAACAAACAATAAAAAAACAACAAAATAATTGTTCATTAATTGTAATTGAGGTAAAATGTTCAATTAATCGTGATATTGATTTGAGGTCACATCACCCAGCCCTAGTCTCGCCTGCACACTCTAAGAGTTTGTACATTCTCTGTGTGGGTTTTGAGTCCAGGTTTTCCACTTTCACTCCTACATGCCAAAGGTGTGCATTTTAAGTTTTCTGTCAACTTTAAATTGAACCCATATATCTGGGCTATTCAATTAAAAATTCTGTTGGGCCAGATTTTCAAACCAAGTAATTTAGCTGGGCCTGACATTTTCATGGCTGGTATGCAGCAGGTAATGACAACATTTAAACTAACACAAATGAATGTTAGGAAAGACAAGTAATATTTAGTCATTGTTTCTCATTTAAATCTGGTCACATCTGACACAGGCACATTAAAAAGTACATAATAAAAAATTTAAAAAAGCTGTAACAACTGAATTTAAGATAGTAACAATACTTTTTGTCCACTTTTAAAATGAAATAAACATTTCGTTCACATCTGACCCAGACACATTTCAAAGTGCATAAAATGAAAAAAGTGCACAGTACTAGCACAAGCATTTGTTTCCCTCTTGAAATAATATATTTTGGTCATATAATCATTTTTATATTCACATAGTGTTTTTCTCAGTACAAAAAACGCTTTGCGACCCACAAACTCATGATCTGTTTATTGTAGAGCAGCTGCTCTACCATTGCACCACTGCCTATACGTGACCCAGGTATATCACAAAGTGCATTTAACAGAATAAAAAATAACTATCAACGCTATCAATATTATCAGTGCACAAACGTATAACAAGTGATAACAGTAACTAACACACATGAATACAATGTCTACTGCACACTGAGGGAACATAGGCTTGTTTTAAATTGCCACAGGTGTGATTAGGCATGGCTTTGTTACACATCCCGCATTATATTTATATTGTGATGTGTCTCACTACTGCATGGGCATTGGTGGTGGGGGAGATGGAGTCTTGGGGGAAATACTTTGTGGGGACTCAGGCCACCTCCCTAGAGAGAGTGGAGTGACAGGATCAGAGTGAGAGGGGAGTGAATGGTAAAACGCAGGATAAGGCAGAAAAGCAGAAGTCTACCTTCTCTGTTTTTTTTTTTTTTTGGTCCCATGACCAAGACAAGGAATGGTACAGCACTGCACGCCCAATAAAAAGACAGTAGGTATTGTGAAGATTCCCCTGTAGAAGCAGTGTCTGATTCAACAAGTCTTCAAAGTATCATAGATTACTACCACCACTTCTAGACACACAACAATGCACTGCAGTATAATAAATAATAATAATAATACTTAAAAACGTTCTCGAGGTTGGTAGGAACCCCTGCTATCCTTACTGAGAGACAGCAGCGTTACCACTGTGCCACGCTTCCATTGCCCCATCTTTGTGTGTTGTGAGTTGAATATTGCTAAGCTACATGGAGCGATACACTAATGATCTGTACTGCTTATGTATGAATATTTGAAGGTCTGTGAAATTTGTTTTCCTCTGGTTTTCTCTGCATTTCTGCATTTTCACAGGCTAAGCCACTCAGAGGTTGATTTTGGGCCGCATGTGGCCCATGAGCCGCCAATTGAATAGGTCGGCCATGAATTATCAATATTGTCATTGGCTCAAATACAATGGTTTTATTTCTTCCAAGTGCCTTTAGAGTTCCTCTAGAACTTTACCATACAGTATAGTATATACAGGGACAGTGAATGCTTTCTCCTCTTCCTCCCTACTCCACTTCCTCTACACAAGTGTTGCCCTCTGTCTCACAATTCTGACTCGCTGAGGTGAAGTTGAAGGCTCATTCCAGTCTACGAGCAAGGTCTGGAGTAGGTACTTCCAGATCAGGTCGAAGTTTGTACAAAGCAGGGACAGTTCATTCCTGTAGCTCACCCTCGCGGCACCCATGGTATGCAGCAGGGCTGTCCCACCGGACTACGATTCCCAGTGTGCCTCGCAGACAGGCAAATGGGTGCAGTAGCATAGGATGGCTATTCTCTAGCATGTCAGAGAAGTATACATTCTGAAAAGTATAACTCCCATAATTTTGTCAAAGAATGTATCAAATATAACCTTTCTTTCTCACAAAAATGGCTCTTTAAATTTATTTTTGAATATGGAATGTTGCAATATAGATTTTATAAACTTGTAAATATTTACATCATTAGTATTTTTCATTGTATTTAGTTACAGTAAAATGGCAATTTTGTGTTTTGCTAAAATAGATATATAGTATTTTGCAATAAAACTGTTCACATATAGCACTAATACAATTGAAATTCCCAAACCCATTTCAATAATTCAATTTCCCACATATTGAATGACAGACCGGTCACAATATAAAAAGCAACCTGAAACAAGAAGTAGAAAGTTACACATTGTACTTCTATGTACACAAGTAATACTAACAACCTATTTCACAAGTGAATTATAATACTGACCTTTTCAAAGAACAGGAATATAAGAAAGAGCCCCGAATTCACACCCCTGGCCCATTCAGGGTCTGTGTGAAATTTGTACATTCTTCATGTGTCTGTTTTCCTTTAGCTACACCATTTTTCTCCCACCTCTAGATTCAACTGACTATTGACTCTTATTTAGCCCTGTATAAATGACTGTGGATGTTTAAATAAACATTCCTTGTGATGGAACTCATATTCAGCCTCAGACCTCCTTTCTGTCTTAAGTCTTGTTACCCTAAATTGGACCAATCAGGTTTGGAAAATAAATGAATGAAAAACTGAAAAATGCACCTCTTGAAAAACCTTATTGCCCTCATTTTTTTTTGTGTGTGCACTTTTTTATTAAATTAAACTTTTTAATCATTCTGAATTATGTGAATAAATTTTATAACATTTCCCATGAGACTTAGATCAAAACAAAGTACAGTCTTTATGGCTCTACAGAAAAACACTTTGAGAACTAAAGTAATAAAAGTAGGTCTCAGCAAAAGAGATTGCCTTCAAATCTTTGTGCTATGATGCCTACTTACCTTGGTGTGGACGGTAAACTTGACCTTATCCCTCTCACTGACTGCATCCGAGATCTCAACTTGAAGAGATGAGTCATTGTATAGATCTACTGTCACAGACCGAGGCTAGCAAACAGAAAAAAGAGGCGAGTGAATCATTAAGTTTATATGAAAAGAAGCACTTGAAAAGCCTGGAATTTGACTTTGGAAAGACAACTCTATAAAGGTTCCATGCTACCCCAGGTATCCCCTTCTGTGTGTATCCTTCATGTATTTAATTTTCCCCTGCAACATCCCAAAGACATGTGACCGAGGTCAATGGGTGACTACAAACTGACCTGTATGGGTGAGTGTGTGTAGAAGTGTGGCCTGTGACAGGCTGGCATTCCATCCATCTGCTCAAGACCTCGTGACCCTATACTGTAATGTGAACTGCAAAATGGCTAGATGGATATCTGTGCTGTAATCACTATCTTTATTTCTGTATTTGGTGGTCATGACAATGATGACAATGATGATGATGAAGTGAATCATCTGTTATTTATAAAAACGTTAAAAAGTGCTTTTTAATTTTGTGCACCTTTTATTAAATGGAGTTTGCAAATAATTATCAATAATATCAGATAAGAGTTTTTTTTAGAAAAGATGAATGTGTCTGATGAAGGCTCAACAGTCAAATGTTTTCAGTTTCATTTCTTCAATATTGAATCAATATTCATCTATTTTCTCATTTCGGAGATTCACAAGGATATCAATTTTCTCTAACGTCTTAAAAAAAATTCCAAACGTGGTCAGAAGTTGAGAACTATAAACAGAAACAGCGGCTGTGTGATGACAGGAAAAAGTGCTGAGATTACTTAAAGTATACAACAGATATACACACCCTGACCTAGGTCGGTCATGCAGTGAGAGGTTAATATTTAAGAGAGTGTAAAGCCCACCCCACCCTAATTTTATGTTGGTCATTCATATTAAATTGATTAAAAAATAGACAAGAGATAACCAGCTACCTTTTCATTGGCCATTCAACACGTGCAAAAGAGTCATGAATGGACAAAGCAGTTTATGCACACAATGCTGATTTACCACAAAAGAGCAAAGTCTAAGAATGTGGCATTGTGTCTTGTGATGTCAGGAAGAATTTAGAAAGACTTGCAGAGAACATTCGTGACAAACATAATAAGACAGGTGTAATTGTTTGCAGTATGGTTCATTAGAGAGGGCAAACGTGTGACCTGAAATTGGAAATGACTAAAACCATGTACATATACAATATACATCACCCTAATAACTATGTAAAAGCCTTTGGAGTGGTGATCACCAAGGAAGTTGTGAAATTAGATAACCAGTTTGATAATATGCTATACTCCTTATTGCAAATTAATCTCTTAATATTTCATAACAACTTGTCAGTTTTTGTGTTCAAAACATGTCTGTACAAACAACACTAGTTTATACACTTGCCCATAGCAAACACCTCTCCAAGATACTTTACAGATGCTGAGCACCCTTTTACCAATGTGTACATTTAATTTTTTTTGATAACTGCCATACTTCAGTCAAAAGGCATGAGGTCATCTCGCAACCTAGTGGATTACAGTCCAATGCTTTACACACTAAGCCAAACAGTAATGCTAGTTCATTGCAGTAAATACTCGCATTCACCACATAATACAAGGCGTATAGGAGGTGGATATATTCATGTATACAAAAACACAAAAAAATAAATTACACAAACATCTGAGATCCAAGCTGACTGGATATATGTTTCACATTTGTATGGTTTATATTTTCTCTTTTTAATTTTTGTTCTAATAATTAAACACCATAGCAAATATTATTCATTTTTAAATAATTACAAACTTAAGTTATGTGGCTGTTGCATAAGTGAAAACAGAAGAGAGGATGTCACCGAGTTAATGTGTAGCTACTGCCTGAAGCCGCCTGCAATGGCAGCTCAAAGCTTAGAGCTTTAGTTTGCTAAGGGGCTACTGTCACCCAGCAGTCCTGAAGGTGAATAGTGAAACCATAACCCTGGAAGTAACCATGGGATCATGTTTAAAGGCAGCCTGCCCCCTGCCAGTGGCTATCAATGCAATGTTTTTCTGGTACAAGTTTAGGATAAAGAGACAGTGCAAGATAGAGAAAGACAGAGAATGCTTGGTGTGAAACTGGGAGGTGGAAACCTGGGGTATACATCTCACCTGACGGTCTAGGAAGTAAGACCTGCGAAGGAAAGTCCATTTAATTATTTCATGAATTACTTTATGGTCCTCCGAATCCCTCCCTTGCATATGCTGGTTTAAAAATAAAACCATTTTTGAATAGTGAAACTCTTTTGCATTAGTCCAGATTAGGACTGCACGATATTTGAAAAAACTGGCATTGAAATATTTTTTTTCTGCAGTATGTATTGTAATATGCCAGAAAAATATTTTTATAAAATGCCACTTTTTGGTTGAACTGTATTTGCAGCAAAGTGATGCACATTTAATACATTTATTTTGCTCTTTATTTATGCAAAAATGTAATTTATCTTTTAAATGCTTTTTTTTTTTTCCCTCAGAATAGCCTGATTGGAAACCCATGTAAAACGCACTGGAGTGGAAAGGTGAAACTCGGGTGCTCCAAATAGTCCGAGACCGTGTGAACACAACATTACAACAATGTGCTGAAAGGAGGAAAAGGCTAAGGAACCAAATCTGTCTCAGTAATCAGTAATAACATTATTTAAAAAGATGCAGAAATAGGCCAGAGGCTCAGAAAAAGCAAAATGTAGAACTAGTAAAATATTGGAGTTCATTATTTTAGATAACCAAGCATTTTCTCACAACACATGCCCCACTTGCAACCCATATTTTGAAAGCCCACACAAAACAAAACCCCATCCTATCCCCCTCAACCCAGTATTAAAATAACTTGTTTATCACTGCTCTTTTGGGCCTTCAGTTGCAGGACAGATTCACATACAGCCACACACTCACCCTCACCAGGCCAATTCGAAGTGGTCTATCATTTCAACCTACAATAAACTTAAGTAAATGAGAAAGTAACAGTAACGTTTAGCACCTGCAAAGAAACAAGTGACTTCTTGTCACTTGCGGACTATTCCTAGAATGGGGTTTAAATCTGAAACATGAGACAGTTTCCAATTTGGGGAAAAGTGAATATGCACTGTGGCCTACTTGTTTATCACAGGCTGTGCTTCGAAAGACCTGAAGAGCAAGGTGAATACATTACTGCAAGAACTTTAATCCCGTTATGTGTGGCTTTGCAGACGGACCTTTGAAACTGCTGTTGAAATTTAGGAGTGTGTTTCTTTAAGTGGCAGAACATTGTCTGATGCAGGGAAACTGAGTTTTTTTTAATAATGAGGTCTGGTAGTTAAGTGTTATTTTCAATACATATGAATTTCCCCTTGGGATTAATAAAGTATCTATCCATCCATCCATCCATCCTCTTCCGCTTATCCGGGGTCGGGTCGTGGGGGCAGCAGCTTAAGCAGAGAGGCCCAGACTTCCCTCTCCCCGGCCACTTCTTCCAGCTCTTCTGGGAGAATCCCAAGGCGTTCCCAGGCCAGCTGGGAGACATAGTCCTTCCAGCATATCCTGGGTCTTTCCCAGGGCCTCCTCCCGGTTGGACGTGCCCGGAACACCTCGCCAGGTAGGCGTCCAGGAGGCATCCTGATCAGATGCCCGAGCCACCTCAACTGACTCCTCTCAATGCAGAGGAGCAGCGGCTCTGTTCTGAGCCCCTCCCGGATGACTGAGCTTCTCACCCTATCTTTAAGGGAAAGCCCAGACACCCTGCGGAGGAATCTCATTTCAGCTGCTTGTATTCGCGATCTCGTTCTTTTGTTCACTACCCATAGCTCATGACCATAGGTGAGGGTAGGAACATAGATCGACTGGTAAATTGAGAGCTTTGCCTTATGGCTCAGCTCCTTTTTCACCACAACAGACCAATGCAGAGCCCGCATCACTGCGGATGTCGCATCGATCCGCCTGTCGATCTCACTCTAAATTCTTCCCTCACTAGTGAACAAGACCCTGAGATACTTGAACTCCTCCACTTGGGGCAGGATCTCGCTCCCAACCCTGAGAGGGCACTCCACCCTTTTCCGTTTGAGGACCATGGTCTCGGATTTGGAGGTACTGATTCCCATCCAGGCCACTTCACACTCAGCTGTGAACCGATTCAGAGAGAGCTGAAGATCACGGCCTGATGAAGCAAACAGGACATCATCATCTGCAAAAAGCAGTGACCCAATCCCGAGTCCACCAAACCAGACCCCCTCAACACCCTGGCTGCACCTAGAAATTCTGTCCATAAAAGTTATGAACAGAATCGGTGACAAAGGGCAGCCCTGGCGGAGTCCAACTCTCACTGGAAACGGGTTTGACTTACTGCTGGCAATGCGGACCAAGCTCTGACACCAGTTGTACGGGGACCAAACAGCCCTTATCAGGGGTCTGGTACCCTATACTCCCGGAGCACCCCCTACAGGATTCCCTGAGGGACACAGTTGAATGCCTTTTCCCAAGTCCACAAAACACATGTAGACTGGTTGGGCAAACTCCCATGAACCCTCCAGGACCCTGCTAAGGGTGTAGAGCTGGTCCACCTTTCCGCGACCAGGACGAAAACTACACTGTTCCTCCTGAATCCGAGGTTCAACTATCCAACGGACCCTCCTATCCAGATTCCCGGAATAGACTTTTCCAGGAAGGCTGAGGAGTGTGATCAATCTGTAGTTGGAACACACCTTCAACCCTTCTTAAAGGGGGGGACCACCACTCTGGTCTGCCGATCCAGAGGCACTGTCCCTGATGTCCATGCGATATTGCAGAGGTGTGTCAACCAAGACAGTCTATCTAAATACAAACAGCATATGTGCACACTTATGGCAATTTATGGCACTTTTTCCAGATACAGTACAGGCCAAAAGTTTGGACACACCTCCTCATTCAATGTGTTTTCTTCATTTTCATGACCATTTACATTGGTAGATTCTCACTGAAGGCATCAAAACTACTTGGCCAAATAGCCCTTACACAGCCTGGAGGTGTGTTTGGGGTCATTGTCCTGTTGAAAAATAAATGATTGTCCAACTAACCTGACTTCTGCACAACACAACTGCTGGTCCCAACCCCATTGATAAAGCAAGAAATTCCACTAAATAACCCTGATAAGGCACACCTGTGAAGTGAAAACCATTTCAGGTGACTACCTGTTGAAGCTCATCGAGAGAATGCCAAGAGTGTGCAAAGCAGTAATCAGAGCAAAGGGTGGCTATTTTGAAGAAACTAGAATATAGAACATGTTTTCATTTATTTCACCTTTTTTTGTTAAGTACATAACTCCACGTGTTCATTCATAGTTTTGATGCCTTCAGTGAGAATCTACCAATGTAAATGGTCATGAAAATAAGGAAAACACATTGAATGAGGAGGTGTGTCCAAACCTTTGGCCTGTACTGTACAACTGAGCTCGAAGAAGACGCCTTCTTTGCAAACAACAGAGCTGCGACTTAATCTTTTGTATATTTCTGTATGTGAAATTTGGGATGCTTTTTCTGTAATGCAAGTAATCTTGTCTTTTATATACAGTAAATTATACTTGGATTTAGACCAGCTAATTTCCCATTAAAAAGTTTGGTGAACAGAATCGGCCTCAAAAATCTTGATCAGTGTCTCTCTACTGATCAAGAATATTGTGAATAGTGGTTTGCTGTGCAAGCAAATTCAGTGCATCCAGGAACCCTTAAATTTGAGTAAATTACTGTATATCACACAGACTTCTCTTGAAGGTTAGTCATGGAAAATGTTTTGCAAAAATTTTCCTTTTGTATCAAGCAGCAGAAAAGTTGTAGCATGACATGTTTGGTTTAATTTCCTTTACCTGACACTGGATGTCCTGCGATGAGACTATTGCACAGGCGCACATTGCGATGATGATGCTAAACGATATATATCGTGCAGCTCTACTCCAGACTGATGAAACACCCAAGGGCATTCTTCTTTAACAACAGTATATTACACACATTGATCAGCCTCATCATTAAAACCACTGACAGTTGAAGTGAGTAACATTGATTATCTCGTGGGATACATTAAGCAGCAAGTGAATAATCAGTTCTTGAACATTTCAGTTAGTACCTAACAAAAGTGGTCCAAGAAAGGACAAGTGAAAAAATTACAATGTCATGGTCACTCAAGGCTTATTGATGCGGATAAAAATTAAGGCTAGCCTGTCTGGTCCAACCGCACTGAAGAACTACTGTACCACAAATTGCTGAAAACTGTAATGCTGACCATCAAAGAAAGGTGTCAAAACACACAGTGCACTACATGTTGTTGTGTAAGGGGCTGTTTAGCCGTACATGGATCAAAGTGTCCATGCGGACCCCTGTCCATTGCCGAAATCACCTACAATGAATACATAAGTACCAAGAATAGACCATGGAGCAAAAGAAGAAGGTTGCCTGGTTGGATGAACAACAT
This sequence comes from Polypterus senegalus, assembly GCF_016835505.1. Lineage (NCBI taxonomy): Eukaryota > Metazoa > Chordata > Cladistia > Polypteriformes > Polypteridae > Polypterus > Polypterus senegalus. The sequence continues at coordinate 78,813,550 of NC_053164.1, forward strand.
TTTCTTTCAAATCCTGTGGACGGCCAGGTGCGTGTGCGTAACTTAGCTGGGTAAATGATAGCAGCATGGTGGACAATGGGAATAAGACAAGCCAAGTGGAGGCAGTGTGATGCTTTTATGAAACCTTGGATCCTGGCATTTACAGTATGTCAATTGTACCACCAACTACTGTAAAGATTGTTGCAGACCACGTATACCCCTCATTGCAAAGGTATTCCCTGATGGCAGTACTCTCACACAGCAGGATAATGCACCCTGTCACACTACAAAAATTGTTCAGGAATAGTTTGAGGAAATTTGACAAGGTATTCAGGAGTTAACTTGGCTTGCAAGTTCTAAGGATCTCAATCTGATTGAGAATCTGTGGGTTGTGCTGGAAAAACATGTCTGGTCCATGGAAGCCCCAACTCACAACTTACAAGACTTAAAAGATCTGCTGCTAACATCTTGAAGCCAGATACCTTCAGAGGTCAGAAGTCTTGTGAAGTACATGCCTTGATGGTTCAGTGCAGTTCGGCAGCATGAGGGGGACCTACACAATATTAGGCAGGTAGTTTTAATGTCTTGGCCAATCGGTGTACAGTACATGCACACAACCACACACATACATATTCTAAGAGGATGAGTAATGAGAATATACAGTGCGTACGGAAAGTATTCAGACCCCTTTCAATTTTTCACTCTTTGTTATATTGCAGCCATTTGCTAAAATCATTTAATTTTTTCCCTCATTAATGTACACACAGCACCCCATATTGACAGACAAAAAAAAAAAAAAAATTTGGAAATTGTTGTAGATTTATTAAAAAAGAAAAACTGAAATATCACATGGTCCTAAGTATTCAGACCCTTTGCTCAGTATTTAGCAGAAGCACCCTTTTGAGCTAATACAGCCATGAGTCTTCTTGGGAAAGATGCAACAAGTTTATCACACCTGGATTTGGGGATCCTCTGCCATTCCTCCTTGCAGATCCTCTCCAGTTCTGTCAGGTTGGATGGTAAACGTTGTTGGACAGCCATTTTTAGGTCTCTCCAGAGATGCTCAAGTGGGTTTAAGTCAGGGCTCTGGCTGGGCCATTCAAGAACAGTCACAGAGTTGTTGTGAAGCCACTCCTTCGTTATTGTAGCTGTGTGCTTAGGGTCATTGTCTTGTTGGAAGGTAAACCTTCAGCCCAGTCTGAGGTCCTTAGCACTCTGGAGAAGGCTTTTGTCCAGGATATCCCTGTACTTGGCCGCATTCATCTTTCCCTCGATTGCAACCAGTCGTCCTGTCCCTGCAGCTGAAAAACACCCCCACAGCATGATGCTGCCACTGCCATGCTTCACTGTGGGGACTGTATTTAACAAGTGATGAGAAGTGTCTGGTTGTCTCCACACATACCGCTTAGAATTAAGGCCAAAAAGTTCTATCTTGGAGTATGCTAAAAGACACCTGAAGGACGCTGAGATGGCGAGAAATAAGATTCTCTGGTCTGATGTGACCAAGATAGAACTTTTTGGCCTTAATTCTATTTATTCTAATTTTGGCCTCCGTGTTGATGGACCACACGTTAGCTTTGCTAGGTAGGCATAAACCCTGTTTTATATTTACAGAGCTGTTTCTCCAACAGATGCTAGAACAAGTGCGCACTGCCCTGGCCAATGTGACCATCGTTGACTACTGTGAGTTAGCTACGATGATTGACAGCCTGCACTCTGCTTTGCAGAGCTATCTTCCACCTGCAACCCACATCAGTCCCATTAGCAAGCCAGTGTCTCGTACTGCTCATCCCCCAGCTGCCATCATAAAGATAACTGACCTGTGTTTTTATCACGCCCAATTTGGCAAGAACGCAAAGAAATGTCATCCTCCTTGTAAGTTTAACTCATCCAGGTCGGTTAACACTATCTCATCAGAACCTGCAGACCATCTACTCTACATAACAGATTCCCAGTCCGGCCGCCATTTTCTACGCGATACTGGCGCACAAGTGACCGTGCCTCCTGCATCACCTACTGATGGGCCCTTTTCCCCCTAAAGCCACGTTTTGGAGGCCACTAATGGCACTAGGATCCCCACCTACAGAGAACAGGACACAACCATGTCTTTCAGTGGAAGGCGTTTCACTTGGACATTTGTCTTGGCCAAGGTGGCCACGCCGCTACCGGGCGCAGACTTCCTGTGTGTGAATAGATTGCTAATTGATATTAAAAACAATCACCTTGTAAATGCAAAGGACTTTGCGATCCTTCCCTGCACACTCAGCAGTATCACTAATTCCACCATGTATAATATGATAGCTACGACTTGTGGCCTGGCCCGCCTTTTCAAAAAATTCTCCCAGCTATCAAAACCCACTTTTTCCACAGCAGAAACAAAGCATGGAGTGGAACACTACATTTCTACTTTTGGTCCATATCCACGCCCATCAGCTGGCCCCTGACAAGCTGGCTATTGCAAAGGCTGAATTTGCTGACATGAAGCGGCCTTGAATTGTGTGCCTAACCAACAGCCCATGGGCATTGCCCCTCCATATAGTTCCCAAAGCAGTGGAGGTTTCCGACCATGTGGGAATTACTGCCGCCTAAACGATCAAACTATCCCAGACCACTACCCAAATTCCACACATACAAGATTTGTTAGCACGGCTCTCTGAGAAAGTAATCTTTTCAAAGGTGGACCTGGTCTGCAGCTACCATCAAGTACCTGTGCACCCCAAAACAGCAGTCATCACCCCCTTCGGATTATTTGAATTCCTACGAAAACAATTTGGCCTTAAAAATGCTGCTCAAATATTCCAGAGGTTGATGGACTTTGTCCTCAGTGATTTTGACTTTCTTTTTGTCTACCTAGATGACATCTTGGTTGCCAGCTCCTCCAAAGTGGAGCACCCTTACCCATCTCCGAGCCTTGTTCGAGCCCCTAAGCCTGCATGGGTCGATAATCAATCCCGCTAAGTGTCTGTTTGGACTGCCTGTCATAGATTTCTTGGGACATTGCATTTCAAAAGAGGGTGTGATTCCTTTGCCTTCCAAAGTCTCTGCTGTCACTGATTTTCAACAACTCCGGACCGTACGCGGCCTCCGGGTATTCTTGTGCATGGTCAGTTTCTACCACCATTTCATTCCTTGGGCAGCACTCATTATGCAACCTTTATATAAGGCACTACAGGGCCATTCCGCAAAGTGCCCTGTCACATGCTCCAAAGACCTGGATGAGGCATTTACGAACATCAAACATGCTCGCACACCCGCTACCCAACGCTCCACTTGCTCTTACAACTGATGCTTCGGACCATGCAGTGGTGGCGGTGTTTGAACTGTGGACTGATGATGCGTGGCAGCCATTGGTGTTTTTCAGCAGACATTTATGGTCCAATGAGCGCATGTATAGCACTTTCAACCGGGAACCACTGAATTTGTACCTGACCATTCGACATTTCTGCTTCTTGCTTGAAAGCTGGTCATTCACTGCATTTGTCGACCACAAACCACTTGTTCTCGCAATGCCCAAGGTCACTGAGCCGTGGTCTGCCCGACAGCAACAACACCTGGCTTACATATCAGAGTTCACAACAGATGTCCAGCATGTTGAGGATAAGAACCCTGTGGTGGTGGGCCCGCATTAGCAACAATACACATTGGAATTGACTACTCCCAGCTGGCAGCTGACCAAGCTGAGAACGCGGAGGTCCAAGCTCTTCACTCGACAGACATCAGCCTGCAGTTGTCAGAGGTGCAGTTAGACAGCAACACTGGTTAACTCCTGTGTGACACCAGCACAGGTTACCCATGCCCAGTTGTTTCCAGCAACTGGAGATGGTGCATCTTTGACATTAAACACAGCCTCTCACATCCAGGACGAAAGGCATCCCAACGTCTGGTGGTGAGCAAATTTGTTTGGCGGGGCCTAAAAAATGGTGTTCATAATTAGGCAGTGGCTTGTGTTGCACGTCAAAAGGTTACATCGCCATGTTAAAGCCCCACTGACACCTTTCCCGGGGCCTGCTCGGCATTTCGACCATGTTCATGTGGACCTGGTAGGCCCCGTCCTCCTTCTGATGGTTTTACACACTTGCTCACTGTCGTTGACAGGATCACTATGTGGCCCGAAGCTGTCCCTTTGACATCCACAACTGCAGCAGAAGTAGCGAGAGCCTTTATCAACACTTGGGTGGCATGGTTCGGCATGCCATCCTACATCACATCCGACCGAGATGTACAGTTCACTTCATAGCTCTGGGCTACAATGGCACAAGACCTTGGGACGACCCTGCACCATACCACTGCCTACCACCCCCAAGCTAACGGCCTGCGTGAGCAATTTCACCGGTCACTAAAGTAAGCCCTCAAGGCCTCTGCTGGGTCGACAGTCTGCCGTGGGTGCTGTTGGGGTTACGTATGGCTCCAAAATAGGATTTGCAAGTCTCATCTGCTGAACTGTTTTTTGGCCAGCTTCTCCATGTGCCCGGGGGTCTTATCCCTCAGAGTTCTGCCCCCTGGACTGCATCCCGACACCAATCTCTGCTTCCTGACTTCTTTTCCAGAACCTGTTGGTGACCTGGCATCTGCTTCTCCTAACACACCTGTAGCTACTGGGCATTCAGATGTTAGTTCTCCAGGTCTGGTCACAACCCCACCTAACCGCACTCGGACTGGGAGGATAGCGCGTGCCCCAACAAAGTTAACGCTGCCTGTGCATGTGAATTCTGGGGGGACCTGTGTAGCGGGTGGAAGAACTGAGCCTCACACGCACTGCAGCATGAGAGGAGGCGGGGTGATGAGGGAACAATTGTATATGGTTAAAGCACATTAAATAAACATTCTGTACTTCTTGCCTGCATTAAGAAAACATCTGGTGTGTTTTCTTTCCTCGCAGGGTGCTACAAACTGCAAACACACAGCCTTGTGGTCACTTTATTAAGCCCTTGTCCTTACCACTGGAGTTGTGATGATGAAGGCTGGTCTGCCTTTTTTTGTCTACTCTCTCTCACCCTCTAATTCACCTAATTTTTTGTTGTTTCTTACACTCTCCCTTCAATATCACATCTGTGATCCGCTTGCAACGAAGAGCCCCATCTTCTGCAGTGTTCCAATTACTGAGGCGTTTCATTTTGCTTGGATGCAGAAGCGGTCAAATCATATCATCGGAGAGGTGAACTGCTTGCTATTCTTAGTCAATCTGCAAGATGAAGCAAGCACATTGTTTTTTGGCTGCGCAGTGAGTCATGTCACAGACTTTTGGAGACACCACAGACTGTGCATGTCTATTTTAAATACAAAATGTATACAGTACCTTCCAAATTTATCATTAAAACCAATGCAGCCTAGAAACTGTCAACTGTCTGTGATAGGGGATTTCTTTTTTTGTCCCATTCACCACACTGCTGTCAGCAGGGCTCCACCACACAATAGCTATGTCCCTGACTGGCTTCTTCATCTGGGCAGCACTAACCTATCAGACTGACTTGACCTACTTCCCTTGACAGCCTGGTTCTATCTACAAGGCTCCCGGCCTCCTGCTATTTTTGTCCTGTCTGTCTGATTCCTCTGTGCTTTTCACAGAATGGCTGTCGCCTCGCCTCTCTACCAGTTTCAGAAATACCCTTGGTTGCAGGGTATTTCATCAAAAATATTTCTCCTATATTGGGCAGAGCAATTTAAAGATGTTAAAAAAAAAATTAAAAGAAATAACACAAAATCTGAATGCCTTTATATGGTTGTCCTTTAAAATAGTGGGTTACTTCTGAAAATGTGATAAACTCACCAATGATCTGACTGCATTAATAACCTTGTACACCGGGATGCTATCAATCAAAAAAAAAAGTTATGATTGGAATTTACAATACAGCTAAAAAGCAAGACAGAAACACTTGAAAATAACATGAAAATAATATACTAAATAAAAGAGCATGGGTTTATGAGAGACAAACCTTGCCAAAACAACCCTTTAAATTTTTTTGAACAGGCAACTGCAATAGTTGACAAAAGCAAACCATACAACACAATTTACTTTAACTTTCAAAAACCCATCATTGCAGTCCCACACAGAAGATTAATTCTGTAACCTATATAACTGGATCTCAAGTTGTTTCACCAGCAGGAGGCAAAGAGTATAGATAAGAAGAGAATGTTCCATGTGGAGTGAAGTCATCAGCAGAGTCCCTCAAGGGTCTACCATGGAACCATTACTTTTCCGGATTTATATTAATGACAGATTGTAGTAAAAATGCATAAACTTGTGAAATTCACAAATGGCACCCAAGTATGAGCAATAGCAGACACTGACGAGACAGTAAAAACAATTCAGAAAGACTTGGACAAGCTTCACCATTGAGCAAACACTTGAAAAATGCAGTTTAATAAAGAAAAGTGCAAAGTGCTTAACATTGGCAAAGGTAACATCTGTTGTAAATAGAGGATGGAAGAGAGACACCATCATAAAAGAAGCAACTTCAAAAAAGGATTTAAGGGTTTATGTTGACACAACATTTTCATCATCTAAGCAATGTGCAGAAGTGATTAAAAAGGCAAATAAAATCTTAGGTTATATCATAAGAATTGTTGAATATAAATTGAGGGACGTTATGCTCTGACTAAATATCACATTAGTGAGGCCGCATCCGGAGTACTGTGTTCAATTCTGGTCACCACGTTATAAGAAAAACATAGCAGCATCTGAAGCTTTGCAAAGGACAGCAACCAAATGTATCCCAGAATTTCAGGACACGTCTTACTCGAATTGAACCTATTTAGTCTTAAATATAAGAGACTATGTGGGGGCCTAATCCAGGTTTTCAAATTTCTCAAAAGCATTGATAATGTAAATCAAACAATTCTTTGAACAGTGAATCATGCACTTGAGGACACAGATGAAATTAAGCGGAAATGCATTTAAGACTGAAGCCAGAAAGAACTTCTTTACATAAAGAGTTGCGAGAATTTGGAACAAACTTCCAAGACATGTAATTGAAGCAGAAACCTTGATTACCTTTAAGAAGTATCTGGATGAGATATTGGAACAGCTTAGCTATTAGCTAAACAAACAAACTGAATGAACTCCCCTTGTTTGTCAAATGTCTTAAGTTCCATTTGAAAAGGCCTAGTAAGAAAAGATCATCCATTCATTATATAGACAGAACCTGTCCTGGAAGTAATTTGAGGAATAAAACAGGAAACAAGCCTGGATTGGATGCCAGGTAATTTTAGGTCACAGTGACTCTGCCCAAAAAAACGGCCAGGTCAGGATTTGAAACTATGACTCTGGAACTGCGAGGCAGCTGCACTAACCTGCCAAGGAAATGTAATCTTGAAATACTCATCAATGTATATCAAAATGAGTGGGGCCAGATGATGGATGGATGTTTGGTCAATGTACATGAAGAAATGGCTTGTCCAAGTGCAAATAGAACATGTGTGTGAAAAATAAAAAAAACAACCAGTTAGAAATACTGTACATCCCCAGGAAATCCTCAAGATAAGCAATACACAATTATGGCATTATTTTTTTTATTTTTAATTTTTACAAATAAAAATGCATTGACTCTCTACCAAGTGGTCAGACAGTACAGTTTCATGACATGGTAACATCACAACTTTAGCAGTCTGTTGCACTGCTAAATGGTGTGGTGCAGGTTGGGGCTAGGCAATTGCCATTAATCTGTGTTAAATGTATACTTTCAAGTGTCCAGTTCTAGCTTATTGAGGCCACTATATCACAACATTTTTATTGTGGTCCATTCACACGTCTGTTTTCTGAAGAGTTTTATACACACTAGTCTAATTAAGATGTGTGAGGAAACAAATGGAAAATGTGTAATGGGCCAGGAATGGAACCCATGTCCCTGGAGCTGTGAGGTAGATTGGCTAACCACTTTACCACACTGCTTTTCATATAAATAATACTTTTCTCTATAATTCAGTCACATATAAAAATAGATACTGAATTGTAACAGAGCCTAATCCAGGGTTTTTGCCTACCCTTGAACTTAAAGATGCTGCAAAAGCATCAGTCTTCTATGCCTCCCAATTTGAAAAAGTAGGTACAGTCATTTGATGGATAGTTACATTAGTGGTGCATCGGGGCTCATGAAGCCACAAGATGCATACCACCACCCATCCCTAACCCCCCACCACAATGGTGCACATGCGAAGATGCCTATAAGGTGTGGTGGTTTCGTTACATATTTGGTGACTGCCTGTAAATGAACTAATCCCTAACCCATAGTCCAACATAATCAGGATATTCAGCTATGCAGTGCTGAGGTCCTGTGCTTCAAATAGTGGCTGAGGTCAGTCAAGGGAAATCCTCAAAGAAGTGAGGATATGGCTGGGAAAGGAATAAAGGTGGAGGAACAGTTGGAGGAGGGCTGGTGCTAATAAACTGGGTTTGAGAAATGTATGATTAGGAGGTACTGGTTGGTGAGGGGTTGCTTTAAAACTCTTTATTTGGTGGCAGATATCTGGACAGACTAAAGTATAAGAGAACAAGAAGATTAACTGAATTAGAAACTAAGTGTCATGCAACACCACCTCTATTCACACCTTATTTATAAGACCAGCCTCAAAATGGCACAGTGAGATACTCTAATATAAAAATGAAAATGCTTCCATATGCCAAAGAAATGACATCTTATTAATCAAATTTATACATCTGGGACTTGAGTTCACAGTTCCCTCAAGAAGGCTGACACAATATCATCATTAACAGGGTCACACAGAGAGCCATGTCACTTCCATACTCTTCTCTCTTCTTTCCAAGATCCAGGCCAGTTGACTTTGAAACATTTGTCTACCTAAATTGCTACAGAATTAAAATGGTTGTAATTAAAGGAATTCCCCATTCAAAAATAAGCAAAAAGATATCATAGATAATAAAAGAAAAACCTTTTTGGCTTCCATCACTAGCACATCATGCTTAAAAAAAAAAAAAAAAATACTGCACTTTTAATATAAAATTACATGTGTGAAGCAATTTGATGGTATCAATAAGAAATGGGGTATGAAATTCAAATATTATACAGATGTAGTATAACATGAGACTACAGTTTTACATGTTCTAAATGCTAAATAAGATTATTCTAGCCTGGTATAATCTGAAGACCGAGTATTAATAGAGTTCAAGGTTCAAATCCCAGACCGAGGACTGTTTTGCATGTTCTCTTCGGTCTGTGTTTATTCTTCTCTGGACGCCCTGGTAACCATCTTCTCTCCAGAGATGTGTGTGTTCAGGTACAGTAATTGGCAACTCGAAACTGTGCCTGTATGAGAGTGAGTGTTTGTGTAAGTGCAACAAGGGAAAGACTGACACTCTATTTGGTGTTAATTCCAGTCTTGCTACCTGATGCTGCAGGGATAGGCTCTGGTGTCTGTGACCCTGAAATAGACTACACAGAGTTAAACATAAATCACCGAAAAGCCTAGGCAGAACATTCTGCACATGCGTAAATTCTGTGCCAAAAAAAGCACTTTTTAAGGGTCACATGAGGGCCTAATCAAGCAATATAAAGTGCAGGGCAGGACACAGCCTTGCAGAGGAGTTCCAAAACTCACATTTGTATAGACACACATTCACTTATACAGGGTCAGTTTATTGTTGTTAATTAATGTAACATACATAGCTTTGGGATATTGCAGGAAAATAGAACTAGGGCTGGGTCTGAACTCTGGAATTATATGGTAGCAATGCCAATCATTATGTCACCATACCACCCAAGTATGTTTATATATTCCTTAAATCTTACATTATGACTAGAGCCTTTGATTCAAATAACATTTCTAAGAGTATCTAGTTAATAAACATTTTTTCAGTCAGTTGCCAGATATCTGAAATATTCATACATTGCAGCAGCAACCTCCATTCTGAAAATATCAAACATCAACAGCTTCAACAGCACACGTCTTTTCCACTGGGATAAAATACATTAGCAACAAACCATTGCAACTCCCTGCCATTCACTGCAGGCTCTATTGAGCTGTTCAATTAACACCTTTTCTAATTAAGGTTGCGCTCTCTAATGGTGACAAACAGCACTGAGAATGTCTGCTACATACATTCACACCTACTCTCAAACATTAGCACAGCTAAGTGTTTGCCACATTAAAGTTTCTGGGTGCCAAACACATCAGCTAATAATTTGCAGCCATTAACACAGCTTGTCTCTCTTCTTTTTTTTAATTTCTTTGGGATGCAAATATTTCTCATAATCAATGGCCCCAGCTTAAAAAAAAAAAAAAAAACACAACAGCACCATATCCTGAAGGCAAAAGCATCTGCAAAGCCCTTCTAGGCTGTGTGACCACGTTAGACCCACATTCATTTTGCTTACTCTACATACTCTCAATCATACAGCTCAAACTTCAGAATCAGACTAAAGAGATGCCCAAATTCAATGTGGCATACTGGCTATTTAATAATAAAATGAACATGTTTGATTGTCTGTGACCTCCATTTCTCTTGATACTCCCACAAACATTACTTTCAAAAACCATCTATGCCCCGAGCACATTTAATCAAGTTCAGGGTTTTTTGATTGGTCATTATTATTATTCATCATCATCATCATCTACAGAGAAATATGTTATGCTACATAATGCAGCAAAACTGAAATACAACCAAGTAATCTGCCTTTTAAAGAAAAAGAAAAAAAAAGTCCAAAAAGAAAAAAGAAACAGATGACTCAACAAACAAGTTTCGAGCATACAATCCATTCCAGTCCAGTCTAGTGGCATTATTGTCATACCATCTACACAGTACTGCAACATACATCACAGTGGCCCAAGATAACCCTCCTCAGGAACTCAGTGCAACATATAGGTGCTCGACATAAAATTAGAATATCATGACAAAGTTGATTTATTTCAGTAATTCCATTCAAAAAGTGAAACCTGTATATTAGATTCATTCATTACACACAGACTGATGTATTTCAAATGTTTATTTCTTTTAATTTTGATGATTATAACTGACAACTAATGAAAGTCCCAAATTCAGTATCTCGGAAAATTAGAATATCAATTAAGACCAATGCAAAAAAAGGATTTTTAGAAATGTTGGCCAACTGAAAGGTATGAACATGAAAAGTATGAGCATGTACAGCACTCAATATTTAGTTGGGGCTCATTTGGCCTGGATTACTGCAGCAATGCGGTGTGGCATGGAGTAGATCAGTTTGTAGCACTACTCAGGTGTTATGAGAGCCCATGTTGCTCTGATAGGGACCTTCAGCTCTTCTGAATCGTTGGGTCTGGCGTATTGTATCTTCCTCTTCACAATACCCCATAGATTTTCTATTGGGTTAAGGTCAGGCGAGTTTGCTGGCCAATCAAGAACAGGGATACCATGGTCCTTAAACCAGGTACTGGTAGCTTTGGCAATGTGTGCAGGTGCCAGGTCCTGCTGGAAAATGAAATCTGCATCTCCATAAAGTTCGTCAGCAGCAGGAAGCTGCTCTAAAACTTCCTGGTAGACGGCTGCATTGACCTTGGACTTCAGAAAACACAATGGACCAACACCAGCAGATGACATGGCACCCCAAACCATCACTGACTGTAGAAACTTTACACTGGACCTCAAGCAACGTGGATTCTGTGCCTCTCCTCTCTTCCTCCAGACTCTGGGACCTTGATTTCCAAAGGAAATGCAAAATTTACTTTCATCAGAGAACATAACTTGTTCAAGAGTGGCTTGACACAAGGAATGCGACAGCTGAAACCCATGTCTTGCATACGTCTGTGCGTGGTGGTTCTTGAAGCACTGACTCCAGCTGCAGTCCACTCTTTGTCAATCTCCCCCACAGCTTTGAATGGGTTTTGTTTCACAATCCTCTCCAGGGTGCGGTTATCCCTATTGCTTGTACACTTTTTTCTACCACATCTTGTCCTTCCCTTTGCCTCTCTAATAATGTGCTTGGACACAGAGCCAGCCTCTTTAGTAATGACCTTTTGTGTCTTGCCCTCCTTGTGCAAGGAGTCAGTGGTTGACTTTTGGACAACTGTCAAGTCAGCAGTCTTCCCCATGATTGTGTAGCCTACAGAACTAGACTGAGAGACCATTTAAAGGCTTTTGCAGGTGTTTTGAGTTAATTAGCTGATTAGAGTGTGGCACCAGGTGTCTTCAATATTGAACCTTTTCACAATATTCTAATTTTCCGAGATACTGAATTTGGGACTTTCATTAGTTGTCAGTTATAATCATCAAAATTAAAAGAAATAAACATCTGAAATACATCAGTCTGTGTGTAATGAATGAATCTAATATACAAGTTTCACTTTTTGAATGGAATTACTGAAATAAATCAACTTTTTTATGATATTCTAATTTTATGACCAGCACCTGTATACAAAGAGGAAGAGTTCACATGCCACTGGTTGTTTGTTTGTAGGAATTTCTTCAAGAGTCTTTACCTTGGGGGGCCCCCAGACAGGTAGGTGTCAAGCAATTAAAGCCACGAGCCTTTGGCATTCTCCTTTATGGTGCGGTCATGGCCCGATAGTACCACATGGTTTCTTCCATCCAGATTCCGATTTAGCAAGTGAAACTTTCTTTGTAGTCTTTTCTTATTCGATCTGAAGAATGTGTCCAAGCATTCTTGGTTGTTGGCCATCTTCTGTCCGCACTAGATACGCCTGATGTTCCTGAGGCACTGCTGGTCGATATCTTGTAAAGGATGCAGGTCATTTGTGTGCACTGACCACTCTTTGCACCCATATATTAGAGTGGGGCAAACCATAGCATTGTTGACACAGCCTTAGATAAGTAGGAAGATGTCCTTTTGCCACCAAAGGTTGCGAAGGTTTGCAAAGGTAGAACACGCCTTCGAAATTGGGGATGTCACTTTGCTTATCCTGCCATTGGCACTGATACAGCTTCTGAGGTGGGTGAACTTATCCTCTGGTTAAAATGTTCACCATCGAGAAGACTGGGTTGAATTGATTCTGTCCAACCCTAAAGCATGATGCTACATTTTGATGGAGTAAAGTGGAGTCTATAGCAGGGCACTGACAAATTCAAATTGCCCAAGAATGTCATTAGAATATCCATCCATTTTCCAACCCGTTGAATTCGAACAAAGGGTCACGGGGGTCTGCTGGAGCCAATCCCAGCCAACACTGGGCGCAAGGCAGGGACCAATCCTGGGCAGGGCGCCAACCCACCTCAGGACACATACACCCACACCCACACACCAAGCACACACTAGGGACAATTTGGAGCTGCCAATGCACCTAACCCGCATGTCTTTGGACTGTGGGAGGAAACCGGAGTACCCGGAGGAAACCCACGCAGACATGGGGAGAACACGCAAACTCCACGCAGGGAGGACCCGGGAAGAGAACCCAGGCCTCCTAACTGCGAGGCAGCAGCGCTACCACTGCGCCACCGTGCCACCTGTCGTTAGAATATTCCAGATCAAAAACACTTCTGTTCTTGGGGGTATTAAATCCTTGCAACCATGGTGTTCTCCAATATGTTCCATTAGAATTAATTCATTATTATTATTATATAATCCATCAGTCCATTTTCTAACCCTCTTATATATTTCAGGGTGTCAGAGACTTCTTCTGACTTGTTATTTTAGGTCATCATTATTATATGATATATTCTTCCATTTTTTAACCTCTTTATTGATTTCAGTGTTTTTGCAAGCGACTATAAGGAGGTAATCAGCACTTGGAGTGTCAGCCTAGACATTTTGTATATATTTCAATAAATCATTGCACTGTGTCAATTGGAGTCAAGAAAGGCGCATTTAAATCTATTATTATTCATCCATTAATTTAAGCCTATTTTAAGTGCATCAGTGCAAGATAGGAATGAAACCTTTACTGGATGCCAGTTCATCACATACAGTGGGACAGCTACACAACAGCCATCAATCAAATTGAAATCATATGATGTGAACAATTGTACTATAGTTCTTTACAACATATTTTTTTTTTAATATTTTGATATACTTTAATAATCCTTAGGGAGAATTGTCTTTTCACATGATCTTTGGTGGACAGCGCTCTGAAATAATGTACTACAGAATATGATTTACTAAAGAAAGGTACTAAATAAAATTTGGCTAATTTACATATAGTTTATTAGTAGAATTAAATTTTCTAATGCATTCCTATAATTTTTCTAACTTTAGCCACTTTATTAAAGCTATAATTCATATGCATTACCTTTTCATGTGTATTACTATTTTTTCTGTGGCACTTTGGTTAACCACACTGCCTCATAGAATTTGCATATTTTCCCAGTGTCCTTGCATATTTCCCTCCCAAAAGAAAAAGACTCACTTGAAAATTTGTCCTCGTATAAAAAAGAATTACGGCTTGTTCCTGTCCAATTCTGTCAGAATGGACTTCAGTACCCTTGTGTCCCTGAACTGAATTTATGATGTTCAGTAACTGACAAGAAGACTACAAGTCTTGTAATTACTAACTTTTTCAGACTAATGCTACTGAAAAAATGGAGAGTTAATGGTAGGTGGTCACAAGCTGATTGCTCCATAAAAAATAAGTCTTAAACATTTATGCAATCTGTGGCAGTAAACACCTTTGCAGAAATTAGTATCTCCTTTAGAGGGCTGCACTTCAGGTTTCTCCTTATCATGAATACATTTTCATTGTGGTAACTGTACAGACTCTTCTAGTCTACTTAACTTCCTTGCATACCATTGACGAAAATGAGTGCCAAACATGGCATTGATTAGCTGTAAATCTACCCCCTTCCCTGTCCATAGGGATCACTACATCAGGACCACACAGACAAGAGGTCATATATTAACTGTACATAAATGAAGTCCCTGTGCAGTGGGAAGACCAGCAATAGAGGGTGGCACTCACATAGACATGAAACATTCAGTCAAGTTTCAGGGGAGAAGGTCAACTGCAGGATCCAGAGGCAGTGACATCTGTCATCCTCCACCCTACATCCTATTGTCCATCAAAGCAGACTTTCCCTGGGCATATTGTCTGGCAAAGAGTGCACTACACTGATGATGAGAAACTGACAAACGTCAGGAAGAGAATCATCCTGTTGGGCCTCTCAACCTTTACCAACAAAGGCAAAGCAGAACGAGATCCTCCCTGTTCCACAATAAATGGAACAGGCATGGCACCCACTTGGTACAGTCTGTGGGCCCATCATAAGAACACTGCTTTACTTTATTATTTTGCTCCAAGACAGATACAGTGAAGCAGACAAAAATGTTCAAGGAGTTCTACAAATGTGGGCTGCCATTCCCAACAACATATCAACATGCATCTGCATCTGTTGCACTCTGGCAGGCAATGGGTATGGCCCTATGGGGAATCTCCATGTCCCCCTTATTTCTCCTACCCCATGATTTGTGTGGAACAGCTGTAATACACTGTGGTCCAGCCTGGATTTCTCAGTGTGTTAGAGATCAGAAACTGGATGAAGTAATAACTGACCTGTGGAAACTAAAGCAGACACAAGCATCTACCATGTGCAGCTTCCCCCTACAGACCTTCATGCATTAACTGAGTTCTCTCACAGAAAAAGACATCACTACACATCTTCTGGGAAAGCTCCTAAATACAGGTTGTGCTGGATGACCTGGAACAAGAATTAAGAGACTGCATATCCAGGAACAGCCCTTTGTACCATGTTGTAATTTACAGACCTTCTCACAACCACAAACTAGGTAGCCCAAGAGGCTTGGTGCTTCAGGCTGCATAATGGTTGCCCTTTGGCTTGCCAGGAACAGAGGTGTGATACAGGAGAACTTTTCCAACACAGAATTGCTGCAGGCTCATATATAACCTGCTTAGAAACTACTCCATCTTGGACAGAATGGAGAAAAAGAGAAAGTCTGATTCAACTCTTCTGTTTTTGGACCTTCCACCCAAAACATCAACGCCACTAACTACCCACCCAAAACCGCCCTCCTGTTACATCACTGGATGCATCTGCATATTCTGACCAACGAAAGGCTGTATAATATACAGTCAGGTCAATGCATAAAGTGAATGCATAAAAAAGCCCTTTATAGATAGTACATATGATTTATTTTTGATAATTAAACGGGAGTAAAAAAGGAAAAAAACACAGTCCAAAAGTTTATGCATTCGTGTTTTAAGGTGGTGGTCCCTGAAATTAAATACCACAAAGGACTTATCAAAAGGTGTCCGTCTTTTTTTTTCAACTGCAACAAGTCTCCCTAAGCATTCATTAAAAGGCATTCAATAACCTCTTTCCGAAAGCAGGTGCAACGGAAAGAATGGGTTCAAAATTTAGGTCGAAAAAACCGTAGCCTCTTACCCTTCCATCCTCGCCCACGAACAAGTCCTGACTGTCGTCCATTTTCGTCCTTCTTATGGTATTTAAGAAACTACCTGAAAATAAAAAATACGCTACCAAAAAAAAAGAACGGGGTAAATGAATGAACCTAGAAAAAAAAACAGACCCGGTCAGCTGATCACCAGCAACCCACTTCCAGGAGTCACCTGAGCCAGGGCTCACCGAGCCCACCTACTTCGAGATGCGATTGGTGTAAGAAACCATTCTTATTGATGCCATTGGTCAGTAACAGAGTCCGTCGAATTGGTCGCCGGCCTGTATCGTTTTTAAGGAGGAAGCCTATAAGTTGCTAGTTAAGGAAAGTTGAACATTAAGAGAACGTCCTTAAGGTTTTATTTATTGAGTGCACGTACCGTAAGCTAGCAGAATGCTCGCTAGGATAATCTTTGAGCATACATAACAAAAGGTAGGAGGATTTGCACGTTCAGTAAGGTGTATGTAAACGTGCTGGACTTCATCAATCAATAATGGTCGATGGCTTGATGCACTTAGACTACGCTTCTTTAAAAAAATATTCACTAAAGGGTGGAAAATATCTCGCTTGTATATTTGAATTGAAAAGATACGGTTGCCGCAACGCGGAAGTGAAATAATTTTTTTCACGAGGGCTTAAGGTTTTTTTTCCCATTTCTCGAGATAGCGTGATTTAATTATTGGCTCTTATTTACAAAATGGTCATGACAGTTGAAAGGATTAGCATGTTCGTCGCTGCCCAAACCTTGAACTCGTACTTTTACGCACATCTCCGTACTCCGCTTGTCACCAGTGTGCCTGCGTGTCAAGCATACCAATGCTATTGACGCCCAGACGACTCGGTTATCTAAAAACCCTCGAGAAATGCGAGGTATTGAGAATCCGTCGAAATCATTCCCGCTTTCATGGTTGGAGAGGCTGCACTCAATTCCCCTTTTTTATTATCAATGATATGGTAATAAGTTATGTATGAAGGGGTTTAAAAATAGATACTACCTGTAGATAGATACTATCTAAAAATAGATAGTACAGCTATGAAACCCACGCCATTTTAAACTTTACATAACAAAAGGCCTGAAAATTACACGATCTCGTCCGAAATTTGTTTTCACAGGTTTCACCTGATTAAAGTAAGGGAGATTCAGAAGGATAAAAAGTGGACCAGATTTGAATAATCTAAAGATTGCATAAACCAGTAGCCTTTCCAAGTAAGGCTTTTGAGTTATGAACATATGCCTGCATTAAATATAGTTATAGCCGAGGCTGTTGTTTTTAACAGCAGTTTATTTAGCATATTCCAGAGTTCTTAATATAAATGGAAAACAATATTCTTAAATATACTTTGGGGCTAGAGTTTCATAATAAAATCTGGAAAAAAATTGAAAAGTGAAAGGCTTTTTTGATTAAAATATGTAGGATAATGATTATAATTGGAGAAATGTGCAAATTGTAATAGTTCTTTTTTTTTGTAATCATTTAAGGAATCTAGGCATTTTAATTAAATTAATTATTTGATGTGTACCCCATGATTTTATTTTTAGTCACATGTGACCAATAAAATATTAGTACAAGAAAAAAAATGTGTTCCTTTTTAGTGCAATTTTGAATAAAATCATGTCAATTAAAAATTCAAAAAATTGCAAAGTGATCTGCACCATCCATAACTTTATTATAAGTGAGGAAACCAGTAGTAGGGCAGGTAATAGGTGGAGGTTTGGAGTCTGTTGTGCACAAGTACAGTATGTATGTGCTGATAAACTTAACAAATTATTGAAACTTGAACATCAGGGGCATTATTCTCATCAGTATTTTGGCACTCAAAACAAAATCAGGATACCTTTTCAATAAACTAAGTGAAATTAAAAAATATATACACCTGTCAGCTACATCATTAAAATCATTAATGAATGAAGTGAATAAGATTGATCTCATTGCAGTGTCACCTGATAAGGGCTTAAATACATTAAACAGCAAGTGAACAGTTAGTTCGTGAAGGTGATGTATTGTTAGCAGGAAAAATGGGCAAACATAAGGATCTGAGCGACTTTGATAAGGGCCAAATTGCAATGGCTAGATGACTGGGTCAAAGCATCTCCAAAACAGCAGGCCTTGTCAGGTGTTCTTGGTATGCAATGGTTAGTACCTACAAAAAGTGGTCCAAGAATGGACTTAGCAACAGGGTCATGGGTACCCAAGGCTCAGTGAAGCATGTGGGGAGTGAAGGCTAGCCCTTGTGATCCCAACCCACAGAAGAAGTACCATACCACATATTGATGAAAACCTTAATGCTGGTCATGAGATAGAGGTATCAGAACACTACATGCATCACAACTAGCTGCATAGCCGCAGATTGGTCAGAGTACCCATGCTGACCCCTTGACACCATTGCAAGTGCCTATAATGGGCACATGAGCATGTGTCTAATGAATCATGTTTTCTTTTAGATCATTTGGAAGTCTTGGTGTGTGTGTGCATCATTTGATTGTGGATGAGATGGCAGCAGGATACACTTTGGAAAGAAGGCAAGCCAGCAGAGGCAATGTGGTGCTCTGGGCAATATTCTGATGAGAAACCTTGGGTTCTGGCATTATTGTGAATGTTACTTTGACACATACCACCTATCTAAAGATTGTTGCAGACCATGTACACCCTTTCATGGCAACACTATTCCCTGATGGCATTGTACTCTTTCAGCAGGATAATGGGGCTTCACCACACTTAAATTGTTCAGTTATAATTTGAACATGGCCAAGAATTCAAGGCGTTGACTTGGCCTTCAAATTCCCCAGATCCCGATCCAGTAGAGCATCTGTAAAATGTGCTGGAAAAACAAGTCCAATCCATGGAGGTCCCACCTCGCAACTTACAGGACTTAAAGCATCTGCTGCTAATGTCTCTGTGTCAGATATTACAGGACCCTTTCAGATGTCTTGTGGAGTCCATGCCATGATGAGTCAGACCTATTTTGGTGTCACGAAGGGGATGTACACAGTTTTAATTAGGTGGTTTTAATGTTTTGTCTGATCTGTGTATACTGTATGTATCGTATATATGACATTTTATTCCTCAGCTATTTGTGGAAATTCAAGCCTCTCTTCTTCTAAAATGAATTCCGCTTCGCAAGACCTGGCCTACCCAAACTCTTTGAAGAAGATGTCTTCTTGTTAGACTCCCTTTCACAATGACTGAGCTTAAGGAGGCTTTGAACTGTGCAGATGGGGTAAATCACAGGATCTGGTGGGGTTTTTGCCAGAGCTACTGTCTCCTTTTGGGACAAATTATCAACCCCACTGTATCAAATATTAAATGCCACTTTCAGCTTCACTAAAATAAATACCTTAAGTATTTTTCTATGATCACATTCTATCTAAAGAAGGGGAAAGACACCTTTGTAATTTTACAAAGGTGCTGGACAGGACTGCTTCTTATTCCTCCTCACATTCTTGACTTATTTAATTCCAATGAATTAGCATTTCACTATAATTGGTTCAAATCTGTTGTGTACCTCATGGTGCATTAGCTTCATGAATAAACCACGTTCAATTCTGGGAATCACACTGTCGAAAAGCCACAGCAACAACTAATTTGAATCATAACACAAGTAGTAAGTTTATAATTAGAAATTATCAAAGGCTTTGCCAGACACATCAACGATTCGTCCATTTTATATGCAGCTTTAGCACTCTTTATAGCAAACACATTATAGTTCACATTTACTGGCTTTGAAATGATCCTTACTTTTTTTTTAAACATATCTCCAAAGTTTTAAAATTTTTAATATTAAAATAAAATTAAGTCATGTTTACTTATTGAGATTGATATGTGAGGGATGAACCCAGTCTCGTAATAAATACAAGACAGATCATTTTCAGTCAATTCTGTAGTATCACAACAGGTGTCTTTAAATATTTTCAGTCTGTAGAATTAAGATTGACTCTTAATACTTCCTCTATTCAGCTGTCCACTGCCTTTTGTTTTTTTTATTTTTCCACTAACTTATATGTTTTGAAGCCTCTGTATTTACAGTATGTGTAAATGAAGAACACCACATTATGATCTGATTGACTGGAAAGTAGTGGATACGCACCAGAGTCTGTGAAGTGACAATGGTGTAGTGCCTCCTTGTTTCTAGTCAGGACTTCTGTGTGCTCTTTTTATCTGGGTAAAACCTGTTATAGATTAACAAAGGAAAATCCCAAAATACAAATAATAATACAAATGTGTAACAACTAAAACTGCTCAAAAATAATAGTAAAAAGCTTAATGTGTTCCTGACAAAATGTGACAGAAGTCAGTAGTCAATTCTGCTACCTCGCAGCTCCAGAGGCCCAAATCGAAACAATGGCCAGGTCATTATCTTTGTTCACTTTGCACATTCTGTTTGTGTGTGTGTGGCTGTTTTGTCCCACTTCTCCAACTTTTCTCCGACACCCCAAAGATGTACATATTAGGATTACTAGCAACTCTGAATTGGTCCTGGCATCACAAAATTTGCCCTGTGATGGACTGGCATTGCTGTCCACAATGGATTCCCACCTTCTGCTCAATGATACCAGGATCAGCACTGGCTCCCTGCAATAAATTGCTGGGTAAACATGCTTGGTTATTGATGGACACATATTTGATTATGTGGTATATCTGGATTGTGGATGTATGAGAGGGTCAGGTGGCCTGGCTTTCCACAAGTAAAACACAGGTACAGTAAGTAGGTAGACTGTTATTATGCCAGAGGGAAATTTGTGATAACCTCACTACATGGGTTGCATGCCTATAATCACAAAATATGCACTATTTGAACCATGCTGTTTAGGATTTAAAAGAGTGAGAGATGATCAAACTCCAACCCTGACTTAATATTGTGGTTTGGTTTCCCCGTCATCTCTTTCTCTCTGTCCTTTGCTGTATCGCCCTGAAATTCAATCACAATTCCCTAACCTTGCTCCTCTCCTTTCTTTGGTACACATCAATCTTTCATTAAGACATTATTTGAATTGGTGGGCACTCCATGTCCTCAATTCAACTCGTCAGGACATTAGCACACCTGCAGCAGACATTTTAGGTGGATTGAGGCTCAATTCTAAAAGCTGAAGTCCAGGTTCTCTAAACACCCTCCCATTATTTTTCTTCTTTTATCTCCTGGTTAAGACATGATGTTTTTTAATTATCTTCTTTTCCCTTCTCCCCTCATTAAAATTTTTCTTGCTCCTCACCTCCCTATTTGAAGCCTGGCTCTTCTCTGTATATTTATTGCCTTGTGTAAAGCTGTACAGTGACCCCTCATTCTTTCCCTTTTTATCTTGGAACATTACTTTTAAAAACATATGATTTTCCTTTAAATTTCCTGATTATCAACACATCCAGTTTAGATTTGCACTTCATCTGTATTCTGTACCCTAAAAGCATTATGCTGTGGGTCCTGCAATGACCCCAAATTGCCACTTTTGCTTTTTAAACACCCCGGGTGTTTCTCTAAACATATTTTAGTTCTCTCCATGTGTCCCTGCTCTTCATCTCCGATTCTCCTTCTTAATTGCGTCTATAGTTATTCCTTTCTCACTCCCATATCTGTCTCCTCCTGTACATCTTTGCTTTTGCTCTCAAATCTCAATAGCAATAACAACATTTATTTATATAGCATATTTTCATACAAAAAAGTAGCTCAAAGTGCTTTACATAATGAAGAAAAATAAAAAGACAAAATAAGAAATTAAAATAAGACATTAGTTAACATAGAAAACGAGTAAGGTCCAATGGCCAGGAAGGACAGAAAAAACAAAAAAAAAAAAACTCCAGACGGCTGAAGAAAAAATCTGCAGGCATTCCAGGCCACGAGAACGCCCAGTCCACTCTGGGCATTCTACCTAACATAAATGAAATAGTCCTCTTTGTATTTAGGGTTCTCACGGATGCTCTTGATGATGATGGTCATACAGACTTCTGGCTTTTAATTCATCACTGTTAGAACATCACAGTGCTTTGAGTAGATGGTGGTGGCGCAAGCTGGACACTGGAAAAAGAAACAGAAGAGAGAGTAAGGGTTAGTACAGATTTTAGAGCCATCATGAATAATTATTATAATGAATTGGAAATACAGAGTATCAGGATTAAATTAAAGTGAGGTTATGAGAAGGCCATGTTAAAGTAATGTGTTTTCAGCAGTTTTTTGAAGTGTTCCACTGTATTAGCCTGGCAAATTCCTATAGGCAGGCTATTCTGGATTTTAGGTGCATAGCAGCAGAAGGCCACTTCACCACTTCTTTTAAGTTTAGTTTTTGGAATTCTAAGGAGACACTCATTTGAGGATCTGAGGTTATGATTTGGAATATAAGGTGTCAGACATTCCGATATATAATATGGAGCGAGATTATTTAAGGCTTTATAAACATTAAGCAGAATTTTAAAATCAATCCTGAATGACACAAGTAACCAGTTTAGTGACATCAAAATTGGAGAGATGTGCTCGGATTTCCTTTTCCTAGTTAGGATTCTAGCAGCTGCATTCTGCGCTCGTTGCAAATGATTTATGTCTTTTTTGGGTAGTCCTGAGAGGAGTGCGTTACAGTAATCTAGTCAACTGAAAACAAACACGTGAACTAATTTCTCAGCATCTTTCAGTGATATAAGAGGTCTAACCTTTGCTATGTTTCTTAAGTGAAAAAATGCTGTCCTAGTGATCTGATTGATATGCGATTTAAAATTCAGATTACAGTCAACAATCACCCCTAAGCTTTTTACCTCCATCTTGACTTTTAATCCTAATGTATCCAGTTTATTTCTAATAGCCTCATTGTATCCGTTATTGCCAATCACTTAAGATTTCAGTTTTCTCCTTATTTAGCTTGAGAAAATTACTATTCATCCATTCAGAAATACAAGTAAGACATTGTGTTAGTTAATCAAGAGAATTGGGGTCATCAGGTGCTATTGATAAGTACAGCTGTGTGTCATCAGCATAGCTGTGGTAACTCACGTTGTGCCCCGAGATAATCCGACCTAACGGAAGCATGTAGATTGAGAATAACAGCGGACCCAGGAACACCATATTGGATATCATGTGACTTTGAGTTGTAAATACCACAACTAACAAAGAATTTTCTCCCTGCCAGGTAGGATTCAAACCAATTTAAGACACTGCCAGAGAGGCCCACCCATTGACTAAGGCGATATCTAAGAATATTATTATCAATGGTGTCAAATAGATTTACTCCCTGGGTGTCACTATGACCAAAATTGTGACACTAAATCTCACTGGATATAACCTGTGTCTCTTTTCTGTAATACCTGGAGCTCCTATTTCTAAAACCTGGTTCTGTAACCCCCTGTTAGGCCACCCATTTTAATTCCCGGTAAGTGAGTATCTGCTACACAAGTAATTAGGGGCTAAATGGCTTGGATTAGTAATGCAGGGACCTTCGAATTCTTGTGGGCAGGCCTCTCCAACCCTTTTATGTATTGGGGGTCCTGGAGCTGTGTCTGCTACCTTCCCTTGTAGATATTCTGGTTTCCTTCCTTACTCATATTTACTTTAGCTATATAAAAAGTTATAATTGTTTGTTTCTTTTATTTTGTTGGTTACTAAAATTAAAAAAAAAAAAAATAAAGCACCTGTAATATATCTACAGACCTGTAACTCAAATCACATACTAGGTTGGGCCTAGTAATTTGTTGTGTGGGCACTAGTCAGTATGAATTTTCAGTATAGAAGCAAATTAATGCAGGCCTTGGTTATAATCACTATTATAATAAGATATAGTATTCATGTCAAAATAATTTAAATTACAAGTGAACTTAAGTAATGCTAATGCACTAGCCAATCAAGCTCTAGACTGAAGGGATTGTTCTTAAGAAAATGCAACCATCCAGATAAAACATTAAATGTTTTGAAGATCACTGCAGATGCTGCAGGCATAATATATGACCATATTAATCAAATATTTTATTAACCAAATGCTACAGTCTGCATTAATAACACATTCAATAACAGAAGGTAATCAAGATGTCTATGTACAGTGCAGTATAAACATTATAAACACTGTGGTGGGTGTGGGAAATGCACGCCTGAAGTAAAGCAATGAGAAATGGATTAAAAATAATTAAAATTCAGATCTAATCCTTTATGGAGCTACCCCAGTACAGGTCTATAAAGCATCTTCTGCTACATCATCAGATTGAAAGACAGAGTCCTTTCCAATCTGGTGTCTATTTAAAGTAGTGGGGATCCGATCTCAACAATTTTCTAACGTCTATTATGTAATTTCTTGAAAATGATGTAGCCTGCTTTACAGTTATCAACAATCTACATTAACAGCTTTGGGTGTATGCAGAAACTCCAGCCTAAGTTATCTTTGAGTTACAATCAGCATTAATTGACCAATCTGGAAATTACTTAATCATACTTGCTAGAAAGGAGGCTATCAATTGAAAAGTATGTATTTCTTTATGAATTAACAGGGAAATAAATGTTTTTTTTTTTTTTTTGTAATTTCTAAAAAATCAAGCTTTTCCCCTATTAAAATAGATGAGCCTAGCAATCTGATTGGGTGGGCAAGGCACCAGGAGGCCCATCTACAATGACTGGTCAGATATATTCTGATATCAAAAGATTATTTCACCTTGGATAAATGTGTGAGCTATATGTTAAAAAAACCCAGTAATTTAAAAGGTAAAGTTAAAAATATAAACTTGTCAAGGGATGGCCTGGTGGTGCAGTGGTAGCGCTGCTGCCTTGCAGTAAGGAGTCCTGGGTTTGCTTTCTGGGTCCTCCGTGCGTGGAGTTTGCAAGTTCTCCCCGTGTCTGCATGGGTTTCCTCCGGGCGCTCCAGTTTCCTCCCACAGTCCAAAGACATGCAGGTTAGGTGCATTGGCAATCCTAAATTGTCCTTAGTGTGTGCTTGGTATGTGTGTGTGTGTGCCCTGCGGTGGGCTGGCGACCTGCCTGGGGTTTGTTCCTGTCTTGCACCTTGTTTTGACAGGGATTGGCTCCAGCAGACCCTCGTGACCCTGTGTTAGGATATAGCAGGTTGGACAATGACTGACTTTGCAAAGTGGTCCTATAAAAGTACAGTAATTGGGAAATGAAGTAAAACTTTTGGATTAATCTGTTCAAGAGTTCAGGACATTTCAGGTTAGACATTTTAAATGAAGACATTATAACTAACGATTCGAACTTGCCTAAGTGTAGCACTAGTAAAACATCAAGGACATAGCGGAACAATCGATTTGTGCGCGAATTCCTTACAAGTGAAATTCAGCCCGTTTTAAGATTTAGGCGTCATACACAACGTTAACCACAAGGGAGCGCAGTTGTACCAGAGATGCAAATGTGATTAAACTAGCGTTGTTTCTTTAGCACGGAAACGAAAGATAGTAAAGTGTTCCCGTCAAACCCTTAAATATTCATACTATTAGAAGAAGAAGAAAAAGAAAAAAAAGCGAGACACAATTTATATGAATATTCATTTTTATAAGTTTGTTTTGAAATGGCTGTATTGAGTTCCATTGTAGATCACGGGAAATTTTTAAAGAGAGAGAAAGGGAGACATAAATTAATGAAGGTGCGTTTATGATTAGGCTTGGACATTGCTGATAACTTCTATGTATTAGATACACATAGCATTCAAGAAAAGAATGCAGAAGTAGTCTATTACTGAGTGTGATTTATGACCAAGTGAAAAAATGAACATCTATTTGTAGATTGGTTACTTGATTAAATTTAATTTAGTAAGAAACTGTTTAAGTGCTTTAATAGGTGGGTGTCATGCTGTCCTAGACATTTAGACCATTTATGATGTTTTCAATTTTATTATTGCTTTTATTGTACTGTATTATCAATAGCGTTTTCCAAAGATCCAAGATAAACACAACTCAGTTAACATCTACCACTCTGTGTTGTTTTCGCAGATACCATGAGGTGTGAGCTACCCTCCAACCTTCCCAGAAAGCACATAAATCTTCTACACTGCATTTATTCTCTTAGTGCTATTATATAGACAAATATACTTATATATTTTAGACACTGAACTTGAACCGGAGAAACACATTCAAGGTGAAATTATTGACGATAAATTAAGAACTAACAAACAAATATGAATAGCACTGCTCTTTTAAGTGTTGTCGAAAGCTACACACAGCTGATTTATTTTATTTTTTTTATCAGACTAGTGGAACATCCGTACCTCCGGTCCTCAAATAAAAGGAAATGCAGAACAATCAAATTGACATGATGGCTTAGAATAGATAGGTATCAGGGTATGTCTTCTTTGGAGAAAATTACAAAAGTTGTTTGTGGTGGCATTTTCCGTTATTTGTAGTGAACATGGCAGCAATAACACTTCATGCTGGAACACTATAACGGCGCCAGGCTTGTGTAAAGCCGGGTTGAAAGTACATTTTTACTTCTTGAACGTGTACGCCCTCTGCTTATGGATTTTGTTTGTCTTCTTGAACTTGTGTCATATTTTGAAGGCTTGGGCTTAAGGAATGTTAACATCAATAAAACCTGGTAGTTCTCGAAGCAAATGAAGAAAGATGCGTTTGTTTTCAGGCTGTCAAAGTGTTTCCTTAAATGTTACACCTGAGCAGGTATGTCCATGATAAGTTAATGAACCTGACAGGCGTCTGTGTGTGTGTTTTTGGCCTTGTGTGCATACGTATGTACCATGAACTGGCGGTTTTGAATAGAGGCTCCAATGGATGTAAAAATAAGAAGCTGCTGTCGATACTGAAGCTGATCTCTCATTTTGGTATGTGTGACATGTCAGTGTTTGTCACGCCAGCGTTCTTTGTCCTGTAGTTGTCACTGTATAAGATAATTGGGACCAATGTGAAGCTTCAAAAGCCAGGTGTTCGCGAGTTTTTACATCACAGACCGGCAACCCTTAGCATTTTAAATACACCAATTGGCCCCAACATTAGTACCACTGAGAATAAATTGAATATTGTTGATTTTCTTTGTTACAATAGAACCAGTACTGGGCTGGGATATGTTTGGTTGCACGTGAATATTCAATTCTTGAAGGTGATATGTTGGAATGAGGTAAATGGTCAAGTGTACGGAGCTGAGTGACTTTGACAAGAGCCAAATTGTGATGGCTAGATTACTGAGTCAGAGCATCTCCAAAATTGCAGTTCTTGTGGGATGTTCCCGGTATGCCGAGGTTAGTAAATATCAAAAGTGGTCCAAGGAAATACAGATGGTCATGGGAGCCCAAGACTCACTGTTGCACGTAGGGAGTAATGAATGTCCCGATTGTTGCATTCCCACAGAAGAGGTACTGTAACAAAATCTATGAAAAAACGTAATTCAGGTCACAAATGAAATGTGTCAGACCACACAGTGCATTGCAGCTTGCTGTGTATGGGTCTGCATTGTTGACCAGTCAGAGTGCCCATGCTGAACCCTGCCCACTGCTGAAAGCACCTACAATGGGCATGTGAGTTTCAAAACTAGACCATGAAGCAGTGGAGGAAGGTGACCTGCTCTGAATAATTATGTTTTCCTTTAGATCCTATGGGCAGCTGGGCGGAAATATGTTGTTTGTCTGTGGAAGAGCAGCGGGATGCACTATTGGAGGAGGGCAAGTTGTTGGAGGCAGTGTGATGCTCTGGGCAATGTCCTGGTGGGAAACCTTGGGTCCTGGCATTCACATGGATGTTTCATTGACATATATCACCTACCTGAACATTGTTGCAGACCAAGTACATCCATTCATGGCAACCCTATTTCCCTGGGGCCTCTTTCAGCAGGATAATGCGTTCAACCACACTGCAAAAATTGTTCAGGTATGGTTGTAGGAACATGACAAAGAGTTCAAGGTGTTGATTTGGCTTCCAGATTCCCCAAATTTCAATCTGATAGACTTTTGGAAGTATTGTAAAAACAAGTCAGATCCATGGAGGCCCCATCTTACAACTTACAGGACTTAAGGGATCTATTGCTAATGTCTTAGTACTACATGCCCAGGACACCTTCAGAAGTCTTGTGGAGTCCATGCCTCTGACTGTCAAAGCTGTTTTGGTGGCACTAGGGGGACCTATACAATATAGGTAGGTGGTTTTAATGTTATGGTTGATCGGTGTATATAGATGGATTACACACACTCTACGTTTCACTGCTGCTTCACTGATGTCAAACTCTTCCATTTTATGACCATGTAAGTGGCACACAGTATTTGGGCATAAATAATGAAAATGGAACTCACTTTTTCAGAACCTGTCTAATTTATTGGCTCTTTTGAATTAACTGTATTTTTAAAAAAATGATTGTGATACTCATAGATGTTTTATACAGTACAGCATTACCAGAGCCCCTAATATCTAGATCACTCATATAAACATCAAGCACATTTTACTTGTGGCCAGAATAATGATCAGAAGACAGCAGGGGAGCTTTGTCATCTTTCTGACAATTTCACTCTTTTTGTTTGATGCAGTGTATAGCACTTATTCCTCCATAAACTTACATAGTTGGTCCCCCATTTGGAGGTTCACCAGGACAACCCCGGTTTTCCAGACATCACTGGTTGGTCACGCAGCTGCAGGTTACCTGTTTCAACCACTTAGTACTGTCTGGAGTCACTATTCAGTTTTGAAAAAGTTTTGTCCTTTGCACCAATTGGATGGGCGACAGTTCACCCTTGAATTTTCCCAAACTCTTTGGTTCATCACCCAGCTTGGATATTTGGCTCTGGGTTTGTTCACATGTAATTTGACCTAGTAATGTAATGGTGAATTCTTTGAAAATTCTACAATATAAAACATCTGTTCATAAACTTTCTCCATTATTTGTATATGAATCCATCTGTAGTTTGATGGGATATCAGCATTAATTTAGAAGTTGAAAGATACTGTCACACACGTGTGCATGGGAAGCAGCTGAAGGGCTTAGAAAATACTGTTTATACATCTGCCCAGGGGGGGGCGGGGTGCACTGACGCTCTTTCTGAGTTCTCTGCAGGTCTTACCCGGGAAATCCCACCAGGAGCAGCCATTTCCAGGAAGGACACATCACTTCCGGTTCCGGCCCCAAGAATGAGGTCACTTCCGGTTCCGGCCCCAAGGATGATGTCACTTCCAGTTCCGGCCCAGAGGACGACATCATTTCCGCCCTCTGTGCTATAAAGCTCACTGCCTTTGCTTAGGCAGGCAGTTCTGTTTTGGACTCTGTTGTGTAACAACTCTTGCAATGCCTCAAAGACTTTTGCAGCCGGGAAACCGTAATAAACGGGTGGCTGCCCCAAACCTTTCCACGTCTCTGGTCTCCACTTATTACAGTGGCGTAGTCGGCAGGATGGTGTCCCCGATGAACCGGGACACGAACTATCACGGAACCAGGTGGGTGAGTACGGGGCCGAGTTTGGGGCGGGAGTGCGGAGGGTCAGGAAGGACGCGGTGCAGGCTCTGCTCCATGAGCATAACTCGGTGGGGACCACCCATCTCGTGGAGAACGTAGGGGGGACCCACAGGCGTGGGCTGGCTTCTGGGGAACACACACGAGTGGCTCAGTATGCTCTCCTTGGCAGGAAAGCCGAGCTGCCCATCGGGACCAAGGTCCCAGTTAGCGATGGGTTGTCCCCAGGCCGGCAGGTGAAGGAAATCATAAACTGGGAGTTTAACCCAAGCAAAGGGCTGTCAGAGCAGGCTATGGCTCTCTGGCAACAGGTGGGTGAGTGGCTACGGCCATTCGAGTTAACCCCCTTACAAATAGTGCAGCAAGTGGCCTGTTTTCTGCTGCTAAAAAGACTACCCCAGGAATTTGCCCAGCCGGCCTGGGGCGAATTCCATTCTATGGACGAGCTGCTACAGCTCTTGCAAACCCAGAGGCCGGCTGTGAAACCTGGGAGGGCAGAACAGCCGCTCTGTGGACTACCGGGAGCTATGTCCTACTAAAGCAGTCCCTTCCGCGCATTCCAGAGCTTGTTCCGAAGTCGCCGGGCCGTCTGGCTTGTGACCTGTCGGGGAACAAGGCGGACCGTAGGGGACAATGGCGGGGTTGTTTGTGTGCCCTTAGCAATCCCCTGGCGGATAAACATACGGGGAGCTTCTTATTAATGGACATAAGATAACAGCACTGTTTGATTCCGGCAGTAACGTGTCTGTCGTTGCTCGCCGTTTTGTCCTACCGCAACAATGGATCAAGGAAAAGACCAGTCTAAAATGTATACACGGAGATATCCGCTCGTACAATACCGCCCGGTGTTACATATGTCTCGGAGGAACCCTTCGACAGCTTACCGTAGCGGTGCATCCGGATCCTCCGTTTCCGTCATCCTCGGGCGGGACTGGTCTGATAGTAACAGCGGTAGTTTAGAAAGCATTCCCGAAAACTTATGGCCTCGTTATAGATGACAACGATTCATCTCAAGCTGCTTCCACGCCGTGTAATCAGCCGACAGGGAGTGGGGCGGTAGGCCAAGAGAGTGACGAAGACACCCGGACCGTCGCGGGCTACTACGTCATCCACTAGCGCCCGGCGCGAGGGAGGATCTCCGCCCCTTGAGGTCAGACGGACCCTCTCTCTGAGTTGCACTTTCAGTTTAGAGCAACACCGGCTTCTTTCAAGAGAACAGTGGAATGGCGACTCTCTGAAACACATAAAGAATGCAGTGGTTCTCGTTAACGCCAACGACGCATTTGCCCATGCCACAGGGACCTCACTTTGTCATTGATAATGAATTGTTGTATCGGGTCGCTGAACATGAGGGAAGGTCCGGAAGTTGTTGCTAATCCCGCGGACCTACTGGTGGCAGGTTTGCGAGTTAGCACACTCCCACCTTCTTGGAGGCCATCTCGGCTCCGACAAAACATTAGAGAGAATTAAGCTCCGGTTTTTTTGGCCGGGGATCAATGAGGAGGTTCGCCGTTTTTGCATTTCCTGTCCGGAATGTCAACTGCGGCAAATTCCTAGGAAGGATCGTGCTCCTCTTGTCCCCCTTCCCCTTATTGACGTTCCCTTTGACCGGATTGGGGTGGATATAGTAGGACCCCTAGAACCCTCAGCCCGAGGATATAAATATATACTCGTCCTCGTGGATTATGCTACCCGATTCCCTGAAGCCGTTCCGTTGCTTTCGGCTACCACTAAAAATATTGCACGGAACTAGTAGGAGTCTTTTCGGGTAGGCATTCCTAGAGAAGTCCTGACGGACCAAGGAACGCCTTTTACCTCGGAAACGTTCAAGGAGACTGCCAAGTTACTGAAAATAAAGCATTTAAAACCTCGTGTATCATCCTCAAACCGATGGGCTAGTGGAGAGATTTAATCAAACTCTCAAGCAAATGCTACGTAAGGTAGTCAGCAAGGATGGGAGGAATTGGGACCAACTCCTCCCCTTGTCCTCTTTGCCTACGGAAGTTCCTCAACCTCTAGGGGTTCTCTCCATTTGAATTATTGTACGGAAGACAACCCCGGGGTTTATTAGATATTTTAAAAGAGGGCTGGGAAGGGGAGGCACAGCCCTCCACTAATATTTTGGAATATATCGCCCAATTGCGCGATAGATTTGATGCAATAAGACCGATTCTAAAAAGTCATATAGAGGAGGCAATCAGCACAGGCCCGCCTTTATGACCGTGGCACGACTCTCCGGGAGTTCCAACCAGGGGATCGCGTCATGGTATTGGTACCAACTTCTCACTCTAAACTGCTCGCACATTGGCTAGGCCCCTCTGAAATTAAGGAGAGGAAGGGATTGGTTGACTATTTGGTGAAACAGCCCAATCGCCGACCAGCTGAGCGAGTATATCATGTAAACCTGCTGAAACCGTGGAAGGAGAGGGATCCCGATCCCTCCTCCGGACAGCCTGCTCTCTCTTCGCGAAGTAAGTTCCCTTAATTTCGTGAGCAGCTATCCCCCAGACAGAAACAAGAGCTCGAAGCAGCTATCCGCTCTGTCCCAGAGGTGGTAAGTGAACAACCAGGTCGGACCTCTCTGATTGCGCACGACATATTGACTGACCCGGGGTGATCGTCCGTGGCGACCCTACAGACTCCGGAGGCAAAGAAAGTAGAAGTGGAACTGGAAATCAAGCGAATGCTGGCACTAGGAGTAATCGAGGAAAGTAGTAGTCCCTGGTCCAGTCCCATCGTCTTGATTGCTAAGCCTGACGGCAGTTGGAGGTTTTGCAATGACTTCCGTCGGCTTAACCAAGTTTCCCGATTTGATGCTTATCCCATGCCTCGCGTGGATGACCTCCTCGAGACTGGGACCAGTCAAATTCTTGACTACACTTGACATGACAAAGGGGTACTGGCAGGTTCCTTTAACGGAGTCCGCGAAGGAAAAAAACGCGTTTAGCACTCCTAGCGGACACTGGCAGTATCGTGTCCTTCCATTCGGGTTACACGGGGCCTGCGACTTTTCAGCGTCTGGGGGGCAAAGTGCTCCGCCCCATAACTCGTTCTGTGCTGCCTATCTGGATGACGTTGTCATCTATTCCAGCACCTGGAAGGAACACGTACAGCAGGTCACAGCAGTGTTACGGACGCTGGGGGAGGCCGGGCTCCGAATCAACCCCAAGAAATGTTTCTTTGGATTGAGAGAAGCCAAATATTTGGGCTACCTAGTGGGCGGGTACTGTGAGGCCACAGTGTTCCAAGTTGCAAGCCATAATGGCCTGGCCCGTCCAAGAAACCAAGCGGCAAGTCCAATCCTTTCTCGGTTTGGCCGGGTACTACCGCCGGTTTGTGCCTCGCTTCTCCGAGAGAGCGGCGCCCTTGACCGACTTGACAAAGAAAAGAGCTCCTAATACGGTGGTATGGTCTGATAAAGCGGGGGCTGCATTCAGTGACTTAAAAAGGGCTCTGACTTCAGCACCTATCTTGATCTCCCCTAACTTCTCTCTCCCTTTATCCTCCAGACGGACGCTTCGGACACAGGCTTGGGTGCCGTGTTGAGCCAAAGCGTCGACGGTGTTGAACACCCCGTTATGTACCTGAGCCGGAAACTGTTGGACAGGGAGACCAGGTACGCGGCGGTGGAGAAAGAGGCTCTGGCGATCAAATGGGCGGTAACTCAGCTGCGGTACTACCTCTTGGGTCGGCGTGTTCACTCTGGTGACGGATCATGCACCTCTGAAGTGGATGGCCCTTCACAGGGAGTCGAATCCGCGGGTCACGAGGTGGTTTCTTGACCTGCAGCAGTACAAGTATACGCTCGCTCATCGACAGGGGTCTCTTCATGCCAACGCCGATGCCCTCTCCCGGGCCCACGACCTCTCGGTGCAGGTCGCCCGACCCGACGGGTCTGGGCTGAGGGGGGAGTCTTGTCACACACGTGTGCATGGGAAGCAGCTGAAGGGCTTAGAAAATACTGTTTATACATCTGCCCAGGGGGGGGCGGGGTGCACTGACGCTCTTTCTGAGTTCTCTGCAGGTCTTACCCGGGAAATCCCACCAGGAGCAGCCATTTCCAGGAAGGACACATCACTTCCGGTTCCGGCCCCAAGAATGAGGTCACTTCCGGTTCCGGCCCCAAGGATGATGTCACTTCCAGTTCCGGCCCAGAGGACGACATCATTTCCGCCCTCTGTGCTATAAAGCTCACTGCCTTTGCTTAGGCAGGCAGTTCTGTTTTGAACTCTGTGTTGTAACGAACTCTTGCAATGCCTCAAAGACTTTTGCAGCCGGGAAACCGTAATAAACGGGTGGCTGCCCCAAACCTTTCCACGTCTCTGGTCTCCACTTATTACAATACATTAAAACATTTTTAGTTTTGCACACCAGACAGGTTCAGGTTTAGGAAGACTTAGGACTACATTCCATGTTCCTAATCAGTGGGAGAATGTTACAATAACTGTGGTTTGACTTTTTCACCTCTACCAGACATTATCTTTGCATACCCCTTTATTCCTGTTTGTACCCTCTTAATTACTGACCAGGACTCTGGAGCTGTGAGACATCAGTCCTGCATTTGAATCACATTCCCAGCCTAAGCATTCTTCCCAAGTGTGTGTGTTTTTAATTTTTTTCCTATGGGCATTCATTTTTATTTAGCTGCACTCCACAGATATATATTAAGTCATCTAGAATAGTCCAAATTGAACTCAGTATGGTCAAATGTATACCCATCTCTAAGGCTGCCTTCTGTCTCGTGTGTGATGCTGCTTGGATAGGACCTGGCCTCTGTAACTTTGAATTGGATAGAATGGACACATGGATTTACCAAGAATATAACTGCAGATGATTTCACACATCCTAATTGTTATGCTTTTGGAATCCACCAGCAAACAATGCAACTGTCAATTGGTGTCTCCTACACTAGCAGAAAGCCTTTGTGCTTATTTACAAGAACAGAAGAGAATGGTGAGTACCCAAGACCCAAAGGAAGGTGGCCTTCTCTTGCAGTGACCTGTAAAATTTTACCTTTAAGCAATAAATGTTCCAAATGTGTACATTCACTTACAGGCTGCAATGAGGATGGGCTGTAGGATATGTTCCATAATGAAAAGCTTTCATGCAACATACTAACTGATGCGTTCAGGTAAATCATCACAAGCAACTTTCTCAGATGAAGCAGCCAGTTATTTTTACTTAGAATAATTTGACATTCATTTCAATGATTGAGAACTTACATACAATGGAAGTAAAATCAGATCTGCTGTTATTTGGTGTGGTGCCATTTACTACAGCTGCCTTCAAGCATTTTTACAAATAAAATGCATGCAAAATTTGACAAGCTTTAATAAGAGATATGCAAATGAAACACATAAATCAAATAATCTAACATTCATTTTAGTCACTTAAAGCTGTAACACAAAAACATAGTTGGGAAAAAGAAAAACAAAAAACTTTTGGGGTCTCCCTACTTTATTGACACTCCCTCACTTGAAACATAAAGATATATTTGTGTTGCCTGTTAACTTTGGTTTATTCTACATTACTCACTTCTTAGTTTATGCCTCAAAGGGCTGCTTTTTTGTATCCTCCAATTTTTTTTTATTATTTAGATAAGTATCAGCACCCAAGACATCACCTGGTCGCATTTCCAGCAGCTCCTTAATACTTGCCTGAATCTTTCGTGTCTAAATATTGCTGTCAGTAAGCTCTAACAGTGGATTAGAAGCTTTGTAGTCATGGGATAAAACAAATTAGTATAAATGGAGGATAAATGTTGCACAAACATTAGAAAGTATTTCTTATTATTATTTTTTTATTTTTCTCACTTAGAGGATCTGTTCAAAATTGTTTAAAAAATATGGCAGAATCTAATCTAACATTTTAGAATAAGCATCCATTTTGGGGAAAAGGGTACTCTTTCTTTCTTGTTGGTGTTCTAGAGTAGCACTGGTTGTTGGCTCGCCTCTCTTTCTCTTAGGTGGGGGTTGAATTTTCCGTTGTTAAGTGTGACTTGATTTTATGGAATGCTAACTTCTTCTAATTAAAATCAATAAAACATTTAAAAAAGTATTTTCTTATTCTTTAAAATATAGATACTATATATGGAAAGGTTACAGTGGGTTACTACCATAGAGAG
Source organism: Polypterus senegalus (assembly GCF_016835505.1). Classification (NCBI taxonomy): domain Eukaryota; kingdom Metazoa; phylum Chordata; class Cladistia; order Polypteriformes; family Polypteridae; genus Polypterus; species Polypterus senegalus. The sequence goes on from NC_053164.1 coordinate 78,849,289, forward strand.
TAATACTTTGAACATTGTCACATAAAGCGGACACAAGAGTCATAAAAAGGTTTGGGGCAGCCACCCATATAATATTCACTGGCTGGGTAAATTGCTAGCACTAATGTGCTCAGAACGGAGTCCAAACCAGAACTGGTTATATTAGTCAAATATGGTGGCTTTAAAGCCCAGAAAAGGAAGTGAAATCATCGAGGGAGGAAGCGGAAGGGTCCTCTTCCATAGGTTCAGACCCGGACCTGACGTTATCAAAAGGGCCAGAACAGGAAGTCTCTTCAGTCATGGGATCTTCACCAGAAGTGACATCATCCAAGGGTCTGGAAGTGACATCATTAGGGCCAGGTGGAAATTTCCCGTGAATGGTCTGCAGGAAAGTGAGAAAAATTATCAGTGCACTCCACCACTCCCTGGTCTGGCGTAGTATTATTCTAATTTAGACCCTTTAGCTGCCTCCCATGCACATGTGTGTGACAACATGTACTCTCACATCTACAGATGACATTAGTAAAGATGTCTCCCCACATCAGGCCCTAGCTCCATTCATGTTTTCAATCTACTCTGTTAATATATGTCCCATAGTGTTTGGTTTAGTATTTGATAACTCATTTCAATAAGCCCTTTGTTTAATCCAAATTGTGTCAACCAGCCACTACTACTACTGTTATTTGTGGTTTACCGTCACGTAAACCAAACACATATTTTCAGTAAGCTAAGCAAAACAGGGGACTGGAAAGAACAGCATTCTATGATTCATTGTTCCTCACAGAAAACAAGCAGAGAGCACAGCTGAATACTATGCGCCTGAGTAACGTGTCAGAACATAAATTGTTTATCCTGAAGCAAAACAACCTGGGAATCCTAACGGTATCTCTCAGTCAGGTGTTACCATGGGCTGAGCTGACAATGTACTTCATACTGGCAGGGGAGAGCTGTCATGACTTGTTTTGTGGATAACAGTCAGAAAAATAACATTCTGTAATCTTCTCTGCAAAAACCTGGACTGTCTATCCCTGACAGTATCCCTTTAGTGTTTACATCACCTTCTTCATTTAATTAGGCTCAGAGAAAATGAGGCACCTATGTAGCTTCAATGGCTAGACAGTGTGATGGTATAAAAATGGCAGCCTGGTCACAACAGAACTATGTAGGATAAAGGTAAACTAAGCTACGATTCATTGAATTTACTTTGCAAACCATAAGACATGAAGACATTTACTATGTGAAAATCATCCTGCTCTGACTAGGGAATACAGGAATGGGCATACACTAGGGGCTCTTTCTCCACAGTGCAGGATTGAAAGAACTCTTTAGGAAATAATTTACTTGGATGTTTCACATTTTTTCAGGGACATCAGACGTCCAGCAAACTTTAACAACCAGGGTTGGGGTATGAGGGAGGAGTTCTTTTCAGAAAGAGTAAGAAAAATGTACAAAGGAAAAAGAACCCACACCTTTCAAATCTGACCAAACATCCGCTATAGTGGAAATAAAGGCAAAAAAGGAGCAGAAAAGTAAACTGGACTGAAATGTATGAAAACGCATCATCTTTGCTTCACAGGTTTCTTTTCCCAATTTTATGTTCACATGATAAATATCAATACAGTAAGCACAAACCACTGATCCTAGATGTGTTTCAGTTAATTGTTCAGATAATGTAACAGGCGGCACTGACCCCTGCTCTCTCTTCTGTTTCTTTTTCCGGTGTCTTTGTGGTGGTGGCCTGCGCCACCTCCACCTACTCAAAGCTTCATGATGCTCCAACAATGATGGATGAATTAAAAGGCAGAAGTCTACGTGACCATCATCATCAAGTCCTTCCATGAGAACCCTAAATCCAAAGAGGACTGTTTCACTTATGTTAGGTAGAATGCCCAGAGGGGACTGGGCGGTCTCATGGTCTGGAATCCCTACAGATTTTATTTTTTCTCCAGCCGTCTGGAGTTTTTTTTGTTTTTTCTGTCCCCCCTGGCCATTGGACCTTACTCTTATTCTATGTTAATTAAAGTTGACTTATTTTGTTTTCTTATTGTGTCTTTTATTTTTCTATTCTTTATTATGTAAAGTACTTTGAGCTACTGTTTGTATGAAAATGTGCTCTATAAATAAATGTTGTTGTTGCTGTTGTTGTTGGCACAACCATGTGGCAACCTTATTCACATCAAGAAGTGCCAATGAATTGAAATACTATAAAAATGGTTTATTAAACAAAGATAGAGAAGGGGAGGATGATCAAAAAGGAGTACATAAAGTCTGAAACAAAACAGAACAGGACATTGTGCTCCACCTTGATTATCAAGAGGAGCGGCTTATCCACTTGCCTACTTTCCAAACACGTTCAACAAGCAATAAAAAATGTTTATGAATCTTTCAACCTTTGGCTATATTAGTTCCCTACCAATTAAGCCCTTGTCCCAATTTCACGCTCGGTGAGTCACAGTGTAGTGAATGCTGAACCCCACACAGGGATTTCTATCTAGGGAACTACTTTTAGAGCAATGAATGTCTTCCTAAAGTCATGGGATCACCGCACCAAAACCCACTTTGGAGCACCAGGTGTTCTTGCAACCCAGAGCTCTCATTTGGGCTATAAATGCCTGCTCTGCAAATGTGCTGTCCTGTGTAGCCAACGTCTTTTCTCTCTTTCTCCTCAGAATCACTACTTCCAGGTCACCGTTTATACAACAATGTAGGACATACTAGGTGGCAGGAAGCACAGTGATCTCTTTTGAAAGCATATGCCATTTTAACAATCCAGCACCACTATAGAACTGTAATTTATTCAACAGAGGTCAACAATAAATTGTTACTGCAACTGTGGGCGTCACTTGCTTTCCATGGGTCTTGATAAGCCCGCCACCTTCTCTTGTAGTAGCTGGGTACAGTATCTGCTCTGAGCAATCCTATACAACATTGATTACCTCTACAACTGTGCAACAGATACTTTTCAAAATTTAGGGGAATGTTTTCTCAAGTTGGCCTTTTCTATACTTTTTCTAGAGGCTATTTCAAACTAAGTGCAGAAAAGCTATTCTGATAGGTTCGCTCCTTGCAAGGAGTTAGTAAAGAAAATGATCTACCTTTTAAATCACTCAGTCGTATACAAACAAAATGAAGAGAAACTGCACACTCAGCCCACGTGATGACTCAACACAGTTCTAAAAAGATTAAGGCCATTTACATCACATTTCAATCAGTGCTGCTGTGAATAGTGTAATAAATAATAAAAAAGGATTCACAAGCTACTGTCTTCAGTCAGAACAGTGTTATGAAATACATGATCCAGGCTTTACATGTATGATTATGGACCAACTGGTGCCCTGCCCAGGGTTTGTTTCCTGCCTTGCACCCTGTGTTGGCTGGGATTGGCTCCAGCAGACACCCGTGACCCTGTAGTTAGGATATAGCAGGTTGGATAATGGATGGATGGATTATGGACCATGATAATGTACCAATCTAATTAAGGGTATGCAATTTTATCCCCTCCCTCCCCAAGGGGTTTAATCCCATTTTATGTATCTCTGAGCTGATACTTTATAATCAATCTTTTAAAAAGACACTGGAACATAAATGGAAGTTGGTTAAGAGTTAATTTCATAAAAACATTTGGTAATATTTTATCACACAGATCAATGTGGATACAAGGGAATGTAGTGTACTTAGTGTGCAACTAATCTCTTTACTGGTAAAAATACTGTACTTGGTGATATTAGGTGGGCTTAATCTCAACAGTTCTCATTACATCAGTTCTTATGAACAGTTCTAAAACAATTAAAAATACAAAATTTTGAACTGCAGAGATCCTAGAGTGAGAAACAATGTAGCAGGCCACTATAACGGCACTTGGTGTGTTCTCCACTGAACTTGAAATCTGGATATGTAAACTTTGATAGCAAAATTTACTGAAACCAAATTCTGCAAGATCAAGCTTTAATCTGTCTTTCCAATCTAGGGTATGCCTGCAACTTATATTGCATATGAGAAGCCACCACAAAGATTGATTATTTATTTATTTTAATATGTCAGTTTTCTAATTTTTTCAGATAAGACAGTGCCTATTATGTCACAATAATTAGACAACTACAGAGCATACCCAAAAACCACAAAGGAAGGTGACATCATTAAATGCAATGGCAAGGTTGAAAATATAAATGTCAAAACAAATTAGAAAACATATGCATGATATAACATTCAGTTAAATTCAACGACTTTTAGTTCAATATTATCCAAATTGGAGCATTTTTGTTTTTTTTTCATCCAAAGATTAGTTTCATCATATTTTTATAACAGCGAGTCATATTCAGAAATAACAGTGATAACAGAATGTAATTAGATGTGTTAGTAGAGTATATAAAACACATGTTCTTACTAACACTTTATCATATCATGTACTGTTGCTAATTATGGAGCCCAAACAGGCTTGTGGTGGCTGAAATAGCTTTCATAGGCACAACATTCCAACTCAACTGAAATAAAAATTGCATTAACGGATGTACTTTTGTTAGTTGTTGGTTATGGAGGAGCTATGACTAATTGTTGTCCATAATGGATAAATGGTCATTGTAGGCTTTGGTGATAAAATGTCATATCAGAGAAATACTGGATAATTATGATCTACAGAAAATACAGCAGAGACATTGTTTTTAATATAATCTAAATATTGAGTACATGTTTATTCTCTTTATACATAATATCACAGTCTTAATAAAAATGTAACTTTCTCACCAAATTTCAACATACTCAGTCCACTGGGAGCTGAGCTGTCATACACTGTCATAAACATATATATATATATTAAAAGATAGCCCGGCCATGGACAGACATGACACCAAATGTCCACAACACACGGTTTATTTTACCTTTAAATCCTGCACACAACACGACGACAGTGCACAAAACCCCACACTAAACTCAGTCCTTTCTCTTTCTTCAGGCCGCCTCCACTCCTTCTCGTAAGCTCTGTCCTCTTCCACCTGACTCCAGCTCTTGAATGGAGTGAGGTGGCCCCTTTTATCCTGCCCCAGATGTGCTCCAAGTGCGCGGTGATGGTCTTCCCGCAGCAGTTCCTAGTGTGGCGGAAGTGCTGCCCTTGCACCTGGAAGCACTCCGGGTGTACACAGTTCCTGGTTCGGCAGCACTTCCTGGTGTGGTGGAAGTGCTGTCCTCCAGGATTCTAGGACCATCCAGGTGCCGTTGAGCTTCCCAGCTCTGTATCCGTGGCCCCGATGGAAACCAGGGGGGCTGCCCTCTTGCGCCCAGGGAAGATATTGCCCCTCTCCCGTCGTCTGCCACTATGTATATATATATATATATATATATATATATATATATATATATATATATATATATATATATATATATATATATAATGATTTTTTATCAAGCTCTGTTCTTTATGGGGTCTTAGGCACATGCTTACTTTTGGCTAATGGTTAAGTCTGTGTTTAAAATAATTGGTTATGAGCTGAAAAACGACCTTTACCGGAAAGGAAAATAATCAACAGTGTTTCTGCACCACCTTATTTACTGGAATAAAAACTGCTAAAATGCACCTCGTTATATTAAAAAAAGCAAAAGCAAATAAACCTGGGAAAAAATGGCAAAAGAATAAACAATAGCAACAAATACAAATATAATATTTTTTTCTTGTCTTTTTCAATATTTGGAGTTCATTTGTTCTTTTTTCTTACTTTTTCACTGAGAGTAAAAAACAGAGTAACAGCATAAACTCTAGTCAAATTTTCTGGTGCTCATTATTTCATGCATGGATGAAGATTCATTGGCAATCATGAAGTCAACAGAATAACTAAAAGAAGCTAAGTCAAACAAAATCAAGTCAGCATACCTAACAAAATAAATCAGTATACCTAAGAAGCATCCTACTTGTGGCATGATGACAGTGTGAGGAATAAAACAAACATTTTCCCCTGTGATTCTTTTATTATGGACATCTTTGTTAATTAGGGAAGTTTTTTTTTTAACTTGGGAGACATTATTTTCTCAATGACTTTTGTTAGTTTAGGTGATAAGCTTAAATTCTAATAATGCAATTCTGTTAAATTCTAGTAATGAAATTCTGTGTGTTTCATCACCTTATATTTTTTGGTCCCAATTTAACCACATTTTTCACCTAATTCTTAAGCCACAAGTTTTAGTCTTGCTATTACACAGAGAAGTCACCATGTGATGTTTGACCATTTTGTGATTGAGCTAAGACTGTTTCTGTAAATGTACAGGTATGACATCAGTGTAGAGATGATTAGGAGATGGTTGCATTAGTCTGGAAAAGTCATCTCCTGAAACAAAGTATTGAATATTGTATCTGAGCTAAAGCTCAACAAAGAAATGCATATTACCTGATCTTATGGAATAGCTCAGGCACAGTTTAAAACAACACATTGTAGTCCATTCAAACACAGTAAATGACTAAGTATTCCACTGAAGTAACATGCCAATCCAAGAAAAAAATCTATTTCTTTGGCACTAATCCAGACTCAGAAAATAATGATTCAAAGGTGTGTGACAATAGTGGGAACAATGTTTATAGTGAGTAAGAACAATGTCTAGAAAAAGGCAAAGAGTACTTGAAATAGAAAATTTTGAACAATTTCCCAGTGTTGAAAATTAGAAACACATGCCTCAAGTGAAAATCTGACAGATACTGGCGGACTGTTTTAATGATTTCTTACAGAAAAGAAGGATTAAGTTCAAACTGGATAATACTTCTTACATCATCATCATTCTTTTACATGTGTAGTACATACTACAACAGCCCGAAGAGTAAGATTTTACTAGAGCCCACATATTTCAGGTTAGCAAATTATGGTGGAAAGCAGCCAGATGTTATAAACATATAATACCAAGCAAACTTATAGTGACTTTATACTGCAGATATTTATACACCTCCACTACTAGATTAAATGTGAGTTTAGACATGCACATCATTAAAAAGCTGTTATTAGTTTTCAGTCCAATAACTGAAACAAAACCTTTAAAGGGACACATTATACATGCTTTCAGACGTTCAGTCCATTTCCTGCTGAATGCACCATAAACCTTGACCCTAATTCAAAGCCTGTGATCTCCCCACTGAGCTGGATTCCACTTCAAGTTATACAGTATAATCTGATAAAGAAATCACACAGAACATAGGGCAACTGGCCATTATTGCCTGGGTTACAGACTCAAAGAACTTGATCAAGACACAAGTTGTTTCTGATAAAACACAAAGGGGGAATCTCAAAGTGTGTCTTCAGCAAAAATGATGGGGGAAAACAAGCTATTAAAGACCCATGCTACCTGTTATCAATATTTGAAGACAACACAGCAAGCTTAGCTGGATGTTGCTACCTTGTTTAAAGGAATGCCAGATCAAAGTACAAGGCCATCGAGCTCATTGAATAGCCCACTAAACTTACAACTTTTAACATCATTGGGTGTTACCAATCATTCTGCCTACCTTTTGAGATGATCTTAACTCAAGAACGCCAATGAAGGACTCATGAGATACATTAATGCCTTGATTGGTACCTTGTGGGTAAGTGTGGGTGTGGGTATGAGTCTACTCTGATCTGCATTGGCAACCCATTCAAGGCTACCTTCTGCCTTATGTGAGATAGAGGGGGAGATTATTCATACATAGGAGAGTTTTAGCAGTGTTTGCTCCAGACTGAGGGGACATACAGAGATGCCTCATGACAAAGATTAAAAAAAATCAAGAAATAACAAAATAAAAAATCTGAATTCATCACACTCACACTTGTATTAAATGTGTTAGCTTTTAAAGCGGGTCCATAATATTTTATTGGGTAGCATGGTAATTCAGTGGGTAGTGTTGCCCCCTCATGGATCTAGCATCTTGGCTTTGAATCTTGTGCCTAGACATTGTGCATATGGAGTTTTCATATCCTAACCATGTTTGCATGGATTTTTCTCCCATGTATCCAAAGGTGAGGAGGTTGGGTTATTTGAAGATTCCAAATTGACCAGTTTGTGAGTAAGATTGTGTATAAGAGTGGACCCTGAGATAGACTGGCACCTTTTCTAGACCAATTTCCTGCCTTGTGCCCAGTGCTGTTGGGACAGGATCCTGTCTCGCTACCTGAAATGGATTTAGCAGGTTTGAGAATGTTATCTTTTATTACATTTTTGTATTACAGAAACAGAGTCTGATCTTGTTAGTACTAGAATATATTATACTCATGCTTGAAGACTTTGATTCCTAAAGCCACAGGCAGCTTGACGACTGTAGAAAGATGAATACATAAAATACATGGGAACAAGGTCTGCTCAGTCAGACTTCACTTTGAAAGATCTGTATGAGAGACTGTACACTCATTACTAGAGACAGCGTTGCATAACAAATCTCTTTTTTACTTTGGATACAAAGGCTGAAATGTATAAATGGGTTTGTCATGGAAAATTCTGATTTTGTCCCTGCAACCCTCAAATGGATGAAAAGAGTGGGATAATGGAATTTTACTGTACTCTGTACATGTGGCAATGATAACCCTTTAACAAATGATGAAGGATGAATGACAAATATTATTATATAAGTGTTCATCTTATTTATTGTTAAGTTTTTGGTAAATGCATACATCCAAATGGATAAAGGTCTTGAATCCATTATCATATAAACTGCTGTGAAAACTACCATATAAAATGAAGATGGGTGGGGGGACGCACCAATTAATTCATTTGGAATCTCTCTTATTACACTGGAAGGACTGAATAAGATTGGGTATACAGCTGTCAAAACCCCACTCAAGGCAAGAACCACATCAGCATCACCCCAACAGGCAGAGCTATAATGACCATGTATAGACAGATCAGCTACTGTTATACTGTTCCTTTTTCACTAGCATTTGTTTTAGTTATCTGTTATCTAAATATACTGTAACTTTACTTAACAATTACAATAAAGATTTGAAATTTCTGCAATCACCCGTGAACAATAATGCAGCTTAAATGACAATCAAAAAGCCACATCTCTCTTGACAAGGAATGTGACCTCCTCTTCACCCTCCTCTTAAATCAATTCAGTGTCGTTGGTGGCCCAGATGACACATGTTCGGTGATGATTTCTCACCCAGTAATCTCCAGCCCCATGCTGTGAGTACAATATTTCAAAAGAGGATGCTTGGCTTCTCTTTCCCACGAGCAGTGCAGTTTTAAACTGCGGATATTAATCAACATATTACTTTTTAATATACTGTACATACATACATACTTGTGTTACATACATTTTTTTTTATTTGATGCAGTTCATTGTGTGTGGGGCCAGCGTCATTACAAAAAGAGAAAATTCTGCTCAAACCACAGATGAGCAGTAAAGCCAGGGCTGATAAATATTGAGAACAGAATTTCAGATAAGACATGGAACGTAAAATATTCCTTCAAGACCTCACTCAGGATAAGCGGGTTTGGACAATAGATGAATGGAAGCATGGATGGATATTCTTTCATTTCCAGTTTTTAAGCTGCTTAAAAATATGTATGTTGTTTTCTATAAGCGTATATTATTAGAAGTATCCATCCATTACTGAACACTTTCAGTTCAATTCAGGGTCATTTGGGCTGGGATAGATTATGATAACATGAGCAACAAGTCAGGAATCAAGCCTGAATAGAATGCATGTTCATTGCAGCGCTCATACTTTTATCCACCACCATTACCAATTACCGTAGCATACATCTTTGGCATACACAGGGAACACCAGCGTATTCAGAAGAAAATCCATGTAGATATGGAGAGAACATGCATAAGTCCAAATAGGTAGGACTCAAATTAGACCACAGGTAATTAAATCTCTTTCAATACACCATAACAGTGGATCCTCCCTGTATTTTAGGAGATACATTGCTCATCTCACGTATTCTTATTGTTATCATTTTCATAGATAAGATCACATAAATTCATCTAGCTATTATGATCAGAAGATAGGAATCTGTTCTTAAAGGAACATCATTTAATTACAGGACAGTCTAATTAATGCAAACACACTCGCCTGGTCAATTTAAAGGGCAAACATCTTGAGTGTCTGACTGTGTTAACAAATTATCCTCTTGAATGAAACTCAGGAATAGACAGTAAGAAGTATTCATGAGAGTCTGGCAACCTTACCAGAAATCAACCCAAAGTCCAATCTCCAAGAAATGCCAAGTCAACCCACACTACCACCATGCTGTCCTGAATACATATGCATTGTTGCAAAAAATGATAACTTTTTTGGCATTGTGTACATCAGAAAGTTCACAAATTAAATTGATAAATGTTGCTATTGTTTTAGTGTATTTTATTACAGCATTTATCAGTATTTTTATTAACATATACCTTGAAATCATCAATATTCTGTACTTGGAAAATGCTTTGCAAAGGTGCTATAGAAAACAAAGAAGAATGTATCAGAGTTACCTGGCTAACTTACATTTAGGGAGTCATTTCAATTCAAGTTGTAGCAATTTTATGTTTTTATGATTCTTGTCTTTCTTGCCTTCAAGCAAATAAAATTTGCAGTCACTCTGAACACTCAGCTAAATACATTAAATGTGAAAAACAAAACAAAAGAAACCTGGCAAAATTAGAGTTATTACCATTATTATTATATGTATGTATAGGCACCCCTTTTAGTTCTGTAAGGGCCAATGAATGAATGAATTGCAAGTATATACATTTGATTGTTTTCCAACATTTTACTTCTGCTTTCTTTAATATTTAACAGTGTTTAGTGTTTTGGACCAAAGGACTTCAAACAAAGGTTGCATTAAAAGTGTCTATTTACTTGAGTGCATGCTTATAAGCTCATGATTTTCAATTAATGCTGCTCGCCTGTGATTGACCCGTTAAAATGGTAAAAAGCTATATCTTCTAATTAATTTTCAGCAGCAAAGGCACAGATTTCTGTCTGGGATATTAAAACCAACCTGAGTATGATTAGCTTATAAGTGTCTGCTGAAGTCTATGATCCTCTTATGATATATGAAAACATTATACCTTATCTACTATAGACGAAAATATAAAAAGAAAAGATTTCAGCATTTTTGTGGAATATTAAATGTTAGACATAAATTGAATATAATGGAGTGACATTTGTATTTGTATAAAAAAGTTGTATAATATAATGAAAACTTCTATGTACATGTAATTTTCATAAATATTAATGGAAAGCATTCAGGCTTTCTTGAGCTGCTCACACATATCATATCACAGCCCCTTTACCTACACCCAGTTAAAGTTACTTGCAAGACAACATAGCTAATCTGTCAAAACAAATTCACAATGTCAGTACGAAGCAAATGAAATCCCATATCACATAAGCTTTCATATCTTTGACAATTAAGCTAATGTCGCCAATAACCAATATATAAACTATAAGCAATGCCTGCCCAATGTATAAAAACCAAAAAACTCTGTATTTACCTATAAAGAAATAAATTATACTGGTTTTCACTCAAAAGAATTACATTTTTATTTAAGGTTAATCATAATTCATTTTCCAATCCTACTTATTCTAAACCAAGCAATAACAAATTTAGTATAACTCTTGTTGAATTAGTTTGTTAGATGTAATATCTTTCATTAATTTACTCTTTTCCTCTCAAAGTGTTTAGAGATTTATCAAGATTTCAAAATAAGACCAACAAAATACTTACTATTAACATTTTTTGAACTATGTTGTATATACTCCAAATATACTCATATAAGGCTGGCAAATTTGGCCCTTGAAGGATGCAGTGCTACATGTATTTGTAGCTGATTTGAAAAGGAAATATAGGTTAGGTGATCCTAAATTGGACAGTATGTGTGTGTATGTGTGTTCACCCTGAGATGGATTGACACTCTGTCCAGGGATTGTTCCCTTGTAAGCCTTGTGCTCTACACTTGCTGGGGCAGGCTCCAGCTTCACCACGACCCTACTCAGGATAAAGCAGTTTGCAAGATGGATGGTTGGGTGGCTCTTTAATTATTCCAGCAGTTAAAGGATATCTGGTTCAGGTTGGAAAAATTGTAGCATTTATATTACACAGAGTAGTATTTCTATCGTTTGATTTATTAGTTTTAGCATTTTCTATCCAATCCATTAATGATTTGATGAATCAGTCAACTCATATACCTGTCCATGTTCAGAACATGCCACCCCAAAACCAGCTAGTGGCTAAAAATGAAACACTTCTTGACAAGTTGCTTTTCCATCATTGGAAATCTCACCAGGAATATGCTTGCATTTGATCAATTTAAAATCTTTTTTTTTTTTGATTACAGGAAGAAAAGAAAAAACACAACAACAAATAAAGTACACAAAAGGTATATGACAATACACCAAGCTCTAATCAATCATGGCGCCACCAGAATCCATCAGTCATTGTATGTAACACAAAGGCAGTAGAACATATCACCAGCCCCGTTATAACACAAAACTGTTTTGTTTTTTAATATGTCTGTGAAGGAAACATAGTGGCATTTATTACTGGGTTAAACTTCATTTATTATTTTTCTGCATTGTTACACTTTTCCAAAGCTAAAGTAATGGAAGGTTTGAACCCCTACCAACCGAAATATAGTTTACGATAATTCTAACATAGACAGAATTGTTATACGGTACATACAGTTTCTCATCCTCTGTGAAATTAATTCCTACCGCGGATTGGGACGCGATCTTACATTATGATACAGACAGATCCTAAAAGAGTATCCAAGACTGAGCTGCTATGTAGTACAAAATTATATTACCGTGTTCTTTTAAAAGCGTGAATAATCACATTTACAGTATAGTTTGGACCATTCGCGGATGGGAAAAAAGAATGTTACAGCTTTCCCAAAGCCAAACGAGCTATTTCGGAATGTGTCGGTTTTGAATAGCATTGCATTAAGTAAAGGAGCTCGCTGACAGGGAGTGGCGCAGTGGTTAGCGCTCCCAGTGTCAGCGTGTTGGCATTGAGCCCAAGATACTGTTGTTGTTGTGTGTGGCGTTGTATCCCAATTTACCTCTAAAATTCCTAAATGATGTATGTGTGTGTCACGGTCCTTTGTCATTCTAATTTGGCTCCGTGTGATAGTGGTCTCTCACGAATCTGTTATCACGATGGTATCTCCCGCTACCTTGAGCTGGATTGTTCCTGTTAACGATCTCTGCCAAGATAGTGTCTATTTTTACGTGGTGGGCGGCGCAGTATGCGTGATTTAGCGGTTCAGAACGCTTACATCCGAAATCTTATATTGTACGGGACTCCTACATTACGATGTTTGCTGAACAGGTTAGTGAGATTAAAAAAAGTATGAATCAGCATTGGGTTTTATAATGGTACAACTCAAACTGTGGGGGAAGCCCACGTTTCTTGGTAGTAGGGTGCGTCTACCCGGAAGCAATGTTTGATTCTCGGCGCCTGGGCGGGAGAGATGTTTTACCTTGGAACTTCAAGGTGATGCTCCGCCCAAGGAGGGCGGAACAGAACGGTAACGTTCTGAGAAAGAGGTGGGCGTGACGAGCAGGACTGGGCGCCAAACTGTAACGGGAACTATAGGGAGCGCGCCGCACGGGCACTTCTGGTTAAAGGTTGTTCTTGGGATATATTAAGCACATTGTAGCGATCACCAAGATGATAACGACAGAAATACAGACACCACACACAATAAATAGTTCGAGCTTTTAAACTCGTGTTTATTTTACAAAGAAGATGGACACACTTGACCCTTGCGCGCCTAAGCGAACATTTCCATCTCATTAAGAAACAGTAACGCCTCCAAAGCAGCAAATACACACCGAAAGACCTCGACTCACCTATCTTTGTCCCCATTCAAGTGTACTTACACTTTGCCGTGACGATTTTTTTTCTTTAGTACACCGTTTTCTGTAACACCCTACCTGTTTGTGATATACAATTTAAATACCCCGCGGGGTTTCCCGACTGCTGGAAAGAACCTTCCAGAAGCTGGGCAAAAGACAGGGTACTAGTGGAAAGTTTATCATCCCTTAGAGGTAGGTGACTCCACCTCGTCTCATTCTCAGGGCTCAGTCTGCTGGGCGCTATTGTTTCTGTTAAATGAGTGTTAAAAAAAAGCAACTCGAACACAAAGTGTGACATATTTACTGTATGAATAGTTTGAAATTTTTTTTTGTCCGATCCCTCCTGACTTAACGGTATGAGAAAACCGTCACGTAATGACATATACTGTACTGTTCAAATCGTCTTGATGTCAACTTATCAAGACGTCGAGCTTTTCGCGTTTGCTCCTGTTTTTGGTTATCTAAAGCCGAAAAAAACACAATTCCGTAGCCATTTTAGACCATATTTTATGCTGGAAATGACGTCCTTATGATAAAGAGTAAACTAAAAGGTGCCTTCATCAGAAAAGATCATTAGAACTAAAAAGTTGTGCATTTCTCATCAGCTGACCCTAGGGGTTCATTCCCCAGTGGGATTCGAAGGGTCAAAGTTACTCCTTATCACAAAACCTCGGAAAAGTGGGGATCGGTAATACAGGCCTGTAAAATATAATTTTATGCTATTTTGAGGTTGCTGATCACGAATATGATGCTTTTTTTGATATGTGATTCTTAGCCCTCTAAAAGCCACACCCAAAAGGTTACAAATTTAAAATAATCAAACATAAGCATGGTTTTATTTTTGATTTTCTGATCCTTTACTGACGATCTAGCTATCTATGAACCTCTATGAAAGGGTGGAAATTTTCAAATTACTATTATAAATGAGACTATTTAGACTTTAAAATGTATATTAATGCACTTATTTTAATATTTTAAATATCTGATGCAATATACTTCTATCTTATGATGTAAATCATTCCATTTCTTAAGAACACCTCAAATTAGGGCAGCTTGCACTAATTCAGACTTAAAATTAATCAATTTATTTATTTTCAGAGTGATTTACCCTCTAGTATACAATAGACTCTGTCACTGCCTTTGGCCCACATTGGTCACAGAATTGCCAGGCGATGCAACCTCCAATTTCTAAAAAAGTTACCTTTAACAAGCTCTGATTTTTCCACACTTTAGCCCTTTCACATCTTTGAGCCAAAATAGCCATGCTAATATGGGCGCGGCGGCTACTTAAAGATACCTAGGGTGTAGTTTACCAAAAAGGATTTCTTCCCCTCAGGGCAGCTCCCACCCATTCAGCCTGCTTGTTCCATTGCATGTTTGTGGGAAGCAGGGGCCTATCTAGATATAATGGAAATTTAGAACACCATGAGCATCACAGTCCCTTGTACTTTTTCTGCATGTGTAGAGCCTTCAATACACGGCCAGCACTGGAAGAAAGACAGCAATTGATGATGATAATAATAATAATAATAATAATAATAATAATAATAATGTTACATTTATACAGTGCTTTTCTTAGTCGAAGTGATTTACATTGACAGTGTAGAACAATGTCAGCCACCTCCAATGTGTGGAATCCACCTGGAAGATGGAAAAGCAGCCATTTGCTGTTCGGTGTTGAAGGGGTGAGAGAGATAGTTAGCCAGTTAAGCATAGAGGATGATTAAAGAACCTGAATACCCAGGCCATGGTTAGTTGGTATGGCTACTAACTGTGAACAAGACACAAGTCCATCCTATGGTACACTCACCACTTCATAAAGACAGTGTGGTCTACTGACCAAGTCATTGGATTTTACACACCAAGGATGTTGGTTCAGTCTCTTATTCACATCTCGACCCAGATCAATTACCTTTTCATGATTGTTTCCCAGTTGTGGAGGAAATAGCAATAATATTATGCTAGTAAAAGGAACTGTGCAAACTTAAATAGCTTGATGCCTGGTGTTTGTAGCGCAAGAAGAAATTGGACTACAGTTTTTGGAGAAGCAAACACATTTACTGTTGTGCCATCGTGAATTTCATTTTGTGCCACAAGCAGGAAGAACCTAGCAAACCTGGCAACCACAAACTGATAATTGTCTCTGCTGCCTGTGTCACTTTCCCCAGTTAGATGGCAATATTTCTCTGTGTTGGCAAGGATTGCAAATTCTTTTTTTTTGTCACTGATTTTTTTTTTTTACTGTTTCCTTTAAGGTTCTCTTACATTTTTGACATTCGCTACCTTGCTGCCTTGCCAAGCACCATTGCACAAACACTCACGTTTGCCAAAAAGAAAAAAAGCTAAGAAGGAAGTGCAAGCCATACTAATTACAGATCTGTACCTCCTTTGTATTTATCTATAGCATTTTCTTTAGATTCTAATGATAAATATTTGGGAGTGGTTTCACTTTTCCAATAAACCATTTACTTAATGAAAAATATTGATTTATACTTTATAATATCTTTTAAAATAATTCTAAACTTAAAACTGTTTAGCTACATAGTTATTTAGCTTAAATGATCTTACATAAAAAGTACATTCTGTTGGGGGAACTTAGACTATAAATGGATGGCATTGGAGCTTAAGTGCTGCACTTGGACAGAATGTAAAGATGATGAATGGATCCGAACAGCCTACTTGAAGCTTGTTTTATGTTAAGGACATAACCTACTGTGTTTACAATACACAGAGTCTACAGGCAGAAAAAAAACTATGGCCATTCCACAGATGTCAATCCATTACTTTCCAACTTATTGAAAACCAATTGAACTTACTGAAAAGGGTCACAGGACACCGGAATTTACCACAGCAACCCTGGGCACAAGTCTTGATCCAGCCCAAAATAGAGTGTCAGAGCATCACACAGTACACTTGCACAGAAGCACACAAACCTTTATTCACTCGTATAGGTACAGTTTAGTGCAGTCAGTAAAACTGATTTGCATGACTGTTGGATATGTGAGGCAAATCAACTAGGAAGAAAACCCATGCAGATATGGAGAGAAATGTGAAAAGTCTACACAGGCAGTGACTGAAATGGTATTTAAAATCAAAGCAACTCTGTCCCTTCCTCCATTCAGCTACCTATTGTTCAGATATAGTCACTGGTTTATGTTTGGTGTATAGTATCAGCACTTGAAATCCATTCTGAACATCATATGGTAATACTTTATATAATAATTCTGTAGTTATTTGCAAACAAGAATGAACATTTAATTCATTTAAATATTTTCATCTACAGCATCTTAAGGAACATGCACAAGGCCTTTACAGAAATTTAGACATTAAATTAACATTCCTTTATTAAATTCAAGGGCTGCCTGGGTATTGGGGTGAACTCTGTTCTGAAGGAGTTGGGTCCAAGGTAGTCAGATAGTCTCCAACCCTGGGTGCATTTAACCTAACATATACATCTTTAGGATATGGAAGAAAAGCTAGAGTACACAGACAAGAACCCTAGCTGACCCACAGAAAAAAAGTATTTAATTTGTGTGTTTTATTTTATTTTTTTAGAATTATCTACCTGAGATCATAAAGAAAAACTGACATTGTCTATATTGTGTGATCAAAATGTTCTGTAACCAGAACAGCAGTTGGGTGTAAATGCATTAAATCATTAGAACCAATGATTCTTATGATTTTCAAGATAGATAAAATACTGGACAGACAATGTGTCAAATAGTGTTGAATTGAGGATTATATAGCCTTGTACAAACTAGACAAAATTCTGGGAAGACAAACGTAAAAGAACATATTAAGAGCATTATTATTTTAGATACAGTAACCAGTGTGTAATATGCTTGTAAGAAGATGTGAAATAGGGGGCTTGGGACTCATAAGTAGTTTAAAATATTCTTACTAAAAAGCTACCAGACCATGGGAACTTATTTGTGTCCAATTTCGAATGACGCAACATCTTAAATAAAGTAACCATCAAGGATGCATTATAAAGGAAAGGATTTTAAAAACGTTTAAAGAGACACCAAGGAGGAAAGACAACTCTGTCAGATTGTTATCTACTGTCCCAGCACTTGCATGCATCATACCTGGCACAAGAAGACAAACACTGCAACAACTAAAGCTGCAGCCACCTAATACAAAGCTCATAGGAATCATTCTGGTTGCATGTTTTTTATATCTAACATGTATGCCAGTTTTTTCTGCAAATAAACATAAGTAGTGATTGAAATAAAGTTTGGTTATTATCTCACTGAAGTCCTCTTGTTATTTACTGTGTTCATTCATGGTAAGTACTTTCAGGATGGAGTGCCACATTCATGAATTCCAGCCGTATGTGGCTCTTGAAGCGGCTCTTGGCCTTTGCTAAGGTATTCTGAAGTGTAGGCCTTTCAGAAGATGTGATCTGGGTGCAGACCACCGTATCTGTAGCTTGGCAGGGGCAGGGATAGGCTGAGGGCCTCTGTTAAGGTATTATTGCCTTGTATTTGTTCTGTATTGTCGCAGGGGCAGTGACAAGCCCTTGGCCACTGTTGTTTAGAAACATGAATGGTGACTGAGGGTTTAAAGAGGTAAGCATTATGGGGTGTACACATTAAGCAAGGTTAATAATTGTAACATTTCCAGCAACAACTTGTGCACCAATATAAAAAGAACATTAAAGGTTAAAATGCCTTTTCTGAACATGTTTTCACGATAGAACAGTATTCATGTGCCAGATACACTGTGAGCACTTTGGGGCAATGAGGAAGCTTCATAACTATTGCACTATCATGCTGCGGTAATGGATAACATTTGTTCATAATGAAATACATCTAAAAATTGGTTTAATAAATATACTGTCTATACTGTGATTTCAGTAGCTACATAAAACCTTTGAAGATTTATTAATATAAAATATGGATAGTGACTGAACTTGGGAGTTCTTTCTGATCTTTCTTTAAGGGTCCATGGGTCTGGTGCAGAGGAAGGGATTGCAACTGGAATAGGAATTAAAGAAATGCAGGTAGGTAGTTCTCCTGGGTAAGTAGTGGTCCATTGATTAAAGATTTGAACTGGTCCTTAAAACTGAAGGGGCCATTATTTTATTCATTTAGATATGTGTATGTAAAGAAAAATCTTTATGAAGCCCAAAATTAATGGAAGCAATATACAAAACAGTTTACTAGAGAAATGTACAGTTCAAATTAGTTATTTGTAATCATATGCACACTAGTTTGAAATACAGAGGTGTAAAATGTTACAGAATAGGAAGACATAATTCGCATTGTTTGTAGGCTGCAGCAGCTCTGATTGCAGCATTCACTGACTATGTTAATAGCAGTCAGTGTCAGAGAAAAGGAATGAAGGGACACATGTGTTTCAATTTCTGTTATTTTGTTAATGTTTGACATGTAAATATTTAATTCTATGTTTTAACTGGCATTACCATGTCTTATTATATCGCTTTGGCACCATTTCATATGTCACGTTGCTAAAAACTACTTTGAACAGGGAGCTGGAGATAAGACTCCTATTGAGAGTCAGGTTGGACAAAGGGCATCAACAGGCATTGAAATGGAAAATGTGGTCTCAGAAAATAAACTCATGGAAGATGTTCATTTACAATAAGAATTATTAATGCATGGGTGGCTCTGTGGTAATCAGTGACAGCTCAAGGTCTGGTGTGAACATTGCATGTTCTCCTTGTGTTGATATATGGGTGTCCTCTGGTTTTTTTCTCACATTCCTAGGACTCTAAATTGGCCCTGTATTAGTGAGTGTGGATGTAGGAGTGTTTCCTAATGAAGAGCACTAATAACCCATCCAGGGTGGGTTCCCACAATGATCCCAGTCCTTTTTTGCATAGGCCTAGGCAGTTTTGAATTTTATAATGGATTCAGTGAGTTGAGAAATTAATGATTGGGTCATTACGTGTAAGTCAAGAAGTAAACATAGGGCCGGTAGAGGCCAAAACACACCATGATGACATGGAAGGCCACTTTGGCAACACTTTTTTGCTCATTTTCCAACTTATTGTGTCATTTGTATTTGAATTTATATGGGCAATTTGCCGTGACTTTCTTTTCGTGTTATGTTTTCAGCCTACAACAGACATCTTGCCTGAAGAAGGGGCCTGAGTTACCTCGAAAACTTGCATATTGTAATCTTTTTAGTTAGCCAATAAAAGGTGTCGTTTTGCTTGGCTTTTCTCTGCTTACAACAAACAAAGAGTAAACTACTTGGTTTTGTACGAGATGAAAGTGGGAGGATGTGTTTATAGAACCTCTGACAGCCAGTACCTGACTAGCAAGATTTTACCAGCCTTTCATTTCTACTATTTTCCCTCCATACTTTTTTCTTAATAGAAAACATTTACCTGTATTTGATTTGTATGCGCTTGTTTGTTCAGTGCCTGGAGTCAGAATCTCCATAGGTCATTCAGTAATGAAATAAAGGTCCTTTTGTTATGCATTAGTTATGTGCCACCAAACGATAATTGAGTATTTTGAGGATTAATTACAACTTGACAGCAGTACAACTGTGTGAACCTAAAAGTTTAAAAATACACAGTCTTACTAAACTTGGTCACTGTCTGTGTGGAATTTGCATGGCCACATGTTTTCCCTTTGTAATCCCTTTGTAATGATCTCTGGATATTTCTTTTTTCTAAGGCTTTTCAGTGCCAGGTACCAAATTTCTAAACCCATCTTTGGACTGAGGCAGTTGGATGATAAGACATCTTGACTTTGACCTTCTTGTCTTGCTTCTGAATAATCACTTTAAGAAGTCAGACTCCTGCAGTTTTGAATTCAAAACATTCCAGTTTTTAGCATAAATTGATAAATACAACACCCAGTTGTTCTTTCATTTGTTTTGTGAGTCTTCTTATTCCAGTAAAGGCTCTAACTCAAATATAATTAACATTATGCCACAGCTATTGTCTCACTTAAGTGGGCACCGATAGGAGTCAATAATGGAGTGTTGTCTTAAATTTTAAAAATGTCCCAGTTTTGCATTTTGTAAATTTGGTCACTTGTTTGCAGTAATCATTTATGGATTTTGGTTTAGCCTTATACACCAACCCCTTATAGCCCACCTACCATCTAAAGAATGATACAATATTCTTTCGCACTAACATAATTTTTGTCTTCATGAGAAAGGACAAAAAGTTTAAATTCAGGTTTCAAATTGTAGCAAGAGTCCAAGGATCCACATTGTAATCGCTGGAAATTTAAGCTGCCTGGGGGCCATGCTGGCTGTGTGACCTACACCCTACGCATGTACCCACTGAGAGTTTTGCAGGTGTGGGCTGGATTTACTTACTTGAGTCTTGGACCTTTAGCCTCCTTTATCTGCTCCCTACTGAGAGTTCATCTAGGCCCAACTGTTTACCTGTGTGGGCCTGACGCCTTGCTCTACACTGGCAAAGCCCTGCTCCTTCCCTTAGTGCATATTTACCTGGTAAACACAATTGCCGGGGGTGGATCAATGAAAAGCCTAAGGCCAGTCTGCTGTGTTTGTGCGGGTGTGCCTGCTTGGAGGAGCTTTGCTGCCACTGGCAGTATTTGCTCAGACTCCGCAACCCAGCCCCCAGTTGAGTGCAAAGGACTGGTCTCTAGGAGCCCATCTGCCTTTACTGATGTAAGTCCTGCTCACTGCAGCCTTCCCAATCTTTCATCACAATCTTAGCTTCTTGCTTCTTTCAGATGGAAGCAAATGAAGCACTTTTATTATTTTTAGAGTTGGTCTTTCCCCAGCTGCTTTATGCTGTTAGGTAGAATGTGTCCTTGTAATACATCATTCCCTCCCCTTTTTATGGAATGTGCTAAACTGATATATTTCATCTCAAAGGCCACAATATGTATTTGCTACATGAACACCACTCCCTTATTTTGCATGTGGCACAATGCTCCTTTTTAAGTTGTTTTTTGCATTACAATAGTCTCTCTTTATTATTTACTCAATTTTAGATATATATCAATGAATGAAAAGTTGTCATGTCACTTTGTAACTTACGTAATCCAGACCAAGGTCATGGGAGGTTCTAGAGTCTATATCCCAGCTAGCATAGGGTGCAAGGCAGGAACAAGTAATCGATCAATAAAGTTTTAGTTTCAGAAACTATGTCATTTTTTTATAGCAAGGTTGCTATACCTGTATTAGGATAATTAATCAATTGGACATATTTTAAATTATAAATTAAGTGCATTGCAGATAGGCAGGTATACCGATAGTTGAATAATCAAAAATCAGTGTTTAATTTCAAAAGAAATTTATTGTTCACCCTAAGGCTAGTATAATGGTAAAAGGCTAGGCAATCAATTATTTCCTTCATTGTCAATAGACAGACTTATATACCTGCAATTTATCAAATCAAAAAATCAGTGTTTTAATTGCAAAATGGATGTGTCATTCATAGCAAGGCTGTTACATCTGTAGTAGCATAATCAATCAATATGCACTTTAAATTAAACACACATTTGTTTATAGCAAAACTGATTTTGTATATACCGGTGTATAGTTAACATGCAATGTGTGTTGTGTCAACACAAGTATCACTTCCTTAGCTGTGTATCCATTACTGACTTGCAATAGGCTCCTTGACATTGCCATACTAGATATGAAATGTGCTTTGCAAGCCAAACAAAGACCCAGCATGGCTGTTATGTTTGCTAACTCAGCAACAGAAATAATTCCCTCTGTTACTAACAATATTATGATGAATCATTCTGACCCTAGAATGCTGTGACTTCAACCAGGGGAACTTTGGAAGGAATAGCCTTTTATCAGCATGTTTCGTTTGTGGACACAACAAGCTTGATCTGCTGCATCCAATGTTAATGCCTTAAATTGTGAATATGTGGCCCTACTAGGCAGATGTGACTGTATCTTACTCCCTACTACAAGCCTGGTATCAGATTTATCCAAGCCAGACCTTTTTGTATGTGTTTGGGGGATTGTAACTTATTACAATATTATTTTTTTCTTGAGATTCTGTAAAGTTTTAATTTCCCCTTGGGCACAAATAAAATCTATCTATCTTTCTGTACTGCACTGCAGGAAGACAGTAATATTTTTAAAGTTAAAGACCAGGAGAAATGTGAAGTTGAAAAGCAAGCTTGGGTCAAAAATGACAAAATATAACAAAAACACAATCAAAAATTAAATGTCAAAAATGCTTTAACAAGGATTTGTTAACCAGGGAAAATCAATAGCAACAGTTTTTACCACAGTGATTCAATGTGTATCTGCAAACTCAGATAAAACATGGCCGATCAAGCCAACTTTTAAACCTTTGACCTAACTAGGTGAGGGTCATGACCTCTGAGAACACAACCCCAGTAATCAGAGATCATATACTCAGCAAAAAAAGAAACGTCCCTTTTTCAGGACTGTGTATTTCAACAATAATGTTTTAAAAATCCAAATAACTTTACAGATCTTCATTGTAAAGGGTTTAAACAATGTTTTCCATGCATGTTCAATTAACCATAATCAATTAATTAACATGCACCTGTGGAATGGTCGTTAAGACCTTAACAGCTTACAGAAAGTAGGCATTTAAGGTCACAGTTCTAAAAACGCAGGACACTAAAGAGACTTGTCTACCGACTGTGAAAAACACCCAAAGAAAGATGCCCAGGGTCCCTGCTCATCTGCGTGAACGTGCATTAGGCATGCTGCAGGGAGGCATGAGGACTGCTGATGTGGCTAGGGCAATAAATTGCCATGTCTGCACTGTGAGACGCCTAAGACAGCGCTACAGGGAGACAGGAAGGACAGCTGATCATCCTCGCAGTGGAAGACCATGTGTAACAACACCTGCACAGGATCGGTACATCCGAATATCACACCTGCGTGACAGGTACAGGATGGCCACAACAACTGCCCGAGTCACACCAGGAACACACAATCCCTCCATCAGTGCTCAGACTGTCCGCAATAGGCTGAGAGAGGCTGGACTGAGGGCTTGTAGGCCTGTTGTAAGGCAGGTCCTTACCAGACATCACCAGCAACAACGCCACCTATGGGCACAAACCCACCTTCGCTGGACCAGACAGGAGTGGCAAAAAGTGCTCTTCACTGATGAGTCACGGTTTTGTCTCACCAGGGGTGATGGACGGATTCGTGTTTATCGTCAAAGGAATTGAGCACGTCTGGGACCTGTTGGATCGCAGGGTGAGGGCTAGGGCCATTCCCCCCAGAAATGTCCAGGAACTTGCAGGTGCCTTGGTGGAAGAGTGGGGTAGCATCTCACAGCAAGAACTGACAAATCTGGTCCAGTCCATGAGGAGGAGATGCACTGCAGTACTTCAAGCAGCTGGTGGCCACAACACACACTGACTGGTACTTTTGATTTTGAGCCTCCCTTCATTCAGGGACACACTGTGAAACATTTTTAGTATATGTCTTATGGTGTTGACTCTTTTAGTGTTCATACAAATATTTACACATTACGTTTACTGAAAGTAAAAACAGTTGAAAGTCAGAGGACGTTTCTTTTTTTGCTGAGTATATTATGGCAACAGGAGCCACAAAATGGTGGCATCTGAGAGAAAAGAAAAAACAGCATTCTAGTAAAAAGTTGTTATGACTGGTTGTCCCAAAGCATGTAGGTCCCAAAAACACTTCCAAAAATGTCAGTCAAAAAATCTGGCTAGATACAAGGAGGGTCATGTGAAATCTTGTTATAACATAAAAGATTTAGTATCACAAAAATGCTCTGTATGTATATAAATCTCCATAGAGCACACAAGGCATAAAGAAGTTGCCAACAAGGGCCGAACAAGTCCCAATACACAATCCAAGGTGAAATTAGAAAACAGAGCAAAATGGTCATAAATCCAGACAAGATCACAAAGCACAGAACAACACAAGAAACTCCCCAACTCCCTAGTGCATTCAAAATGAACTGCCTGGAACTGTGAGAGACCCTCCAAATTTCTATTTAAGTGGGGTGCAGTTTCTGGAGGTGATTGGCAGATGGCCCTACCTCTTGGAGGACCACCCCAAAACACATGGAACAAAACATAGGCTTTGATACAGTTACATACAATGTAAAGAATACTGAAAATCATAAACAAAAGAAACAGTAGCCCATAAATATAAGTCAGAAATGTACAACAAAGGCATAAAACAAGCATTTGTGATATGAAAAAAGTAAATACATTTTAAACTTTGTTAAGATGCAACAAACATGAAAACAACCCTTACATTTGGACTGTGTCTGCCAAAGCTCTGTAATATTTATATAAATAGCCACAAACTCTGGTAGAATTGGCACAGTAAAATTCTTAAATCAGAGCTTATATTATCTATCTATCTATCTATCTATCTATCTATCTATCTATCTATCTATCTATCTATCTAGACAGGCACCCCTGTTAAATGATCAGATGGGTTGGCCTACTTGGGAATGGGAGAGTATGTTTATCTAACAAGAGCGTTTTCCTTGTTTGGCATTGTGTATGGCTACACCTGTCAATTGCGGCTAAAGAAATAAAAGATAAGAATTACTTTGTGAACCTTCACACTGTTTCCACTGAAGCCTTACCCTAAGTTGTCTCAGGTTTAAAACTTTGCTAAAACACAGTACTTACTAATGGAAAGACCATCATTAAAATTCAAATGCAGTCAAAGAGTTCACTGAAACCACATTCATCAGCCCAAAATAGTGGTGCACATAATTTTACTTGTAAAAAGAAATGTTGCTCTCCATGGCAGCATGATAATGTCAACAGGAAAACAAAAAGAAATGAAAACATCAAGAAATAAATATTAATGATATAACAAAACCCGACAAATAAATAAAAACATGTTTCTGACATGGTGGCATGGTGGCGGAGTGGGTAGCGCTGCTGCTTCCCAGTTAGGAGACCTGGGTTCACTTCCCTGGTTCTCCCTGCGTGAAGTTTGCATGTTGTCTGCGTGGGTTTCCTCCGGGTACTCCAGTTTCCTCCCACAGTCCAAAGACATGCAGGTTAGGTCTAAATTTTCCCTAGTGTGTGCTTGGTGTATGTGTGTGCCCTGTGGTGGGCTGGCGCCCTGCCCAGGGTTTGTTTCCTGCCTTATGCCCTTTGTTGGCTGGGATTGGCTCCAGCAGACCCCCGTGACCCTGTAGTTAGGATATAGCGGGTTGGATAATGAATGGATGGATGGATGTTCCTGACATGCATCCATTAGGCAGCTGCTTTAATTACGTGTTCAGGAAATGTTGCCTCAATAGCAGTTCAGACTTTGTGATTATTTTTTCTGAAGACGCCTATTGGTTTAGAGGGGTGTTATTTCTTGTATCAAATATTGTCCACAAATGGCCAACAAATGAGGATTATTAGGGTCTAGAGGGCCAAAAATAGAGGTGAACCCCAAAAAGCTCAACTAGAGATCAAGATGAGTTGAACAGTAAATCAAATGTGAAGCATTTCTTGTAAAACTGAAGTGATTTTCAAAGTATTTGAACACAAAAATAATAAAAACAAATAATATAAACATCCATCCATTATCAAACCCACTATATCCTAACTACAGGGTCACGGGGGTCTGCTGGAGCCAATCCCAGCCAACACAGTGCACAAGGCAGTAAACAAACCCCGGGCATGGCACCAGTCCACCGCAGGGCACACACACCCCCACACACCAAGCGCACACACTAGGGAAATTTCAGATTGCCAATGCACCTAACCTTCATGTCTTTGGACTGTGGGAGGAAACCCATGCAGACACAGTGAGAACATGCAAACTCCACGCAGGGAGGACCCGGGAAGTGAACCTGGGTCCCATAACTGCGAGGCAGCAGCGCTACCCACTGCGCCACCGTGCCGCCCATAATGTAAACAAATTGTCTAAAATTTAAAGCAACACATCCATCCATCCATTTTCTAACCCGCTGAATCCGAATACAGGGTCACGGGGGTCTGCTGGAGCCAATCCCAGCCAACACAGGGCAGGAACCAATCCTGGGCAGGGTGCCAACCCACCGCAGGACACACACTAGGGCCAATTTTAGAATCGTCAATCCACCTAACCTGCATGTCTTTGGATTGTGGGGGGAAACCGGAGCAAACCCACGCAGACACGGGGAGAACATGCAAACTCCACGCAGGGAGGACCCGGGAAGCGAACCCGGGTCTCCTAACTGCGAGGCAGCAGCGCTACCACTGCGCCACCGTGCCGCCCTAAAGCAACACAAAACATGAATAATGTTAATGAATTCCCAATAGAAAGGGAATTGTTACATCCAGAACTGCGTGTTATTTTTCGAAGGGTTTCATGCCGACTCATTTCATTATTAATTGTATGATTTTATATTCATGGATTACCTGTGAATTCTTTAATATAAATAACATCAATAGCAAATGAAACTTGTTTCTTTCTCATCCCTCTGTAGACACTCCTCTAATCTCAGTGTTCAGTATCGGTGTGCTCCTACGATTATAGCAGAAATGGTTAAATAAAACACGTTAAAGGAGGTGATTAAGACTGTCAACACCCATCACTTTGCTTTTCTTATTTCCAAATAGCAGTAGCTGTGAATGGGGTGTGGCAGGCAAGACACAGAAAGCATTTGCAGAATATGTAGTAGGTGTTGCCAAATTAGTGCTTGGCTTTCTTGCTTAGAGCCTGAATGTGGCAACTAAAGGTACTGGATGTGATCAGGTTCCCAGCCACCATGTCCTTAGCTTGTGATAATGAAGAAGAGATAAGAAGCTCGGTTCTCTTAGAGCACTGGTACTTGGGAACCTTTGTTCATGTCATATAGGTACACTCAAGCTGCTGGACGTAATTTTTTCCTAGAGTTTGTTTATGTATTATTTCCAGTTTTGCTTCTATATGGAACATTTGCTAGTGTGTCTGTTTAATGAAGAAGACAATACAAACAGCTAATTTAGCTTTGCAATTTAAAAAAAACTGATGAAGACCCTAAAAAACAGGCAAAACAGCAAAAGACCTGGGCTTGAATTCACATTCAAGATAATGCATATGTTTGCTGCGTTGCCATTGCCCCAGCCCAGATTTACATACCATATAAAACTCCTTTCTTTTTTGGAAACTGGCTGCTCAAACAATGCATCAGTTAATTTTATTGTATACAACAAACAATTAAATGTGCCATAAGTGGTACACAAAATTAGCAATTTCTCATAGGACAAAGAAGACACTGCCCCATTTGACTAGACCTTATGCAGACAGCTACTGTCTTCCACCCCCACGTCTGTTTCAGAAGGACACTTATTTGAGTGGCACGGTCTGCTTGCATTCTGAATTCCATTTGACAACAGACATGTTAACTGAAGATGAGCAAATATGTCTGCAGACTAATTTGGTCAGGAAATTCACCCGTTCTCACTGGGCATGAACATGTTTTTTTCCTCGGTTCAGCTCTAGGAGCTAGAAACTCTGTAATCCCTCTGAACACCTTGGGGTTCAAAAAATCTGGGAGAAGAAGGGAATCACAGCACTTAAACATTTTTTTCCAGAAGAAGCCATGTTTTTCAAAAAGAAATTACAAAGAACAGAGCAAAGAGACTGATAACTCCAAAGTGAGGTGAAGAGGACAACACTATGTCACAAATTAAGACAAAGATCCACATGGCAAGGACAACAAAAAGCAGTATGCCTCAAGCACAGCTCTTCACTTGAGCCTGGAGCAGCAGAATCCACACAGCATCGGACATCATCCTTAAGCCATGGTATTGTAAAACTGTTTACCTGTGCCTTAGAACTGTAAGTACCGAGTAAACACTCTGCTCAAGATCTGCTTTCTCTGGTTTGATTGTTATTGTGTAATGAGCTCCTCATTGACTGTGTCAGGTAAACTTCCAGCTTTACCAGCTTTTATCTAATTTAGAATCTATTGATTTAGACATTGTTCACCTACTGTATATTTATTCATTAGAGCAAGTGACATCCTGTTAAAATTAAAGTAAAAAACAAAGTGAAAACATCTTGTAAAATCAAACCAAACCACAGAGGAGAAGCCTCCTCTATGTTATATATTTGTCAGTCACATCTGTCTTACATTCTGATTTTACTGTATATCAAAGTATAATCTATTATTATTTCTATAATCCCAGTTTTTCATAAATAAAGTGTATTATTCTGTTCCTTAAAGCATCTATATTTCAGTTATCTTGATATAAGTCTAATGGCCAGGAATCCATTCCAAAGGAGAAAAGTAAAGGAAGTTAGGTGGGAACCTCACTGTATTGTCTTATTAATTATTGGTAATTCTAAAAGCTAAGCAGGTAATTACTTAGTTGATTGAGTAACAGTCAGTGGATCAATTCCTCTTCCCCATAGCCTCTTTACTTCTCTAAGGACCTGGGTTCATCTCTGGTCTGGCCATTACTTGGATGAGAAACCATCTAGCAAAAGCTTGGGTTACTGCTGGAAGAGGTGTTGGTGAGGCTTACCCTGTGGTCTGTATGTGGTTCTAAATGCCTCAGTGCAGTGATGGAGACATTGTGCTATAAATATGGCGCTTCATCCTTCAGGTGAGATGTAAAACTGAGGTCCTGACTCTCTGTGGTCATTAAAGATCCAGATGAATTTATCCTGATGTCCTGGCTAAATTGCCCATCATGGCCTCATCTCCCTCTGACTCTAATTGGCTATGTCCCTCACCTTTCACCAGCAAATAGCTAAAGTGTGGTGAGCATATTGACACAAAAATGGCTACCGTTGCATCATCTAGGTGGGTGCTACACATTGGTGGTGATTGAAGTGGTTCCACTATGTCTATGTAAAGTGCTTTGAGTAGCGATAGAAGCGATAAATAAATTTAATTAATTATTATTATTATTATTATTATTATTATAAGCTCTCAGCTGAGCCACTGACTGTGGGTAGTCTACATGTTTTATTTATTTCTGCATTTGTAGCTGCCTCCTACATCCTAAAGACATGCATGTTAGGTTGAGTGAACATGAGCATACCCTGAAGGGGACGAGCATCACCATCCATTGCTGGCTCCTGTTATGTGTTGAATGCTGCATGGGTAGGCATCAGAAGACTGGTGACTCTTTACTGGGCTAAGTAGGTTCATCAACCATTGTCTGGTTGTAGCTGGATCAAATTCTATGTCCATGCTGGGCATAGTTATAGGGCAAACATGCTCAATAAAGCTGATCTGGTAGAATTCTTTTAGTTTAAGTAGTGAATCATACTGTTGGAAGTTAAGATGGTAAAAAATGTTGCAGGGAATTCAGAATGCAATAAAAAGTCATGTTCCTGAAGTGCAAACCTCAAAAGTGTTTGAAATGATCTATTGGAGATGATAGGACAAACTAATCATTAGTTAAACAAATTAACCTAATGGACCAAATGGCCTCCTTTCATTTTTCAAACTTCTTACGTATCCATCTCTGATCCTCAAGTTCAGTTTTACTATCATACATTCACAGTTCAATAAAATTCTTACTTGCATATCTCCTCAAGAGTAGTGAAGATAATACAATTCCAACACCAGGTAAAAAGAGTCAATAAATTCAAAATTATAAATAGAATGTAACATACAATATATATTTATAGGTATATACAATGTCCAGTTGATAGAGGAAACATGCAGTTGTCACTGGAAGTGGCTGTTGAGTAGCCTAGTGACTGATGAATGAGAACTGACTGTGAGTCCAGTGGTATGAGTGCTAAGGGTCCTGTAGCATTTACCTAAAAGGTGAATGGGGCAAAAAGTTAATGCACAGAATGACCCAGTCTTAAATATTGCAGTTTGCTTTTCTAACTCGGTATATGTCTTGGGACAGAAGGCATTTGTGTACCCGTAATGCTCTGTGCCAATTTCACCACCCTCAGCAGTCCTTTGCTGTCTTGAGCAGAACATGTGCCATAGCAGGATGTAATATGGCCAATGAGTATGGACTCTGCTGTGCTTTGGTAGATACTGGTGAGATTAAATAGAGGCAGCTGGGCTTTTCTTAGATGTCCTAGGAAGTAAGGATGTTGGTGAGCCTTCTTGATGATAGGCCATTTCAAGTCATTAGTGATGGTCTTTCCAAGATATTTAAGCATGCTGGCCCACTCCATGGTGTTTTCTCTGATGCAGATAGTTGTCAGGTTTGCCTCCTGCTTTCTTAAGTCTATGTCCAGCTCCTTGGTTTGCTGATATCATGGTACAGATTGTTGTTCTGGCACCACTGTGTCTGTAGGTAAATCTCATCTCATCATTGTTGATGATGATGAGGCCTAAGATGCTGGAGTAATCAGAAAATGTAATGATGGAGCTGGAGTTGTGTTTGGCCACACAGCTCTAAGTAAGCAAGGACTACAGCAGTGGTGTAGCACACTAAATGGTGTGGCGCCTGTCTTGAGGATCAGCATTAAGGAATTGATGCTAATGTGCTGGGATCAGCCATTTGGGAACTCCAAAATACAGTTACAGATGTTGGCACCAAATCCAAAGTATGGATGCTTGGTGATGGAACTTTGTTGTTAGAATAGTGTTACCTACTGAGTCATAGTCTATAAATATGACTCTGGTACAGTAGTTTTTATTATCCAGGTGTGCCAGGATGGTATGAAATCCTGTGTGGACCATTTGTCCACATCTGGAATATTCTGTCTGTGTCCCAACACATTTCATCACAGTGGGTGTGATTGTAGTCACTGAAAAAATCCACTTATTTTTCCTTCCTTTGTATGGATAACACTTGCCTTATTAATAATTTATGTCATATACTAAAGGAATTATGCAAATAAAAAACAGTGCAGACAAACAAAAGTGTCACGCAGTCTTGCCTGAGGGAAGGCAGCTAAGCAGCTTTACTAAACTTACACTGCAATGTCTCTTTCAGATAATGACCCATTGTCCACTACTCCCAACTTGTGGCTTTCAGGGTTGTTATAAATCCTTGGCACAAGTTCACATTCAGATGTTATCCCAGTTCAGCTGAGACCATTTCAAGACAGCATCACCTAAAGTTGCATCCCTAATCTATGTTGAAGTACTTCATATATGTGGGCAGACACGGGGAGAATGCATAAACTCCAGAGATTATCATGGCAGTAATCAGAAGCATGACTGCCGAGATTAAGTGAAAAACAGTCAGATCTCACTAGATAGATAGATGGATAGATACTTTATTAATCCCAAGGGGAAATTCACATAATCCAACAGCAGGATACTGATAAAAAATAATATTAAATTAAAGAGTGATAAAAATGCAGGTAAAACAGACAATAACTTTGTATAATGTTAACGTTTACTCCCCCGGGTGGAATTGAAGAGTCGCATAGTTTGGGGGTGGAACGATCTCCTCAGTCTGTCAGTGGAGCAGGACAGTGACAGCAGTCTGTCGCTGAAGCTGCTCCTCTGTCTAGAGATGATACTGTTCAGTGGATGCAGTGGATTCTCCATGATTGACAGGAGCCTGCTCAGTGCCCGTCGTTCTGCCATGGATGTCAAACTGTCCAGCTCCATGCCTACAACAGAGCCTGCCTTCTTCACCTTCTTCTTTATGCTGCCTCCCCAGCACACCACTGCGTAGAAGAGGGCACTCGCCACAACCGTCTGATAGAACACCTGCAGCATCTTATTGCAGATGTTAAAGGATGCCAGTCTTCTAAGGAAGTATAGTTGGCTCTGTACTCTCTTGCACAGAGCATCAGTATTAGCAGTCCAGTCCAATTTATCATTCAGCTGCACTCCCAGGTATTTATAGGTCTGCACCCTCTGCACCCAGTCACCACTGATAATCAGAGGGTCCAGTTGGGGCCTAGGTCTCCTAAAATCCACTACCAGCTCCTTGGTTTTGCTGGTGTTCAGTTGTAGGTTGTTTGAGTCACACCATTTAACAATTTCTTGATTAGGTTCCTATACTCCTCCTCCTGCCTACTCCTGATGCAGCCCACGATAGCAGTGTCTTCAGTGAACTTTTGCACGTGGCAGGACTCCGAGTTGTATTTGGAAGTCCGATGCATATAGGCTGAACAGGACCAGAGAAAGCACAGTCCCCTGCGGCGCTCCTGTGTTGCTGACTAGAGTGTCAGACCTGCAGTTCCCAAGACGCACATACTGACGTCTGTCTGTAAGACAGTCCATGATCCATGCCACCAGGTATGAATCTACTCCCATCTCTGTCAGCTTGTCCCTAAGAAGCAGAGGGTTGGATGGTGTTGAAGGCAATAGAGAAGAAACATAATTCTTACAGCACTACTGCCTCTGTCCAAATGGGAGAGGTTCGGTGTAGCATATAGATGATGATATCCTCCGCTCCCACCTTCTCCTGGTATACAAAAATGCAGAGGGTCGAGGGCGTGGCGGACCTGTGGTCTCAGGTGGTGAAGCAGCAGTCGCTCCATGGTCTTTATCACGTGATGTTAGAGTGACAGGCCGGAAGTCATTCAGCTCACTAGGACGTGATACCTTTCGGACTGGGGTGATGCAAGATGTTTTCCAAAGCTTCGGGACACTATTGCAAGGTGTAAATTATCCATCCATTATCAAACTTGTTTACTGTACTTCAGGGTTGCAGCAGTCAGAGCCTAATTCAGCCACATCAGGTGCAAGACAGGAATCAACCAATTCTTTAAGGGGTCTACTCATTATTGACAGGCTGCTTTAAAGAAGTTAATCAGCCTTATATACTTTTTGGAGTGTGTGAGGAACAAAAAACACATGGAAAGCATGGAGAAAACAAAAAACAGAACACGGCCAATGTCGGCATATTGGACAATAATAAAATAATTGTAAATAGTCACATTTATATGACACTTTTCTAACTACTCAAACTGCTTTACTTTACATGCACAGTAGGGGAGCCACTGCAACCACCATCAATGTGCAGCATCCACTTGGATACTTCAACAGCACCCATTTTGTACCAGTACATTCACCACGCATTAGCCATTAGGTGGTAAAGAGGTGAGAGAGATAGTTAGCCAATTAGAGACGGGGGTGATTAGGGAGGCCAAGATGGATAAAGCCATGAGGGGGTACTTTAACCAGGACGCCCAGGGATCTATGACCACAGAGAATCTGGACCTTGGTTTTATGTCTCATGTAAAAGACAGAGACAATTTTTACAGCACAGTGACCCAGTCATTACACTGGGGCAGTGGGATCCACACACCGACTACAGGTTAGCGCCTCCTGATGGCCTCACCAACACCTTTTCCCGGAGCAATTGAAGCTTTTGCTGATTGGTCTCACATCTGGAAACTGGCCAGCCCTAAAGATGCTTAGCTTCAAGTGGATTGCCTATTCTGACATGTGGGTGGTATGGCTGCTAGCACAGCAGAAATAGCCGCTGTGCCAGCCAGGTATAAATTAAGCTTCTATTAAAAAATAATCTAGACACAGGAGTTGAGTTCATTAGAAAAAACACCATTTTAATGACTTAGTTGCCTTAACCAAGGCTGAGAATCCATGAATCCCTGTAAACATTAGAAACAGCAGAACCAATACAACATTTTAAAATCTGTACATACAGTATATCACAATGGCCTACTTTTTAATATATTTTATATACACACACAGTAGTTTGGCTGTATTACAAAATAGAAAAATATACTAATTACATCCAGTGTTTACAGTTACATAATAGAAAAGAATCCACTTTTTCCAGGTAGGCCCTTGGGACTACATTTTTAAGGTAAGCTAAAATCACTGAAATTTGCTGACATTGAAGAAGAATTGTACTGTCTTCCAACATTCATTCTTGCATTTGCACCAAAGCAGCACAATAGGACAAACACAAAACAAAACAAAACACTTGGGTGACAAATTACTCCCCACTTATAACAAGGAGCAGCTTTTTTTCCATTGTGTTTTAATGTGAGTATTTTAAGATCTAAAGTGTCCATGCTAGAAAAAAACAAAACAAAGAAAGATAACCAAAACATATACATTTTAGCTTGTAATATTTTACAGCCCCAAAATAAATATTCAGATTCAATAAAATTTTTAAACTCTGTACAAAAAGAGAGAAGTATATGCCTCATTTTAACAACTAAACTCCCCGATTATTATTTTTTTTTTTTAACCACACACCCTTTAGCATATTGTTCCAGTTTGAACCAGACACTGCAAATCCTGAAGAGCAGATGCTTAAGGCTTTTATTTTTTTTTTTTTTTTACTGCTCAAGGAGTGTCTTATTTGAGCACCTTAAGCAATTTACCCAGTGAAATGTAGAAAAACAAGAAGGAAAGAAAGTCTATAAACAGGCTGGATGTGGTTAACGCACTCCGAACAGGAATGGAGAAACAAAATGAACATTTTCTTGCAATAGTTCACTTAAATATAATACAATCCTTTGCCTACTTATTAAATACAAAAAAAAAATTACCTTTTGTCTCGTATGGTCATAAAAAAAAAATAAAATCAATTGCTTGGAGTCTTCGGGACTCATGTTATATTTATTTTTTTCCTTCCCTATATTTACATCGAATATATATGTACATGTGTCCCTTTATTTAATCAAACAATGCAAATATCAATTCCCTTACTTTCATCACAAGTTTCTAGTCTTATTTAATTCATTAAGAATTATCCCTGAGCGCAAGACGGTTGCAGTTACTCATGCCAATTCTGCAATTGTTAATAAACAATCGTCCGGCCTCAGCAGAACCTATTAACAGAGCACTGTTTTGATGACCCACCCCTTCTAAGCCCAAACCCCCCAGAAGGGAGGATGTTAATAACCTGATGTGGTGCTCCTTGAAGTTCCTCAAGTGCTCCCCGTCTATAGTCTTGTCAATAAGCCTCTCAGTTCAAGGGCTCCCAAGAAAAGCAAAGCCGAAGCAACTAATGTAATGATGAGCAGAACAAACAGAGTGAAGTATTTAAATGTTTAAATGCTCTGGGGTTCACAATATCTGACATTCCTGACTAAGTTTGTCATTGTCCCTTTTTAATTGAATGTCCAATTATGCCTGTACAAGTAGGTAATAGACTGCAAATGAAGCAGCTGTAGAGTAAACTAGGACTTTGTTTATTATATATGGAGAAATTACTGGAGCTCCTAGCTGTGCTTAATGTACTTAAAATATGGTCATCCACCTACAGCTTTTGACAAGGTTACTTAAATAGAACCTTACACACACTCATGACTGCATTAAAAATATGCACAAGAAGTTCAATACCCCAATAAATTATAAGCACAAACACATTCAAGTTATGGCTTTTGCCATAGAGAAAAAACATAATTGACCACAAAACAAATAAAAGTAAACCCAACCTGTGCAGATATGATGGTCCCACTGCCTCTTCTGCCTGTAAAAGGAGGGGCAGCCATTCTGCACAAGAACAACTTTTTCACATCTTATGGATAAAGTCTGATAGAAGTAGACAAGCTGTAAATTACAGAAAAATGAGCACAAAGATCTTCATGTTTTAAATTATGATGCCACCTTAGTACACCAGAATTGCCACTTGCTTGATATTTGCTCCCTATAAGCCTTTACCCTTTATTTAAAAGAATAAATAAAAGCATTATAACAGAAAGACCTAGAGAACTAATGACTAAGCTATGGGAAGGATAAATTGCCCCAAAGATTTCAGGCAATAAAAGGCACATGGATTTCTGAAAGTAATTTTTCAAATGTCGGCACTTGTCATAATTTTGTAAAATAAATATTTGAGTCTTTAAATCCCTTTTTACTGGTCATTCTCCTTAAGAGTCTCTCTATTAGCTTTTCAAGTGCTTTTCTCATATTAACTCCCCTAACACCACTCCCAAGTTTCCCCATCAAATGTGCAACTCTATTGTTGGCAACCCAAACTAATGATGTCTCCAAGAAGATGCTGCCAAAGTACGATCCAATCAGCACTTCAAGGGGCTGTTTAATGTTTATTAAGGGGCAACAAAAAATAATTAATGGGCAAAGTCTTTATAAAAATACAAAGAGTAAAAAGCACACAAAATGGGTTTAAAAAAAAAAAAAGAATGTGTGCAGGAAGTGATGGATGCAACCCCTGGTGGTGAAAAAGCCAAACACTCCCAGCGGCCCTCATTCTGGGCTTTCATTTCCAAGCATGAGTGGGGAGCCACAGTGCAGAGCAGCTGCCAGCTTCTTGGACGATTTACGCAGTAAAGGGCTGTCGGGGTGCGCCTCACGGATGTGCTTCAGTTGCGACTCCTGGCTGTCGGCAGTGTAACCGCACTCTTCACACACGTACAGTTTGGTGCGCCGCTCTTTGTAGGCATACTGCTGGACCACACCGTGAATCTTCTTGAGGTGCGACTCGAGTGAGCAGCGCTGTGTGAAGGCCTTCTCGCACAGGTTGCACTTATATGGGCGGACACCTGAAATGGGAGCAAGAAAAACATCAGAATAATGGCAATGTGGGGGTAAGTGTGTAACTAAGGTGAAAAAGTTGGAAAACCGGTGAAAACAGATGGAATTGCCATCATTTTAAAGGAACTTATTTATCACGCAGTCACTTTGAGCAAATAAAGAATCTGAATTTATGTAATGCCTTGTACAGTATCTTTATATACGTATAATACGCTACCATGGCTCTCCGTTTTTCTGTCCAGGATTTTAAATCACCTGTAGCTCGCAAACTGTTTAACCTATTGACCTGAAATTTGGTACACATATACTACATGATGTCTGCTGTCTGCTTTCGGGGTGATGATTGGACCTCCAAGGTTATTCCTCTTTTTATTTTTTATTTTATTTTATTATAGAATCATCTCTCGGTAGTGGCCAGCAGGGCGGTTGTGCGGTGCATACATATGGGCGCCATTCTCATTCCCTACCACCTTCGCCATCACTTCCCCTACCTCTTTATATCTTAAATCATTCTTGAGGCAAATTGAAGACTTAAGTGCCAGCTTAAGTGAAAAATTAAGGAAAATGTACTAAGTAATTGCAACACAAACACTGACGTAATCATTTTAAATGTGAAAAGATGCCAACAAAAAAAGAGAAGAAGCAGGCCGCTAGGGTGGAGAAGAGCTGCTCAGGAAGAAGCAAGTGCATCAACCTCCGAGCAAACGAATGCTAAATGTATGAAAACTATGAATGCTCAAGTCAAATGTATTCACTGCACGTTATCGTGCAGTGCGCCGTTACTGGTAGTGAATATTAGTTTACACTTTTACAATTGTATATTACTTTTTTTACAAACACACACACACACACACACACACACACACACACAATTGCAGGACAGGCAGGTTACATTATTTGCTCGGCATCACATAGTGGATCAGAAGTGACAATTCAACTGGCATCCCAATGCTTTAAAGTGTGAAGATCTTAGCCACCAAGCAAAATGATCAATGGTCTGCACAGCCAAAGTCAGATTCATTCAGCAACTGAAGAGGACTTTCTCAAGATGGAGACAGATGCTTTTTGGTGTCTCTTAGTACTCGTTACTGAAGGGCAGCATCCAAACATCAAAGAGATACATTTTGAGGAAGAAATGGAGAAACTGAATCCTCATAAAATATATAGTATATAACCTATCCCACCTAAAGAATATACAAAGTTATTAAAAACATTTACTTGCTTAGCAGACACTTATCTAAAGTGACTCACAAAAGAGGTCAACATAAAGGTCAACATAATCAAGTAACATCAGTCTGGGGACCGTTTGGGAACAAGCGTTACAGGACAAGGGCTCAAAATTGATTTCCACAAGTGAAGAGCTCAAAATAAAATAAGCAAGTTACATTTCTCAGATTTATAAAACCCACCTGCTATCACTTAGAAATTCACCAAACAAGTGAGTCTTCAAATACTCCTTGAACATATTGAGGGAGTCAGAGTTTCAATTGCAGGTGGGCAGCTCATTCCACCAGCCAGGAGGCGCACACAAAGAGAGTATAGACTGAGATTTGATGCCACACAATCACCAGATGCCATTCAAAAGCAGATCCGAGTGGATGAGAAGGAGCAGAGGACCTCATTATATTATATCTATACGACATCAACTTTTTATACACTATATATATATATAAAATTTAGGGTCACTCTCAATGTCTATTCTGTAGGCAGGCATCAAGTTTTTTAACTTAATACATGCCACTGCAGGAAGCCAGTGTAGTTATCTGAAGAGAATTATCTGTGCCCGCAATGGCTGGTTGAACACCAGAAATTTTATTGCAGGGTAAGAACTCTCGCCTCATGAAATGTTTGCTTTAAATCCTACTCCGGTCAATGCCTGTGTGCAGTCTGCACATCGTTTTTGTGTCTGTGTGAATCTCTCTCAAGGTTCTCCTCCCACATCCTAGGGACATGGGTATTAACTTTAAATTGTTTCTATTTGAGTGAGTATGGATGTGCGAGTGTGTGCCCTGTGATAGACTGGCACCTTAAAGCAAACACATCCTTCATCTTCAGCTACTTAGCTTAGACTGGCACTGTATATGGCAGAGTGGGTGACTCCTGACTAATGCTGTTGGGTTAGGCTCTAGAGCCCATTACCTTGTTTAGGCAACACTGGAAGACTGAAATAATGTATAAAAAGTTAAAGCTGAATCTAAAAAGGTTAAAGGGCCAAATCAAATTTCCCTAGGCATCCCTCCCCTTACAAACTGTGACCTTTAAAACAAAAAAATACCTTCCTTTCAGTCCACTCACTATATAATATAAAATTATAAAATTAAATGATTGATTCAAACAGTAAAGGGGCCAATGACTACCCAAAACTTTAAAGTACTACTTTAAAATATCTTTCGAGTATTTCCAAAATCATGGAAGGGCAATACATTACAGAAAATGCATCAAACAGCATAATAAGCAAAATATTTGTTATAAACAAAGTTTTTTTTTTTTTTTTTATTTCCAAATTTTAAAAACTGGAATTTTACCCTCTTCTATGAATTATTAAGTATTTTTAAGTATCTTTCTGATGCATTTTTTCAGAGGTCCTATTGGTGTCCTACTGATATGGTTCAACAAGAGGAGCACTTTCTGCTTGTGACCAACAATCTCAACACTACATACATGGCATGCTTTGGTATGTCTGCAGCTCAAATTATCTTCTTAATTAAAATGGGAATTTTAAAAAGATAAGATTTTAAGAACTGAACAAATTGAACCCTTAGGCTACTAGCTCTACGGTGATTTTTTACATATACTGTACATTAAAAACTCGAGTTAATAAGATTGTCCTTTTCCCTTTCTATGACACCACAATGGTTGTGTGTGAGCTCAGCCCTGACTTGAGGCCAACAAATTTCTATACTCACCCACAGAAGGTAAGCAATATGTTCAGTTGTTGAGTATTCAGACTTGTCTTCATACTACATTTATCTTAGAAATGCATCAACATGCTTTGTGTAGATGATGAGTTTTACCTTGAGAACTGTCAGTCAGTCAGTCAGTCATTGTCCAACCCTAGCTACAGGGTCAAGGGGTCTGCTGGAGCCAATCCCAGCCAACACAGGGCGCAAGGCAGGGCACACACACACCAAGCACACTAGGGACAATTTAGGATCGCCAAAGCACCTAACCTGCATATCTTTGGACTGTAGGAGGAAACCGGAGCACCCAGAGGAAACCCACACAGACACGGGGAGAACATGCAAACTCCACACAGGGATGACCCGGGAAGTGAACCCAGGTCTCCTTACTGCGAGGCAGCAGTGCTACCTATCTCGAGAACTGTTTCAACACAATTACATATTCTAATTTACTGCATAAATTTAACTTTTTTTCATTAATATTTGTATGTCCAATTAGAGTACTTACCAACTATTCTGCTTTACTGAGTTAAACCAAAAATTTTAAGACAGGTACATAAGCTAATGAAACAATCTGTTGCTAGAAATACCATAACTTACGGCTCATCAAGATGCAATACCAGTATGTCACATAAATCAGGGTCTAAAGTTAGTAAAAGAGGTAAACTGGCCTGAACAATAATGCAACAGACAAACCAATGCTTAAATTTATCCAGAGAAGCCTGTATTTAAGTCCGACAGACAGGAACAAATGTTTATAACAAGACACACAGACCAATGGCCAGTATTTCTTATTATAAATGTGGCCTACGTAAGCATAGCTTGTCAATGGTCAGGTCCCCAGCCCGTCTACGTTCTAACCTAACATGCTGCCTACCATAGACTTGACAAAGGAAGTAAAAAAAAAAAAAAAAAGATTTTCTTCTCCTCAAAGTTTGAATCCCAATTATGCTTACAATGGATTAAGTCACTGACATTAGACCACAGAAGTAGGCAAAGACAAAAATAATTTGTGGGGGACCAAAACCTAAATTTACACATGCACAGAAAACAAAAATAACATTTTTGCTAATTAAACAATGTTAATCTTTTAACAGCAATCAACAGCACAGCCTTAGATTAGGGTCTGCCCTAATGGTTATAAAAACTGATATTTAACATGGAGTTGCCAAGTAGACTATTATAACAGTGGACTCGACCAAGAGCATTTAAATTATCATAACTAAAGGCCTTGTGCAAGCATGTCTGCATGTAGCTGTGGATCTAGGCAGGATGTTTCAAGATCAATACAGCAGTCAGTTGACAGAAAATGAGAAAGTGGACACCTGAAAACTTTGTCTTACCGGTGTGGGTGCGGACATGTCTTTTGAGGTCGAAGGTGTCATTAAACCCTTTACTGCAGTAGGGGCACAAATGCCTCTTCATGTCAACATGACACTTCATATGGCGGTTCAGCATACGCTGGTACTGGAAGGTCTTCTGGCAGATATGACAGATGAAAGCATCTGTTGGCAGCTCCCCACTGGTTACCTGTTCAAAGCCACAGAATAAGAATTAATTGAAATGCTGTAATCTTTTCATGGGCTCCTCTTCCTTAGTGATAATTGTTTTATGAGTGAATACACATCTGGATCTACAACTGGTGAGCAGATAAAGCTGAACTTGCATTACGCGACTTCTAGTCATGGGGTATGTCGGACTTGCTAACTGCAGTTGCTGATCTCATCAGCAGACCGTGTCAGTTTAAATGACTGAAAATAACTGGGCATGTCAAATTTGCCAATTTCTCAGTGCAGATGTGTTTGCGTCTTTGTGTCAAAGCCAATAATGTGCTGCCTGAAGGAGCTGGTGTTCTATGAAGGGTTAACAGGTACGATAAGTTCAGCCGCAGTCTTGGCCATTTTTTTTTTGCCTAATTTTTCTATTTTGTCATGTTATGTAAAACTTGAGACATCACATAAGTCAGCTTCTTTCTGCCGGTGAGGTCCAAAACATCCATGTTCTTTTTTTCTCTTTACTTTATTATATGGATTGTAATTACAGATTCATTGGTTGTCAGCTCACGCACAGCCCACTCATATGACTAAAGACAAAATCAAACCTATGTGATTTTGTCATAGCGAGTCGCATACTAGTTGGACAGGCTTCACAGGAGCACACTGCTGACTCCCTCCGACTCACTTAAATTTTGTAAATTAAAGATACGACTGAAAAATCGCTGAAAAGTCATGAATGTGACATAGCCTTAAGTAGACATGGTTTGCAGTTCTATTGTCAAATGTTTGCCACTTAACAGAAATATGCCCCTCCTCACCAGTCAATGTCCCATGCACATTGGTTTGAAATCTACACTTTATGCCCTTATTTTCTCATATACTCCACAAAGAAGTTTTAATGAACAATATATGGTCTGATCTTTGTTTAACAACCACATCCATGCTTGTGCAGCTGGTGTTTTTGCTTTAATAAAGAAGTGCAAGCTACATTCAGCATTCCTTCTATAAGCATTATGTACAGCTTGGAATGGCTAGTAGGCTTTGAAATCCCAAAGTAATTATTCAGTGATTTTTGTCTCACTCATATTTCTATTCAAATAGTAGACAAGCTGTATTAAAATTGTCAAGTAAGGTTAATATTCATATTCTGAGCCACTGCCTCAGGTGCTGAAGCACTGATTGGTTGGCATTTATGCTTTG
The DNA here is from genome assembly GCF_016835505.1 of Polypterus senegalus. NCBI lineage: Eukaryota > Metazoa > Chordata > Cladistia > Polypteriformes > Polypteridae > Polypterus > Polypterus senegalus. Next base: position 78,891,896 of record NC_053164.1, read on the forward strand.
CCCATCTCTAAATAATAATAATTTTTTAGTGAAAATATCTCTTAGAAATGGCCTGATCTGTATACCATCCAAGAACATTTGGTAAACCTGGAGAAAAAGACACATGGAGATCTATGGGAGTATTGTGTAAAATAATAATTTATTAGAGAGGGAGACTACTTTGAACATACACATTAGTCATTAGCATGTATTAGGTGGATTATTATTTATTGAAATGTTCATTATATAGAATTGAATACTTATTTATTAGGTTTAAACTGCTGGTCATTCAGGGACTTGAAGTGACTTTCACTTTACTTTCTCCTTCCTAACTCCATTCAAATATATATCATTAACTAACAGTTTATTAAAAAAGCAAATATACTTTAATAATATTATGACATTCCCCATTTTATAAATAACCTTCCAACATACAAAGGTACAACGATATGAACTATATTCAGGCTGTAACCACTGACAATAGGCTATTGAAAGCAGAGATCCATCTTATTTATGTTTTCTTTCCCGATGTCAAAGAAAATTGGGAAAACTCAGAATGGCTTCAAGCCCATGTTATGTTTGCTCACAATAATTAACTCAGATTCTTAAATAAATATAGCATAACATTGTCAAACTGATGTCATTCATTTCAGAGTTGTGTGGAGATGAAGCTCATCCTGCTACAACTGAGCAGAAACCAGTCCTGGGTAGACTGCCAGTACATAGCAGGGCCCGCTCACACACACCCCTACATGAAAGTGCAATCACATGCCATTCTAGTCACTTTCCATATAATTATGCAACCAGAAAAACCTTTAACATTTTGAATTTCTCCATGATGTGTGTGGCAGGATTTATATTTATATTTAGATTATTAAATGGTCCATACCAGCAGTAATAAACCAAATAACCTTCAATAGACTGAACAGGTCTGGGGTTCTTGGCTAGGCTTACAAATGGTCGCAGTAAATGTAAAGAATTTGTAGTCAAAATCTGAGTAACCCACTGTCGTTTTTTTGAGTGCATCTACCCACATGACCAACATAGAAGGAAAGAACTTATAAATATTTTACCTTGATTTTTGAACGAATATATGTGTTGTCTTTCTTTGTGGGTGTATTGCTGACCTCCAACAGTTCACTTGCTCCCTGAGCAGCACGTAAAGGCAGCTCTGCTCGAAAGGCCAAATCGCACAGGTCACTGGGACGTGTTGAGAGGCACAAAGCAGTTTCTGCAGGACTTGCTTCTGACTCTTCAGCATACAAGGAGAATCCTACTAAACAAAAGAATGACAGTATAGTTACATGCAAGCACTCCAACACCAAACAGCTGTCTCAACCAACAGAGAACATCTGAGAGCCTCAGCAGCTAAAGCAATGTGCACCAAGTTGAGAAACTTTGTCAGGTAACTTAAAATTAGCCCTTCTACAATCCTCAATAATTTCTCCTGTTTAATTGAATGAATTTAATACATCTAATTATATATAAAGAACTCAATTCTCTGAACTAGACTAAAGGTTATGGAAAATGGATAGATGGAGTTTTTGATGCTGAAAACTTTGGATTGTGGGAAAATGACTTTATTGTACAATATATCAATCAAGAGTAGTTGTACAGAAAAAATGATATTGGCATTATGTAATTTTGCAGATGCTATATATTATATTACATAACATTGTAACACATACAATAACAGTCTATCCTGGTGGCATCATAAACCAGTCCATAACAATTATAATGTTGTATATTACATATACACAGACATACAGTACACTATCTCTATATATTGTGTATATATATATATATATATATATATATTGTGTATATATATATTGTGTATATATATATATATATATATATATATATATATATAGTGTATATATATATATATATATCCGATGTCCGTTCGTATGTCTGTCCACTTTTCATGAGAGAATTACATAACGGATTTAGATTGTCATAACGGATTTAGATTGTTTTTTTCCTATAATTTGCTTGAACATCCCTGTTGATTTTGCGACTTCTCTCATTGCACTAAGTATCATATTTCGCTTGTGGTACCAATTTATTTGCATGAATCTGAGAGACATACAGCGGGCCAATGGAAAGGGGCAGGGAAGTGTGACGTCAGGAGTAGGGAGCCAGGCAGGGCCCTCCTCGCTGTCCTGTTTCACTTCTATGTGGGTGGAACTGTGGGGCACGGCTAGTATAGTAAAATTTATAAATTGCCTGTTTTAAATGTCTAAAAGGTTTTTTTAATGAACTACTAAGGGACTTAGGGCGCCCTGCTCACTTTGTTCACCTAGAAACCCTTCCCCAGACGGGGTGCGCTATGCGCCAGCCACTTCACATCTCTGCCTCTTGCGTTGTGAAGAGGGGGGCTGAATGTACGCTAAGGAGATGCGGTTGCTCCTCCGAAACCCCCTCTTAAACGGTGATACAATGGGAAACAAATACTTTTTTTTTTTACCTCCTCTATGCTCGATCAGCTGGCTTGCTGCTGCTGTTGCTGCTTGTGCCGTGCTACGTAATCTGCATGTCACGCAACGCTTCAAACATTTAAAAACCTGCACAGCGGCTGTCCTCCTTGTCTCATAGGACATTAAAGTGTCTCCGAGAAAATCATGTCTCGACCTAAGATTTTTTTATATAATAGAGAAACTATGTCACCTAATGTGCATTGTTGCCTTCCATGGAGCTGATATACCTTCTACCCCACCATAAGTAGATGGAAAATGGGCAGATAGGTTCAGGAATTGTAGGTACCAACATGAATAAAAGGGAGTAACTGACTATAATTAAAATACATTTAATAATTAAGTATTGTTTACAGCTTTGTCCTCTGCACACACTTAAATATTTAAAAAAAAATTTTCCAGTTAACCAGAGGCAGAAGTATTAATAAATATTTAAAAAATTAATTTCCCCTTGGGATTAATAAAGTATCTATCTAATATCAGTATCAGCTCATAATAATTCCAACAAAAGCCAAGTTTAATTCAAAGTTTTGTGAGTGTGACTAATAGAAAGTGAACGAGAGCACTGCAGATAAACCAGTACACCATAAATATTGTATACTGAAACAGATTTTTAGTTCTGGTGGACTATTGAGAAGAAACTGAAAATAACAAAAAAAATAAAGTAAGGAAAGATGCTTTGTAAATACTCAGCTCTTTAAGTTAATAGGCAACATAGGAACATTACAATCTACTAAATACAAGTAATATAGAAGATATAGAATATATAACATGACAAATAAGAATATCTGTTTTTTATCCCAAACTGCGTATTGAACTCAAAATAATAATTTTTTATTTGGCACAGGGGAAAATGTCAACTGCTCTAACTTTAATTTAGCAAGATCATCTCTTACTGTATAATGCTTACTAGTAACACTCATTTAGATTCTGCATGTGATTAAGGGAGAGTCACTGAGGCACACTCACTATTGTGAGTTTTCTCGTGTTTCGAGGCTTCTGGATCTGCTGCAGCAAGTGAATGGCAAGCAGAAAAAAGAAAAAAACAAAAAAAAAAAACAAAAAAAGGCCTGCGGTGACACACAGCAATCTTCAAGTATGGAATGCTGACCCCAGGTGGATTGCAAGGGTGGGAACTTTGCGTAGGAGGCTTGGTCCTGCCCCTATTATGCATTCTGGGTGGGTCTTTGCTATTGTCCACACACTGGCATGACCAGCTTATTTCCTTGTAGCTGTGCACTCCGCCCTGTTGTGCAGGTCAGTCCTGCCAAGCAAGGGATCTACAGTGACACGACAGCTCTTATTAAGCTAACTGAACCACCCTGGCAACTGGTTTTTCTATCCACTGCTCCGCTTTCTTTTTTTCTTTGCATTGTTCACCCAGGTTTATATAACAGAGGGTTAGTTGTAGTTTATTTATACACACATATACATACACACTATATATAAACATATACCCTTATCTTGAAATAGTTTTCTGCATGAGCTCAGCAAATGGAAAAGGTACTGATTGAGCAGTCAAAGGGCTCTGTCCTGCTAGAAACTGTTGACTAAACTTGATGATGGGTTTCAAACAGGCCATGGCGCATTTACACTGCTCTGGAGAGAAGTCGGCAGAGGCACCTCAGTTGACAAGATGCAGGAAATCAAAGGCTAGAGGAAGCACAGAAGCACAATTAAGCAGTTGCTTAGCAGTTAATCTTAAATCTACAAATACAATCAGAGTGGCCTACACAAATAGCCACTTTGCCCTTGTATCCTTTGAAAATCTGGTGCACTCAGTTATTATTTGGAGTTTCATTTCAAATCATCCAACATGTGGAATAGTGCCTATTGGCATCCTTGGCACTACTTCATAAATCTGACTCAGTCTTGGAGTTAAAGGTAAATGCTTAATGTTCGTATACTCCTTGTGCACACAAATCCAGGGCTAAGTACAAATGAAAATTTCCGCCAGGTCTAAGAGAACACAACACATTGACTTGGACTCCCATCAACCCCCACACTAGATACCAACTGTTTTGCCAGAGGTCAGCATTTCCAATGATCTCTCATCTTCCTTGCATTGGAACAATTCCACACACATTAGCCTAGTAGCGCTTACGTCTCCAAGGTAGGGCCTGGCAGTGCCTTCTTTTAAAATCTTTCATTAACTTACAGACAACTAAATCTACAGAAGAAGAAATAAAATCAAGTCTCTACAGAAGAGAAAAGTTGAATATTGATGGATGGACAAAGGAGTTAAAACACTACAGCTGCAGTGGATACTGCCAAATGCTGAACAGTCATCTGGTAACCTTTCCAGTCTGTTTGCACAAGTAACTTTTAAGCAATGTACAAATATAAGAAATCCTATCAGGCACAGATAGGATCTGCTAAAGTCAAGACGGACCTCTCCACATACACACATGAAGCTGGTTCCTTAGTTTGAGATTTTCTATCTCTTTAAATCATGAATAGCATTCAAGACTGGATAAGGAAGATGTGAATTAGAAGGTAATAAGTTACTCATAAAAGAGGGCAACAGCCAGCAATATCTACAAGGCCTACCCAATACTGAATCCACTGATTAAGCTGCCTCTAGGCCACACTGTCCACTTGGAAGTCCTTAGAGGCCTGCACTTTGCCCAGATAAGCTTCCATTCTCCTCAGGATTTGATTGCCTCATCTAATATATCAACAGTTCAATGTAAGTTAGCTATGGGCACATTTGCTTTCTGCTCTATAAGGCTCACAGTAGTGCATACAGGCTGACATCTCTGCAACTTTTTTTTGGTGAGACAAAGGGTAGGTTATGACTCTGTGAACCTCAACTTGTTTTGCTGTTGGGTTGGATGTCAGTCAATTGATTCTATTCTGCTTATACTGGCCACTCCAGAAGCTAGCTTGCCCAGTATTCTTTTTTTTTTGGGAACATATAAAAAAATAACTCCAGAGAAGGCCACAGCAATCCTATTGAAATATAAGACAAATAGAACACAATTAAATCTGATAAAATCTAGGAAACCAAAAGGCAGTTATAATTTACAAAAGGTTCAAATATGAAAAACAAAAGTGCTGGTAAATGTTTCTAGGTGATCTTGGTGCAACAAGTCCTTTATACCTCATCACATATCTAAGGAAATCCCGTGCAGAATGTTAGACTTCTACTATTTAACAGTGGAGCTGTCTCACAGAGTAGTTTAAGGATTTTTTATTTTTTAAGATATAAAGATTTAAAATAACTGATTGGTGCTACTAATTGTTTTTTCAGTTTTTGAACTATGCTCTAAAGCTATGTTAGAAGTCTTCCCAACTAAATGAAACCCTTGTCTGGAGTAATGCAGTTAGATTTACTTGGCAGTGCTCCTCTCCTCATCAGTTCTGCTGCCCGAGTGGTATATCACTTTTAATGACAGCAAACCTCTGTACAACTTAGTGTATCGACTCATCTTCACCTTGTAAGTCTCTTGAGGTGGGACTCACCTAAAGGTTATTATATTAAAACTGGGTCCTGTTGATTATTTGCAGCCAAACTAGGAAATAAACGTTTTGCGGTTATTGACTATCAAATTTTTCCCACTGATTAAAAGTGCCTTGAAAAGCACTATTTACTGCAAAGATGTTTTAACTGTTAGGAGACAGAGCTCAAAAACTGCAAAACAGAAAGAAAGAAATAATTGAATATATTAAACACAAATAGCCTCAGTCATTTCAGAAGAATACGTGTGGTATAGTGGTTTTTGCTTTTGCTTCATAGCTTCAGTATTCTGTGTTGAAATTCCGACCTGTTCACTGTTAAGATTTCATTTCCTTCACACGTGTCTGTATTTTGTCTGCAGGTACACAAACCTTCCTCCCATATCCCAAAGACGTTGGCGGACTGGTGAGTGACTACAGTGAGTGTAAGATGCACATAAGTGAGGGATTCCAAAAACTGACCTATGTCTTGTTTGGGGTTGGTTCCTGTCTTATATCAGTGTTAGGTTTCTCCCTACCAAAATGTGGATTCAGAAAATAAAAAAACGTTTCATTTAGATTCCTATTCATATTGTAAAACATTATTTTGCTTACTACAAAAATTAACAGTTGGAAATAAATGCTACAATAATAACTAATAAGGACAATAAGTAAACTGCTGAGAAATAGTAAGCATTCATTGCTATGGCACTCCTGTAATGTATTATTTTATCTATTTTCTGTACTCCCTTTTTCCCCCCGAAAGGGAGCTGGAATGTGCATTTGATCAGCAGCTGGGCACTTGATACTCTTCCAAAAATGTGGCACACAAGTTAGCCATTTACACAATATTGCAGAAATGAGCCTTGAATTTCCTGAATGTTTAATACATTTTGTGCCAGTCTTAACATGTTGCCTTCTTAGGTATCAATGTAATGGAAGTCTTAAACTTATATTTACAAACAAAGCCATTTATAAAGGGGCAACACACTGGCACAGTGATAGCACCACCACTTCACAGTAAGAGACTGGGGTTGTCCTGCAGTGTTTCTTGTGTGCAGTTTGCAAGTTCTCTGCATGTTCATTTCTCCATGTAGGTTTCCTTCCACAGTCCAAAGGCTATGAGGGTTAGATGAATTGCTGTTGTTAAATTGACCCTAGTGTGTGCATGTTTGACCTGTGATGCACTGGCACCCAGTCTGGAAGTTGTTACGGCCTTTAGATCAATGATTATTGGAATAGGCTCTAGCTACCCGTGATCCTGCCTTAGATCAGCAGGTTAGGAAGATGGAAGGACAGATGGTAGTTAAAAGATGAACTTTTGGAAGACAAACTCCCTACAAGTACAGAGAAGCTTAGGATGTGCTATTTCCCATAAGGTATTGATGATTACAGTTCTACAAACAATGTATTCTGTTCAGAAGTACAGGGAGGTATTCATATTTCACAACATAGCGTGTTGAGAAACTGCCAACAGGTATATAATCAGGTAAGCAAATAAATGCCATACTGGAGAATTTCTTATATTCATGAGGTTCCTTTGCAGTTGTTAACTTAGCTTCATTTGCATAGTTTATGTTTTCCTTGTATTCCTATATACTAAAAACATATTTGCTTCATCCCTTGTTATTAGTGTACTATAATGGTGGTATCTGGATTTAACTGCTTTTTTCCTGTGTGTCATTTTATTATGTCTATGATTATTTTCAACCATCCATTTTCTGAGCCTGCCTAGTCCATTATAGATTTGCAAGGTGCTGGGGTTATCCCAGCACCACCTAAAGCAAGGCAAGAACTAACCCAGGAAGGGACATCAGTCTGTTATAGGCACACTCGCTCATAACAAGCCAAATGTAGCTGTCCCACTTGATGTATATGGAAAGAAGCGAATCCCAAGAAAAGCCACTGATATGATGTGAATGTGTAGACTCCACACACAGTGCCAGGTCAGGATCTGAAACACTAAACTCTGGTGCCCACATCCACTCATTACAGGTAAATTTAGGATTTACCCCGAGTGTCTTTAGGATGTGATACAACACTGGGGTACCAACAGAATAACCATGTGGACATATAAATAGCCTGCAAAATTCAGACAAACAGTGACCACTAGGTTTGGAATTTAAATTAAGAACTGACAGCTGCACCCTTCCACTGAATATATTATTTTTTTCACATTAAAATGTGTTCAACTGCTGTAAGTTTATATTTATTTCTAGAATGTAGTATGTGTTTTCTTATTCGTTTATGTGGTGGGCAATCTGTGTATTGCTCTGTGGTGGTCTACTGAGAAGTGTACTACTTTAGATTAGTCAATCAATTAAATGTGAAAAGTGCTGTGTGATAGATATTATGTATTATTTTTACTATATAGCGCCTCCCCTTTTATCTGTCAATCATATAGCACTTTTCAAATATATCGCTATTATAAATAACCTACCCAGGCCAGGGGCTACACCAGCAGCAACCAGAATGATGCAAAGGTTCAAAATAAAGGTTCTAAAATGGCACTTCACTGAGATATGTGGCTCCTCATAGGACCATAGCTTGATAAAGAAGCATTTCTTTCTACAAAGGGTTCTTTGCATATTAAATTGGTTCGTTGGACTTTGAAAAGGTTCCTAATATGTGGAAAAATTAAAAAAAAAAGCTTTAAGGTATAGTAGGCTACCTATAGAAGGGTAGTAACAAATCAAGAAAACCTGAACTTGCCCCTTGTCATTGTATGCAGTACTTTTACAATAATGAACAATTTGGTATTTTATAAATCTGGCTATATATGGAGCCTGATAATGACCTCAATAAATACAAGATCTTTCAGGAACCTTCATGTGGATGGCTTTTTAGAGAACTAAAAATGGTTCCACTATGGCATCGTTTAGAAGAACTGTTCTGACACCTTTACATTTAAGAGTGGAGATGGGTTTTGAATAAATCACAAGGCCCAGAAAAAAAAAGTCCCATCTTGCCAGATTAGAGACACCAGTTAACCTGACAGCAGGTTATAACACAGTGGTGGCTGCAGAGCCCCCATGGATATCACCACAATTTGCATACAGTTAGGTTTTAACTAAATAAAGAACATTATCAGCCATGAAGATTAATTAAATTGAATGTGCTTAATACAGGAGCACAATGCCAAAGCAAAAACACCTGATGTAACTCTGATCTACAATGTTAAAATTTTGAAGGTTTGCTTATCAGTCCAGTTGTACTGGGGGACCATCTCAGTTTGTTCAAATTCTTTTTATGAAGTATTTTCCCAAATTGATAGGTCAGGTGAAAGTTGGCTGGAAGACAGGTTTTCAATTCATTATACATGAATTAAAGTGTAACTGGCATAAACTTACTTAGTAAACTTAATTAGAGACAAGCTTTTCAGTGTGTTTAGCCGGTATACAATGACAGACAAGAATATAACTATGACATTTTGACTGATAATATAATGCAACAAACGCAATTGAGAGGGAAACGTAAAAGCCCATTGTGTAAGAGTGTGTGTGTGTGTGTAAGTCGAAACGATGCTGGCATCTTTCCGAGAGAGCGGCCTGGTTCCGGGCCGGCTAGCGCCGCGCTGCACCTTGTCCTCCCGCCGCCGTGTAACAGAATCCGCCAGCTCTGTTTGCTGAAGGAGGCTTCCTAGCGCTCAGTCCGTTATTTTCCCCGACCCGATGTAAACATTAACCAGCAGCAGAGTTCAAACCCCGGCAATAAAGCGGCATTTTACAGCGGTCTTAGGCAAACACTAGATTGCACTCCTTTTAATCCAATGTTAAAGGCGTTAAGTAATTTCTCCAATTGCTCCAATTGTTCCCCTTTAAGGAGAGAAAGCACTTTTCGTCAAAATACTTTATTATAACTCGTTTTAAAAAATCCAAGTTTCGTTTTGCTTCCTGATCATACGCTCTGGCCTTAAAGAGAGGCTGCGTGTAGCCTATTAGTTAATTACAAAAACGCCGTTTAAAGTTCACTTTCAAATTTAAAATACCCACCTACCTACCTACCCACCCCCACCCCCAACACCATATACACACGCTAACACAGGGTAGTCGCCTTAGCGGGATTGCAGAAAATGCTTCATTAAGGCTTTAAAACTATATCCACTATTATTGTAGTTATATTTAAACTGAATAAATTAATTTAAATACAATCAGGCGTTTCTCTTAAATAACATAGCTGTTTATATGGTATATTCCACTAACCGACCTGTTCAGATGAAATAAAGCAATTGAAAAGCCGAAGACACGGTTGAGGTCTGAAGGTCACTCGTACAGTTAGCGAGAAAAAAAACGGAAAGTAAGCCATTCTTAACGCTCACCTGGAACATAAATTTCTCCTCGCTCCTCATCGGGTAACTCGCTCCAGTTTCTCGTCCCGGGCGAAACGCAAGGCTTCTTGACGAGGAACGCTCTGGGCATTTTGGTGAAGCTAACTGTTTTCTCCTCCGCCTGATTCTCCCTCGCACCTTCCCCTTCTCAGGTGCAGCTGAAATGAATGCGATAGCCGCGTCCAACGAGGAAAAGCGGAAAAAAAAGTTTCCAAACTTCTGGGCTTCTCGGGTGCCTCTCTTTACCTAATAACGGCTGTCGGACTGCCTCACTTTTCGTTTTATTCAAGCCTACAGTCTTGTTAACGCAAATTGTTGCGGTCGTTGTCACTCATGCGCGGGCAAACTCCCTGCCCTTTAAGTTTAACGGTGTCCTTTTACAGGAGGAAAGTGGCTTTAGAGCTCAAAGGGGATCCTGCTTGGCGATAAAAAGCAGGAAAATGTGGACGGCGCATGCGTTGAGAAATAACGGTGACATCCACCTATCAGTTACCTGCGGAACCGGTTTTCATTCCGCTTCGAGGTGGGAGCGTGCAGGACAGGAACAAAAAAAATGTCTGATCTGGAAAAAAATAGAAGGGGAGAGAGAAAGAAACAAGAAGATCAAGCAGTTAGATAGGCAACTACATCCAACATCTGTTGAGGTGATTGCTCAGGAGTTTCTTTTATCGATCATGTCTTTAAAATACTCGTAGGATAAGAGGGGGAGGGGAGACAGAAAAGGTATGTCTCCACACCTCCCTCCCCCAAAAATTCAAAATAAGTTCAGGACGTGTTGGTATTCCGTTGTAGCGAAGAGCCTAAGGAGACAATTATTTAGAAAGAGCGAGGGGGTGGTCAGTGGTGTAGGTTGAGTTTTTGCTTTACGGAATTACTATAAGACAACAATAATAAGGTATAAAAGGTAGACAATTCACTAGAGACGAAGGGAAACCGTAAGAAGATACGACGAACGAAAAAAGGCTGGTAGATGCACAGGTACACACGAATATATGAAACTCGCAAAAACAGTTAACTTGGGCATCCACCTTGCAAGTTGATTTGTTTATAAAGTTTTAAGACTCTTTATCGACGTGTCTCGCTAACGGCTTGTGGATTTACTCTCCAGTTTAAATATCATCAACACGTAAGGTTAATAAATGGCGAATTTCAATTGTGTCGCTCTCGTAGCTTTAATATATCAGATTAAAGATTTAAAATCGGGCGTTGTCGGCTTCCATGAAGGGAAAAGATTACATGGCATAGCGTTTGAATGTTCAAGCAGATTTACAGAAGCAGATATGTTCTTTTAAAATGAATAAACATACAGTGAGTATATGTATTTGCGCAGCAATGAGCCCTGATCATTCCTGGGTGTGCGTTTCAGTGAGGCATGTTGTCAACTCTGCCTGGTCCCATCCACAGGTTCCTTCCTGCCTTGGGCCTGATTCTGCCATCATAGGTTCCCAGAACGGCATTAAATGGGTTTGAGAAATTTGTCAGTAAGACTTTTTTTCTGTCTGTTTAATCTGATTTATACTATCCATGTTATACAATTTTTACATCTTTACATTAAACCCCGTTTTCAGCATCAAGATCTCAACATTTTTGAAACAGCATTAGTCCAGTTCAGCGGGTGTGGAGCCTATCCTGATATCATGTACTAGATAGATAGAAACTTTATTAATCCCAAATGAAATGGCAGGGTTACAGCAACAGACATAAACAAGCTCAAACATACATATAACAAAGAGCTGGGTGACTGCTGAGTGGCAGTCAACAACTAACCCGATATTCACATCATAGAGAGGACCCCAGAACATACAGTACATACACTACATAGATGGTTCTCAATATATGTGGAAGTAGCTTTTTTTTCAGATTTCAAAAAAAACAAAAATATATTGTAGTGCTTAGTGCGAAATGGAGTATTTTCTTTTTACATTGCTCTTTTTGGGTAGGTCACTATCTTTTAAAGGACAGCTCACTGTTTCTGCAGTAGATAGAATTTTTATGTGCCTTTGCAGACTTGTTGCTTCCTGGGCTCCCCTGCAGCTGGCTCTGAAGTTGCTCACTTTCAAGGTAGAATGCCATTTCATTTTGTTGGTGGCATATCCCAAGGCTGACACAACTTGTCATTGCCATTACAACATTAATAAAAGTGTATTGTGTATATTGAACACAATGTGATTATTATTATTATTATTATTATTATTATTATTATTATTTTATGCTCAGAACCAGTCTGGTAGAATCAGGCACAGGACAGGAACAGCACAAGAAAGAAGCAACTGGCCGTAGATGAGTACCTCACCAATTCAGCCACACTCATGCTGGCCCATATTTGAGTAGCCCTTTAATTTAACACACACATTTTTGGCATGTTACAGGAAAATTTGTTTACTCAAAGAGCAAAACCCTCTTTGATTAGTTTAAATTTGCGTACCTGTTGTTATATTCCATAATGTTTTAGAGAAATAGACTTTGATGCTGTAAGTTTAAGCAGTTTTATTAGATCATATTGAAACTCTTGAGAGTAGGTATACATTGCTTACTCAGGGACCAGGATTCATTCCCCTCCTCATTACAGCCTGTGTGGAGTTTCCGGGTTCTATTTGTGCCAGTGTGGGCCTCAAAGTACTTGAGTCACATACCAACAATCTGTTTGGAATCAGTCCAAGTGTTACAGTCCTGGTAAGTCAGTGTGTGTGTGTGTGTGTGTGTGTGTGTGTGTGTGTGTGTGTGTGTTGTCACAGACTGACATCCCATCCCATGATTTAGCTTGCAGTACATATTACGTGGATATGCCGCGATTCACTATTGTAATCGATAAACAGTTCTAGATATGTAGGGATGAATAATGAATGCGACTGATTCTTTTTAAAATATGGCTCCATAATTTCACCTTACATTTGAGATTTGAAATATTTGGATCGTGTATTCATAATTGCTGCCTACTCGAAGTACGAATTTACTTAATTCTGTTTATTAATATTGATTAATAATGTAATTTATTTAATATTCGACATATATAATTAATGTAATGTATTTGACCGTCGCTCTTTTTTGTAAGGCGGCTTGCAAGTCACCGTGTTGTTATTTTATAATCTTTACAATAAGCACAAATATGTGGGTTTTGTAAAAGCTCATACTTTAAAGATGTTTTATATATATGGAAACTTGGGGCAGATAAATAGGCCAATATTAGATTTTGTGGAGAAATTAAATCAACACCACCACTTGATCACCTTTCGCGCCCCATTTACACGCAAGCGGTACGAGGCTCGTTGCGGTGTGCCCCACACAAGTAACGGTGTCTGCACGCTTCTTGTCATTGACCCGCTTTGTCAAAGCTTCACAGCAATCCTTAGAACCGTTGGCTACTTCGCTCTTTGCTTTGTCATCTTTGTTAACTTGTTAAGTGTTACGTAAAGTCAAGTGTCGAGCCTTGTAAGTGGAGCAGGCGGCACAGAAAAAATACGGTAATCAGCGGCTATTATAATTTAACAAGAGAGACTGATTGTTTTCACCAGAGGTGTGAATCGGCGTCCATGACTAGGCGGGTTAGTTCGGGGTTCTTACCAACTCCCCAACAATGCTATGGTTTAATTCGGCAAAGCCTAAATCAGGGCGACAGAAGATCAAATGTAAAAACATCAAATCGAAACTGCAGTCAAGGAATGCTATTGCTGCCGCCTCTTTATCGACGTGTGTCTTATTAGTTGCGCAAGACTGCATAAACACGTTTGTTCGGATTGTATGCGAATCATGTGAAGTGAATCGTGATTTTCTGTTATGTTAAAATTAGCACAGTTGTATAAAAGTAGTTCCCAGAATGAGCGTGTGTAAAGGCTAACTAACAAACAGGGATGAGTGAATAGGCTTAAATCACTTCTGGTTTTTAAATGTTATAGAGATTCATATACCAATATTAGGAGGTAGTGTGGCGCAGCCGCTAGCGTTACCGCCGCATGGACCAGGTTTCAGTTCTTTGAGTGTCGTCGTTAGTGCTGTAAATTGAAAAAAATATGTGGGGTAACTCAGCTTCAGTGAATCACTGGCCATAAGGCAGAATATTGTAAATTGACTTAATTGATTAATTACAATGCAGCGCTCCTTATGTAAACTTAATGGAAAGAGTTATTTAGGAAAAATTGAGCAACACGTCTATATGATTAGCAAATATTCAACATGAGTTCAGATGAGGAAGGTCTTATTTTTGCTAGAATTCTATGGGGAAGCAACTAAAGAATACAATCAGAGAGATGCATTGATTTTTCAGAAGAAAATTGATAAGGTCTTACATGAGAGGATGGGCATCAGAATAAAAGGAGTCAGAATTCAGGGCATGAACTGGCTTAAATACAGGAAGCTAAATGTAATGGCGAGGGGATCTCTTTCAGAATTAGGTGATCTTTAAAGTATATCGTTCGGTTATCAGTGGTGTATCCACTACTATTTTTAATATGCATAAATTATATATATATATATATATATATAGTTATACATACAGTTCACAGAACTCAAAAAATAAAGCTTAATGTTGAAAAGTGTACAGTGTTACATGAAGGCAAAAGGAATAATAATTTTAAATACAAGATAGACAATTCTGACTTACAGGAAACATCCTTTTTTAGAGCATATGAACATTACAACAATTGTGATGAGAACAAGCCATTCAGCCCCAATAAGCTTTTCAGTCCTATCAATTTAATGTCTTCAAAACAACATTAGGTTGAGTTTTGACAGTCCCTAAAGTCCTACTGTCCACCACACTACTTGGTCATTTGTCCATGTGTCTATAGCTCTTTCTGTGAACCTCTAGAAACCATTTAGTAGATCACATTGACACAATTTCTTATCATCAGGCAAAGTGCTGGAGAAACGAAAAAGTAAAAAATCAAAGTAATGTTATATTTTATACATTGTTGAATATAAATGAAGGGATATTATCCTCAGTCAGTCATCGTCCAACCTGCTATATCCTAACACAGGGTCACAGGGATCGGTTAGAGCCAATTTCAGCCAGCACAGGGTACAAGACAGGAACAAACCCCGGGCAGGGCGCCAGCCCACTGCAAGGCACACACACACCAAGCACAATTTAGAATCACCAATGCACCTAACCTGCATGTCTTTGGACCATGGGAGGAAACCGAAGCACCTGGTGGAAACCCACGCAGACACGGGGAGAACATGCAAACTCCACGCAGGGAGGACCCGGGAAGCAAAACTTGGAATGCTTTGGGGAATACTCCTTTGTAATGGGGGATGACATTTGTAATGCTGCTGAATATAAAAAATCCCAAAGATAATAAATAAACAAAGCAGAAAATGATGGTCAGACTGAATTATAAGGTAGTGAGACTGACCCTGAAATACTGTTTCCAGTTCTGGCCACCAATGTTTATTTCAGCCATGGGTTCTTCCTCTGGCTGGTGTTCATATTGCTTTTTTATGTCTTTTTTGCTCATGTTTGATTAATTTATTTGTGTTAATATTGTTAATTATGCTAGTGTCATTAGCATTATTCTGTCTTTTCAGTAGATTAGTTTCTATGTGTCTATGCTTGCTCTACTATGTCACCTGTATTTTGTGGGTACCTCTCCAAGAGGCAGGATTACTTGTCCGTCACCGTCAAGGGACTGCCCTCATCCCTATAAAGGTTATGGAAACAAGCAATTCCTAGCAGCTCACTGAATGCGCTTGGTGGTGTTGGTGGGTTATACTGTTATTATTACTGTGTTTATTTTTGATTCTCTGGATTTGTTTGACCTCTTGCTCTGCTTCTTGACTTCTCCTTGGATTTGTGGTTTTTGGGACTCATTCAGCATTGGCTTGTCCATTGTGTTAATGTAACTCCTTTTGGGCCTTTTGTACTCATCGGAGCTTTTCTTGTACTGCAGAGCATTTTTGATTGATAAACTTTTTTTTTTCAAATAAATATTCTTTGTCTACCCTGAATGTTGACCAGTCCTTCCTCTCGTGGGTCTTTTTGTTAAAGCTTTTGGGACTATGTGCAAAGGCTCTCCTTTACAACGAGAAATAAAAAAAGACATAACTGCAGTAGAACTTGTCCAGAGAAGAGCAACCAAGGCACCCTGGAATTGAAAGTCAATCGATCAATCAATCAATCAACATTTATTTATATAGCACATATTCATACAAAAAAAATGTAGCTGAAAGTGCTTTACAAAATGAATAGAAAAATAGAAGACACAATAAAAAATAAACATAAGTCAACATTAATTAACATAGAATAAGTAAGGTCCGATGGCCAGGGTGGACAGAAAAAACAAAAAAAAACTCCAAAGCTGGAGAAAAAAATAAAATCTGTAGGGGTTCCAGACCACGAGACCGCCCAGTCCCCTCTGGGCAATCTACCTAACATAAGTCAAACAGTCCTCTTTGTATTTAGGGTTTTCATGGAAGGACCTGATGATGATGGTCACGTAGACTTCTGGCTTTCAGTCCATCAATGTTGGTGCATCATGATGCTTTGAGTAGGTGGTGGTGGCGCAGGCCGCCCCCACAAAGAAACCAGAAAAAGAAACAGAAGAGAGAGTAGGGGTCAGTACGGATTTTAGAGCCACTATGAATAGTTATTGTGATGAATTGAACATACAGAGTATCAGTATTAAGTTAAAGTGAAGTTATGAAAGGCCATGTTAAAGTAATGTGTTTTCAGCAGTGTTTTAAAGTGCTCTACTGTATTAGCCTGGCGAATTCCTATTGGCAGGCTATTCCAGATTTTAGGTGCATAACAGCAGAAGGCCGCCTCACCACTTCTTTTAAGTTTAGCTTTTGGAATTCTAAGGAGACACTCATTTGAAGATCTAAGGTTACGATTTGGAATATAAGGTGTCAGGTATTCCGATATATAAGATGGAGCGATTATTTAAGGCTTTATAAACCATAAGCAGTATTTTAAAGTCAATCCTGAATGACACAGGTAACCAGTGTAGTGACATCAAAACTGGAGAAATGTGTTCGGATTTTCTTTTCCCAGTTAGGATTCTAGCAGCTGCATTCTGCACTCGTTGCAAGTGATTTATGTCTTTTTGGGTAGTCCTGAGAGGAGTGCGTTACAGTAATCTAGTCTACTGAAAACAAAAGCGTGAATTAATTTCTCAGCATCTTTCAATGATATAAGAGGTCTAACTTTGCTATGTTTCTTAAGTGAAAAATGCTGTCCTAGTGGTCTGATGAATATGCGATTTAAAATTCAGATTACAGTCAACGGTTACCCCTAAGTTTTTTACTTCCGTCTTAACTTTTAATCCTAGTGCATCAAGTTTATTTCTGATAACCTCATTGTATCCATTATTGCCAATTACTAAATTTCAGTTTTCTCTTTATTTAGTTTGAGAAAATTACTATTCATCCATTCAGAAATACCAGTAAGACATTGTGTTAGTGAATCGAGAGAGTCAGAGTCATCAGGTGCTATTGATAAGTACAGCTGTGTGTCATCAGCATAGCTGTGGTAGCTCACATTGTAACCTGAGATAATCTGACCTAACGGAAGCATGTAGATTGAGAAGAGCAGCGGACCCAGGATAGAGCCTTGTGGAACACCATATCGGATATCATGTGTCTTTGAGATGTGATTACCACAACTCACAAAGAATTTTCTACCTGCCAGGTAGGATTCAAACCAATTTAAGACACTGCCAGAGAGGCCCACCCATTGACTAAGGCGATTTCTAAGAATATTGTGATCAATGGTGTCAAATGCAGCACTCAGATCTAAGAGGATGAGAACAGATAAATGGCCTCTGTCTGCATTTACCCGCAAGTCATTTACTACTTTAACAAGTGCAGTTTCTGTGCTGTGATTTGTTCTGAAACCTGACTGAAATTTATCAAGAATAGCATGTTTATTGAGGTGGTCATTTAACTGTATAATGACTGCCTTCTCTAGAATTTTACTTAAGAAGGGCAGGTTGGAGATGGGTCTAAAATTTTCAAAGGCAGAGGGGTCAAGATTATTTTTCTTGAGCAGGGGTTTAACTACAGCAGTCTTAAGACAGTCTGGAAAGACCCCCGTATCTAATGACGAATTAACTATGTCCAGAATATTGTCAATTAGCACGTCTGATATTTCTTTGAAAAACCTGGTTGGTATTGGGTCAAGGACGCAGGTGGAGGGTTTCAGTTGAGAGATTATACTATGTAATTCAGGTAAATCTATCCTGGTAAAAGCATTTAATTTGTTTATAATGGAGTACTGGGGCTTTGGAGGTTCTGCAGTGTTGGGGAGATATACTATGTTATCTCTAATATCATTAATTTTTTGATTGAAAAATACAGCAATGTTCTCACAGGTTTCACTGGAAGTATTCTGGGGGCATTCCTTTGAGTTACCTGGGTTTAACAGACGATCAATTGTAGAAAAAAAAAAAAAAAAGTCATGTTTACTTCTGACAGGCTAAGACAATAAAACCTTTTTGACCACAGTGTTTGAACTATCTTTTAACATATTAATTTATAAGTTTTGATGCTGGTTACAAAACCACAATCCTGTGATAATGCCAGTAGGTAAAGTAAGAAAAACTGCCATGCTATTGTGCCCTGTTTTTTTAATTTCAGTATGAACCACAGCCTTTCCGCTGGCTTCCTTGTAAAATAAGGTGTGCCCCTCTGGTTAACACTCATTTTTCCTCTGTCACAATGCCCTTTCTCTCTTGTTCCTCATTGCTTACAGGATTGTCTCTTTCCTAAGCCCTACCGAGTTTAAGTGTAACTACTCTAATCAGCTCATTCAGAGGAGCTGCAGGGGCTTTGATGACCTGCTGAATAAAAATTAACTTTGCTGATCAGATCAGATAACATCGTCAGAAATACGTTTCTTGGCATTTTACTCAAATAAGTCAACAGGAAAAAATTGATAACTTAAAAAGTTATGCAGGTGCCAAAAGAGAATAAATAGACTCTGAAACTTCCAGCCCTTGGTGTCAGAAGCCTATGGGACTTGCTCTTACTGCTGTGCCCTATCAGAACATAGTGGCGCAGCTTGTGCATTTTATTTCTTATTTTCATATACTCAATTTACACGAGTGTTTACTGACATGCAGGCCCATCTGGTCAGAAATATGTCTGGCATAGCAGTTCTACTCGTTACAATAATAGTTAGAACTATTTTATAGCATAGTGAATTTCATGGTGACATGGGTCCTGGGAAACAAGATGTATGCCAATTACAATTAAGTTACAATATAATTGCCATATATGATAGTATTTTGAAGACTATATGTATAAAATCCAATGTCTGTCTGTCTGTATGTCTGTCTGCTTTTCACGAAAGAATTACTTAACGGATTGAGATCGGGTTTTTTTTTTTGTAAAATTTGCTTGAACATTCTGGGTGATTTTGCGACTTCTCTTATTGCGCTAAGTATCATAGTTTGCTTGCAGTGGCGAATTATTCATACTAATCTGAGACAGAGGCTGCAGGCTGATGCAAAGGGGAAGCATGATGTCAGGAGTAGGGAGCCGGGTGGGGCCCTCCTCACTCACGCATCAGCCTCCATTCGAGTTGGTCTTCCTGTCGCCATGTTTTGGAGCATTCCATCGCTTAGCTAGCAATACCTCTTTGTTTATTGTTTTTTAAAGTTTGTCCTGTTTCATTACTACACTGGCTTTGCCGTGGGGAACAGCTAGTTATACATATATGGCAGTGGTTAGCACTGCTACCTCACGTGTCTAGAACCATGGCTTGGAATACAACAACATCCAGTCAGTCTGTTTGGGGTTTACAGCTTCTCCATGTTCACAAGGGTCTCCCCTAGATATGCTGGTTTTCACCCACCATCCCCAAAGTATATAATTATTATATATGAATAGGCCATACACCCCATGCTGCTGGGATTGGCTTCTGCTCCCTGCAACCTTGAGTTGGATTAAACAGGTGTAAGAATGTTATGTTATTGTATATATACAGTATATATACAGAGGGCATGGTGTTTTTTGCTTTCAGCATTATGATTTGATGTAATTATAGTGCTATTGTTATTAGAATATAGCATGCCAATATTTTATATATAAATGTCAGAACAAACCCTGGGCAGGGCACCAGCCCATCACAGGACACACACACACACACACAGCACACACTAGGGACATTTAGGATCAGCAATTCACCTAACCTGCATGTCTTTGGACTGTGGGAGAAAACCGGAGTACCCGGAGGAAACTCACACAGACACGGGGAGAACATGCAAACTCCATGCAGAGAGGACCTGGGAAGCGAACCCGGGTCTCCTAACTGCGAGGAAGCAGCGCTACCCACTGCGCCACTGTGCCGCCCCATATATAAATGTAAAAATCATAAATAATCTGAAATAGAGATGAGATGAGTCATCAAAAATATGGGGTGCCACAGCCTACCCAGTTTTATGGTGCAGCATTTAAGGTTCAGCCCTTTTTTCAGAAAATATAGTGCAGGTATTTGTGACAGAAATATGACTAGTTTATGTGCTGGTCATCAACTGATGCTTGATGCTGCTGGTTCTCTGTTTAAGCAGCAGAGAGAATGGAAGAGGCAAGCAAAATAGCGGGGCTTAGATAACATCACATCTCCATTGGTTTTTCAAGGTCTTCCTGCCTAAAGATGAACATAAAGAATAATTAGGCTGTGATGTAGCTCGCAGCTGCTCCACACGTAACGTTTACTTTAGATCTCTTTCCTTGGGAATGTGCACCCACTGGGCATTTGGGAATCAAACTTAGGTTCTGCTCTCCATGTACAGTTTAGAAAGAGACCATCTTACCCAGTATAGCTAAAGGAGAATGTTGGCCTTAAATAGGAGGCGAATGGACTAATTGGGCTCCTGAGTGAGATGGTGTCTTTATCTGCAGTAAGCTCTCTATATTTGACCTCTAGTACAGTGTTTATGGTCCTCAGTTGGATTATGCAGGTTCAAAACTGGATGGATGGCTAATGCAGCTGCAGTGATCTGTTTTGCCTGCAAGCACAAACGTTATATGTTCCAGTCTGCTTGTCATAATGCTCCACCTTGCAAAATGCTGTACTGTAAGTGGCAGGGCAGAATTGTGCGGAGTCTCCTTGTATTTTCAAGGGTCCCCCCACCACCCCATTATCCTGAAGATTTGAATTTTGGTAGAACGGTGATTGTAGATTAGCACCGTGTGAAATGGTCCTGTGATGGTGTGATATTCCACTTAGGGCTGGACGTTGTTTTTCTCCCAGTACTGTTAGACTAGATTCTAGCTTCTTTTGACCAGTGCCATTATGGGCAGGGCGGTTCTTCAATTTGCTGCTATCCAATATATGTTATATGTTATATATGTTATATGTAAATATGTTAACCTATTTAAATAGAAAATTAAAATGACATATAGAGAAAAATTAAGATACATTTTGCATAGATTGTATATAGTGAAACAGCAATACTTTTTACCATACCATACCATACCATATTTATTTGTTGAGCGCTTAAAAACACAGCATTACAACTGACCGAAGCACTGTACAGTTACAACAAGCAGGACTAAAAGCAAAATATTAAAAACAAACATTAAGAGGGAATTAAAACAGAGATACTAAAAACAGGTCAGGGGACCAAATAAAATAGAGAAAATAGCAAAAGGCAAGTGGAAAATGGAACAGGTTAAGAATTAAAAGCCAATGTGAAGAAGTGCGTTTTTAGGCGAGATCTTAATGTGGCGACTGAAGCGGCTTGCCTAACCACTAAGGGCAGGGAGTTCCAGAGCCTGGGTGCACAGACGGAGAAAGCCCTTTCACCACGAGCTTTAAAACGTGCCTTGGGAACGGTTAGGAGCAGCTGATCTGCGGATCTAAGAACACGAGGGGGATTGTGACAATGGAGCAAGACACTCAAATAGGCGGGGGCTAGACCGTTTAATGCCTTATAGGTGAGGAGGAGAATCTTAAAATCGATTCTGAATCTAACCAGCAGCCAGTGTAGGGTTTTTAAAATCGGTGAAATGTGTTGGATTCTGCTACTTCCAGTTAAAGGCCTTGCAGCCGCATTTTGAGCCAGTTGGAGTCTAGAAAGAGTGGCTTTACTGATACCAAAAAGGCAGGAATTAGAGTAGTCAAGCCGGGACGTAATGAATGCATGGATTACTGATTCCAGGAGGTGGTTAGACAGAATAGGCTTGAGTTTGGCGATTCGCCTTAGATTGAAAAAGCAGAATTTTTTCACATATAATTATTTATAAGCATCAACTAGACAAAAATATAGTATAGACGCACTGATAAGTCGTGTTCTAATTATAAGGTTAATATAATTATGCTGCAAAAACCAGAACCAGTGTAGTGTACAAGTGATAGGTGGGGATGTTTTCTGTGCAGAGCAAGAATGCTTTTGGATTGATAACGAAACAAAATTATAAATCGTAAATTAGTTGTTTATCTTCCAAGAAATTAATTTCTTTTCAATTCATTTTAATTGACTTGTTTTTTAAGATTTATTGCCCTGAATTTCTTCCTCATTCCTCTGAATTGCTTCATTTCTTTCTTTAAATGGCACCCATATAGAAATTAAATGTGAAGTGAGTGAGTCAACAGAAGACTGACTAAGTCAGGGCCTCAAACTCCAACCAATTTCACTCCAACCAGTTGTTTAATTAGGTGCCAAGTCTTGTTAATTAAACCCGTTCTTTAATTCCATGGCTTGTTGCTGCTCTCATTGTGCAATAGAATACATTTCTGAAATTGTCAATTTTGTCTTTTCTAAAAGAAACACTGTTCAAGTGTTTTGTGGACCTGAGCAGATCAGCATTCCTGAGACCTCCATCCATTTTATTTTCAGATATTGTATGATCTACACAGTTTGTTGGTCATGTTATGGTTCATTTTGTATGTCATTATTGTTCGACTGCTAATTAAAGAAAATGAAACAATTAAGGTGTCTGAGTCTTCAAGAGCAAGTCAAAAAAAATAATTCAAAAGAAATTAATTAGGAGCAAAAACAGGTCAGTAGCTAAGAAAAGGGTTAGAATGAAAACCTGCAGCCACTGGTGCCCTCCAGGACCGGAGTTGGGACAACTAGTTTACAGAATAAAAAAGATTTCTGGGTTTGTTTTAAAAGGACTTGCTGCCTGAAAACACACAGGCCAGATTCAGGTTTTCTTTATCTGTCATTATCCTTCTAGGTAGCCTAGTATACTTTAAAAATGTCTGTTTTATCCACATATTAGCCACCTTTTCAAGGTCCAAGTAACCAATTTCACATTCAAAGAACCTTTCTCGGAATGAAATGGTCTTTGTCAAGTAATGATTCTATGAGGAACCTAGTAATGTATTTACATTATTTTTAAGCATAAAGTGCGGCAACCGCTAGCAGTCCTTCTAAGGACAGAGGGCTACCAAAAAGAGCAAAGTAAAGAGGGAGAATTCATTTAGCACTAAGTGCTGGTGTCAGAAGTAGGATGAGGCGAAGACTTACAGGGACCCAAAATGGACTTACTGGGCTCTTCTGAGGAGTTGCTGGAGAGTCTCAGGGCTGAGATCTGGAATCACAAAAGTCATATGCACCATTAGAACAGGAAGGAACCCAGCTGGAAGACTGCTGCCTCTGCAACTCCACCACCACTTCTCTGTCTGCTAAGGCTTATTGGCCTGGGTCTATGGCCACTGGTGAAGCTTTGGAATCATAGAGCTGGAAAAAAGTGTGGCAGACTGAGTTAGCACTGACTCCAGGTGAGCAGTGTGAAGTACACTTCAATGGTAAGACTACGGAGACAAACAATTTTGGGAGATCGTAGAGAAAAATCTGAAAACTCTGGACGTGGGACTCTGTTTGCAGTGTCAGTTCATTGAAGGAAGACAACCAAGACACCTGAACATCTGCAGCTTCCCACAATGAGGTTCATCTATTCACATAAAGCGAACAGATCACCATGCAGAAGTGCAGTGTTTAACACCTCTGCTACACTCCGTGACAGCATAGCAGTCAAAATCTCTGCTTTCCCATCTGACAATGAAACAATCAAGACCCCTGCTGATGTGTCATTTTCACCAGCCGCAAAACTAAAATAGAGATGAAGGCCACTCTGTCATTTCAAAAAATTGGTGCACCATTTTAAGGAGCGGAAGTGTCCGTTGGACAGGGCCGTCTTAATTGCATTACAGGCCCCCAGGCAAATTATTGGCCTGGGGTCCCTGTTTTGATAGCAGAACAGAAACATACATAGGCATCAGTGACATTATAAGCCCCAGGCCAGTGCCCATTGTGCCCATATGTTAAGACGGCCTTGCAGTTGGGAGCAGTGACTTCAAAGGGGTAGGCCATTTCATGGCACTTTCAAGTTGCATCAACCCTGGGATGAGTTAGCAATGGTATGAGATGGCATTCCATCATGTAAATGAACAAGCGCCAAATGGATTCTTGCTCTGTACACCTGTCTTTTAGATAGTTTGCTATCCTTTAAAAGACCACTCACCTTTCCCGCAATGGATGGAATTTATTTATGACTTGTCAGGCTTGCCATTTTTCTAGACCTCCCTGTTGCTGGCTCTGAAGCTGCTCATTTACGTGATGTAATGCCAGATTACTGTGGTGGTTACTCATCCTTGAGCTGATGCGGCTTGTCAGCACCATTACAATTTGTTACTCATGCCGCATATTTTAATTAGTAAAATGTTAGTTCAGAATTAAAATGAAGAAATTCATTATGTGGTGTCATTTTTTCATTACAGAATTAGAGGGAGGCAAACCTGTCCAGGTGGCATTGGACGGAAAGCAAACTTGGGTGGAATGGAATCCCAGAATAATGTGTGCTTATTGGTGCACCTGCACTGCCTATGCCAGGCAATAATCAACTCAGTACTTAACTTTACCTGTGTAAAACTCAGCAAAGAACCAATCTGGGAATCAAACAAGGCTGCCCTAAGAATAGCCTCTTCGTTCTAAATAATAAAAAACATTTATGAGAGTTCTGTCTATCTACACATCCGTCTAACACACTCTGCTTAGCCTTATTTATGCAATTCTATTTTATAATGTTAAAATAATTCTGCTGTAGTCGCTGGTACTTATTAATATTCCTATCTTGTTTTGATTGCCTATAAGTTAGCTGTTGGAAGAGGTAAGAGTGGCCTTATACAAGCCTGCTGAAAGAAGCAGGCGCAAAGAACACAAAATGAGACTGAAAAACCAATTATTACAACTGAAAATTTTTGAATAACACATAATGAATTATGCAGATTAGAGAAAGCTACATTAAAATTACTTTGTAAATTAAAAAATAAAATCAAAATTTCTTGTTTTCTGTGTTTAGGCCATGATTTAACTGACTTTTATATCTTTTTATACATAGGTTTATGTTTAATTAAAAACGAAAAGCCTTAACAAAACCTAAAATAGGACCCATGACTGTCACTCACGTTCCCCTGAATAGGTTTGCATTTGGATTTAAAGTTGTTCACGTCACCTGATCTCTCAACAGGATGTGCAAACACAGGGAGGTGTAAGAGGCAGGAGAGATATCAAAATAATGAGCCTCATAAACCTTCTAGGTACAGCCTCAGGTCTGAAACATGCTGGATGAAGTAACCAAAAAAGTGACCTCAAAAATGCTTTATATAGCACCTTTCTAAAGAATGTGCTAACCCAAATCCTCTTATTAATAGAAGTGAAGATAACCAAGGGAACAAATCTAGGGAAATCTGATAGAGTCACAAATCCAACAGAAAAATCTCTCTCTTTTTTAAATAAGAATTTTCAGTTAAATTAGGGTGTAATTACATAAGACAGAACCTAACATATCAAACCTTAGCACCTCAGTCCTTCATTGCTATGATCTTACTGAGTAGCTTTATGGGATCCAGCTAGAAAAAGGATAATTTACAGGATAAAGATTAAATAACACCCCAAGATAGCAATAGAAACCAGAGGTCTAGCGAGCATTATGGATGTAAGATGGCTTCTGTTCAATTCAGTGTATCTTCCCAGTCATTCTTCAACCACCATGTTAGGGTTTTCGAGAGGCCAGAAGCTATCTTGGCAGCAGTGGGTACCAGGTAAGAAATAACCTTGCATGAGACACCAGTCCATCACAGGGCACACTTACAACCACAAAGGGCTAATTTAGTATCAGCCATTAACCTAACAGTCTCATTTTTAGAATGTGGGAGAAAATCCCAGATAAGCTTGGGGAGGTTGACTGAAGTGAGCTGGTCAAGATTTGAACCCAGGACTCTGGAGCATTGAAGCAACATCACTACTCCTAATTGGACTCCATTTTTCTAATAACTGCACTTCTATATGCCATCACATTAGATATTTACAATTTTATTATCTCTGTTTATATAAAATCCAATGCCTGGCTGTCTGTATGTCTGTCCACTTTTCACAAGAGAACTACTTAACGGATTTAGATTGGGTTTTTTCAGAATATTTGCTTGAACATTCCGGTTGATTTTGCAACTTCTCTCATTGGTTCCCTTGCAGGTGCGATTTATTTGCGCAAATCCGAGGGACATGTACCGAGTCGAGGGGAGCCAGCTTTGGGGCACGTACCCTACCTCCGCCTAACTAGCGAACGAGAGAACTGATTAACGAATTTAGATTGGGTTTTTTCTATAATTTGCTTGAACATTCCTGATGATTTTGCGACTTCTTTCATCACACTAAGAATCATAGTTCGCTTGCGGGAGTGATATTTTCACGCTAATCTGAGACAGAGGCTGCGGGGAGTGGGGAGCGTGACGTCAGGAGTGGGAAGCCGGGCAGGACCCTCCTCACTGTCCTTTTTTACTAATACGTGGGTGGAGCCGCGGGGCACGACTAGCAGTTTATAAAACACAATAATGCTGAATGCAATGAGAAATTTGTCATATGTACATAGAAAATACAAAGACGTATAGAAATATAGTATATTATTAATGCATCTCAGTATTAATAAAGAAATAAGATGTATCCATATATTCAGTTCAGCTGTCAGTATATAAGAGAAAAAAAAATCTAATATATACAACTCCCAACTGCCCTTAGCCATTTGGTCATTCAGCCTTTCACTGGACACTTTTACAATGCAACACTGCACAGGCAAAACAAATGTCAATGACAATGATTGTTGAGGAGTCAGTAATAAAACAAGTCCAGTTTTATAGAAAACATACCATATGCCAGTATAAGGGTCAGTGTTTTCCACTATAAGATATAAGAATGGTTTGTACAGTCATTCTAATTTGAGTGTAAGGAGACAACCCCCATTCACAGGCTGCTGAGTGCTGGGCTATGTTGAGCAGATTTATGTGGTCAGGATGTAGTGGGACATTGGGCTAATAGGTGACAGCACCCTGACCTGGGCTTGTTCCATACACGTCACATGGGCAGGACATGATGTTATGATCTCAAGGTAACAACAGTAAGGCAATTGTGAAGAGTTTTTGATTATTTTTTTTTATTTGTATTTCGTGTCTGTTTTGATGCATCCCACATGATAACGATGATTTAAAGGAGCAATGATTGATATGGATATCCCTATTGTTGCACTGATAATGGGACAATGTCAATTTGTGACACTGTGGAAGCCATGTTATTTAGAAATCAAATGGTGGGAGTGAATGCTCTTTGTACTTTACCTAGAAAATGCTCTGTCTAAGGAAGCATAAAACATTTTGTTTTGTAAAGGACTTCATGTTTTGATTTAAAGCTTACTCTTGAGTAGGATAATAATGAATGTTTACTTGATCAATGAATTATTGTCAACTTGTTTAACATTTCTACTTTTGTTTTGAAATTTGCCTCTCAAAAATTAAAACCGTGTTCACCTGGGGGCGGCACAATGGTGTAGTGGGTATATTTCTTGCCTTGCTCCCTGTGTTGGCTGGGATTGGCTCCAGCAGACCCCCGTGACCCTGTAGTTAGAATATAATGGGTTGGATAATGGATGGATGTTCACCTGGTGGCTAATGGCTGTACAGAGAATGATAATTTCCATATGTTGTAAAGTGTCAGCCGTCCAGCCAGCAGCTATATCACCTACCCTTCAGAACAGGTACCACCTGAAGCTAAGCACGTTTAGACCCGGCCAGTATTTGGACGGGAGATCATCTAGTAAAAGCTGTGGCCTATGTGTGGATCCCAACGCCCCAGGGCAGTGACAGGGACACTATACTGTAAACACTGGTGATGTCCTTCACACGAGTTGTAAAACTGAGTTCCTGACCCTCTGTGTGGTCATAAATGATCCCATAAATGATATCCTTCAAATAGTGTAGAGTGATTCCTGATCCTGTATAAATATCTCACCATGGCCTGGTCTATCTCTCTCATCTCTTCACCATCTAATAGCAAATGTGTGGTGAGCCTACTGGCATGAGAATGGCAGCTGTCACATCATCCAGGTGGATGTTTCACATTGGTGGTACCCTACTCCCTGTGTAAAGTGCTTTGAGCAGGTTATAAAAGCACTATATAAATGTAATTCATTATTCATTTTTATTAAGGGACTTCATGTTGACCAACAATGTTCCTTCCACATAGTATACAAATGATTTGTACATATAACAAAATATTGCATTTCAAAGCAAAATGGGTGAAGCATGCAGTTTCGTTTTAGATATGAACGTAAATCCGGTCTGAAATGGAATGTGGAAGGGCAAGCAATTTGTAAGTCATAACTTGCTCAGAAACACCTAACTTTGTGTTTTTGGAGGAGGGGGTTTTGTTACTTGACATCAACATAATCCATAAGCTCGAATCCCCACCAACCCCAGTCCCCTACCCCCATATACCTCCTGAGACATTAACTATGGTAAGTTCTTCTTTGTGTGTTGCTGACAATGTGGAGCTCAAGACGAGGTATGCTCTTTGTTGGAGGTATGAGCTAAATGTTTAGGAAGCCACGATGAATGTGACACAAGGTCAAAAACCACAAAGGACATCCATCGCTTTGTTCTTGGCGGCTGTGATGTCTAACAATACAAACCAAGCTCTCCAATTACAGCACACCTGTCCCAAATGTTTTCCAGCAGGTTGTCTGTTGTTGGTTCACTCCAGAGCTACTTTTCATACAGTATATTAAATAAATTCAATTCTCTATAAATATTGCTGTAAAGGGATTATTGCTGGTCCAACTTGTATGGCTGGCCTATCAGTGTGTCGGTTCACAAAGTGAATAAATCCAACAGAGGTGACAGTCATAAAGTAGTAGGAAAACAGCTTTAGGCCTGCAATCACACAACCAGAGTCACAGGACTAGGAGGAGAGTTTGGTAGTTAAATAAAGACGTAGGGCGGGGACACTGAAGCAGGATGAGCTTCCTTTTCTCTATTGCACTAATCTATTTGAGTGGCATTACCACAGAAAAACTGTGCAAAATATTGACATACACATTGGTATATACTCAATGTGTCAGACACCATGTTAGGATGCACCAAGAAAAAGAACAAAACATACAAAATATAGGTACAAATGAATTTGGGTAGTTTGCTAACATATGCACTGAGTGGCCATTTTAATAGGTATGTCTAACTAACATCAAGTCATTCTGATCTTTGAATGCAAAACTGCCTGCATTTATTAGGACTTAAAAGGGTGCATCTGTATTTGTAACTTTTTCTAATCATTCCATGTATGCTCTGTTATATTAACATATGGTACTTGGAGCGAAGGGTCACTATATTAAGCTGAATTCACTGACATTTTTTTTTTTGAGTAAGCATCCCAAGCTTTATGGAATACAATTTTACTTGGCTGGAGTTGCTCACTTGCACAAGACCGTACTGTTTGCTTAGAAGGCATGAGACAACATTGTTCAGCCATCCTGTGCTCTCCTCAAATTAAGGAACTCAAAGTTCGACATGAAAACACACTCGACGTCATTACACTGCCATCCCCAGCCTGCATTGTACAATAAGGATCAGTGGACCCACATTTTTTTCACCAGAATTGAAACCCTATGAAAATGAATCAACAGAGACCTGAGTTGCTTTTCTAGTCTTCATATCTGTAAGCTCCTTATTCTGTTATAGCTGTTTTTTCCTGTTTTACACTGACATGACTGGAAATCAGATGTACCCTTTGCTGCCTTACCCATCTGTGTGCCTCTTTTAGTTGCATTGTGAGGACTGTTAGTCATTTCAGTCCCCTTTGGCTTTTTGTTATTAAGCCTCTTTCTGATGGATTAGGGGCAGTGGCCTGTTTTGAATATACCCCTGTAGCTGTAGGATCACCTTTTTTGATGCATTCATACCAGTTTGTAGTGGAGATAAAAAATTGTGCCTTTTACAATTTGTTAAATAAGACTCGTAATGTTAAATTTATGTCTTTAATTTTGGTGTATTTTAATTTTAGGATTATTCTGATAAAACATAACTAAGTGAATAAACTGCGTGTCAAGATCTCTTAAGGGTTATCTGGCCTTGTGTTCTGTAACAGGAACAGCACACATGTGCAGTTAAATAGATTAACAAATTCTGGGGTGCAATTAGCTAGATTAAGGATTAGTTATTAGAATGTACTTGTTTAACTTAGATAAACTAACAAGTGTGTATATGCTTGTAAGAAGATGTGAAATACGGTCTTCAGGCTTTGATGATAGCATGTCTCTAGTACCACCCTTTGCCAAACTGCGGCCCTTTAGTGGAATCTTCTTAATGATGAAACATCAGAGGACAAGTACAGGTCTGCCGACAAAATGAAAATATGCCTGAAAGGAGAAGGACTATACAATGGCAAATACTTTTGAAAATGCCTTAGCTGGATGAAGAAGAAGGAACTCTTCAAGTTCCAAACTGTTGCAAAGCATTGATCTGAATCATCTAGATTATATGTATTTTCTTCTATTTTGAATTTGATTATTTGATCCTCTAAGGCACCCTGCCTGGGGTTTGTTACCTGCCTTGCACCCTGTATTGGCTGGGATTGGCTCCAGCAGACCCCCGTGACCCTGAAGTTAGGATATAGCAGGTTGGATAATGAATGTATGGATCCTCTAAGACAAAGTTTTAAAAAACAGAACAATATAGAACTGCTTAAGAAAATATATCTTAGGTAGAATGCCCAGTGGAGCTGGGCAGTCTTTTGGCCATGGAACCCCTGCAGATTTAGCTTCTTTCTCTAGCTTAACTGGAGTTTCTTTTATTTTTCTGTCTACTTTGACCACCTGGTGTTATCATCGGTTTCAAGTTTAAATGAAGGGTTAAAGATGTAAAAGAACAATTCTGTTCTGTTTTTAAGGACAATATTACTCTTACATATCTATCTTACATAAGTGTACACCATCTATTTGTTGTATACTATCCATTCATTATTTTTTTGTGTGCTGGCAGCTACAAAAGCACCTTGTAAAGTATCTTGATCTCAGGGCCATCTTAACAGCATCATAGGCCCCCAGGTCAAAGTTGTTTTGAGACTAAAACAGAAACATACATAGGCATCAGAAACATCACAGGCTCCTATGCTCCTGGAGCTCACAGCCAGTGCCCATCGTACCCATACATTAAGATGGCCCAGCGAGTTGCGTCCTTTGTATGAAAATATGCTATAGAAATAAATGTTGTTGTTGATGCCTGGTTTCTCCGCTCTGCAAATAAACATAAGTGCTGTTTGAAAAAAGTTTGGCCATTATCTCACAGCAGCTGCCTTGTTTACTGACATTATCTTCCCTGAGTTCTTCATATGTCTCAGGATGAGTTTTAATATGGCTGTGCTTGTTCAGGTGAGCTCTTTCAAAGGTAGCAATCCAGGAGGTGAATGATAAAGGTTACATGGCAGGAGGCTGGTTCTTCTGGTATTTATTGGAGTATTTCTTGCATGTTTATTCAGGTTCAAGCTGTGCTTATTCAGGTATTTCAGAAACAAGCCTCTCAAAGGTTGCAATCTGAGAGCAGCCCAACATATCGATGAATTGTGGCAAGAGCAGAACTCTTGCAGTGGCTCTTGGCTTTCATAGAGTTGTTTCCCAGGTGTGCATTGACATATCTGTGAATCCTGGCTAGAACAGGGCTCTTGCAGTGGGTTTAGGCCTTTGCTAAGTTATTCAGAGACTTGGTCCTTTCAGTGGAAGAAACTGAGGTAGCCAGCCTCAGCCATTGCTAAGGCATTGCAGAATGAATGTTAAACCCTTACAGAGAAGGAAGCCAGTCCTTAATAAGGACACAAGTGATGATGAGGGCATGTTAAAGAGGTAAGTATTGTAGGGTGTTTATGTAAACCAAGGCTAATGACTTAGGGATTTCCAGGGTTAACTTATCCACCTTAGTGGTTAAAATGCCTAAAATGATCCCTTTTTCACGACACAGCAATCTGACATTATCTACCATGAAATATTCAAAGCCAGCTACATCTTTAGTCTGTTCCATTCTCCCACCCCCCTGCTAATCATTTTTAAACTTTATCAACTACCCACATCAGTCAGAGGCGGCCTTAGGGCTGGGTGGGGCCTAGGGGCTGACCAACCCCACCCAGGGCCGATTACGTCAAACGCTGTTACCAGTATGTGTGGACTGGTTAAACTTGCATGCAAATTTAATAAAAATAATGTTAACATACACCGGATTTTCTCATTACAGTATTCAGCTAAATTTTTGCAAGATAACACATGGACTTTATCAAAATACAACAATATAATCTATTAAAAAAGTGCAATTCATAATTAATGATGATACCATGACAGTGTGAAATGTCATGCGGAAATTAGCAGGAACTCTTCTAGAAAAGTACCCAAATTGTAGGTATACTCTGAGTCTCGATATGCAGGATGTCATAGTCATAACTCACATTGATGTCATGTCAGGCAGTTATCATTAGCAATACATGTTTTTGTGCATTAATATTCGGACTACGGAATGTTTTCAAAGATGTACATGTACGGAATTTGACCTTGAAGAGGGATTTTAAAAGTGTTCCTCTTAGAAGCATCTCAGAAATATATATACTGGAGAATATAATTTGATAAATCTGCTTGAACAGGACACGTGGACCTCAAAAGCGAGGCCCCCTTAGACGCGGGGCCTGGGGCGGTCACCCCACTTGCCATCCCCAAACGCCGCTCTTGACATCAGTGATTAAGCCTTTAACATTATTGAAAATGCAAGTGTGCTGGCCAAACTGACCGTCAGGGTCTCTGTGGGCATTTGTAGAGATGCTCAGAAAGAGTAGAACTTATTTCAAAATGTTATATATTTTTCAGTAAATTCAAAACATTGTAATCTTTGTATGGAAATCTATAAGAATGATTACATTTTTCTAAAGCTTGGCAGATATTACTGCCACCTACTGTATGTGTGCAAATGAACAAGAATGCAACATGGTGGGGGTAACTGTCTGAAAGTCCACATCTGCTTGTAAGAATTCTGCAACACGAGTCAACCATGAAAGGGAATCATCTCAGATTGAGCAATCATCACCGCAGACATGACTGACAGGACACTAGAGAGAAGTAGTTCATTACTTTGATGTCTGCCAAGTTGCAAATGGCATTCTCACGAATGCTTATCCAAACTAATTACACCTTTTTAAGATTTATTGGTCTGTAGCACTTTGAAGTGGTACAACTCTTTATAAACTAGTGGTAATTAAAGTACACTGGCTGTCCTAACCTTATTTCCAAAAGGTACGTTAATTGGATGAGTTTGGGTGGTGTGTGTGAGTAAATCCCTGTGATGGTCTTGCACTCAAGCAACCAGAATCCTAATGTCAATTAAGCAAAGTTGACAGTATTTACATGTTAAGAAAAAAGAAAGGAATTACTCGGGTGGATGCCAGCAA
Organism: Polypterus senegalus; assembly: GCF_016835505.1. Lineage (NCBI taxonomy): Eukaryota > Metazoa > Chordata > Cladistia > Polypteriformes > Polypteridae > Polypterus > Polypterus senegalus. The sequence continues at coordinate 78,925,807 of NC_053164.1, forward strand.
TTATTTAAAAATTAGTTCTTCAACCAGTTTTGAATCCCAAAATTTATTTGCAAATAATATATACAGTACAGTATACAGTCAGTGGTATCCAACTCAGATTCAGGAGGGCTACCATGGTAGCAGGTTTTCATTCTAACCATATTCTTTATTTGTGATTGGTTATCGCTACTTATTAACTTCCGTTGCCTTAATTGTATTTGACCTGCTACTTTAGACTCAGACCTCAAAAATTGTTTCTTTTTCCTTAATTTGCAGCCAATCATGAAATACAAATCAAGACAACACATGATGAGCTAACTTGTGTCCATCATATACGTACTGTATGAAAATAAAGAAAGGTGAAGTTCTTGGTAATGATGATCTGCTCAGGTCCACAAAACATTTTGATGGTACTCCTAGAAAAAAGAAAATCAACCACTTTGGAAATGTCTGCTGTTTCAGAATGAGAACACCACAACACCAAAGAATTAAATAATGAGTTTAATGAAAACCATGAATCAACTTCTTGTTTTTTTAATGAGTTTGAGGCCCCAACTTAGCTGGTCATCTGTCGGCTCACTTTACATCTCATTTTTGTTTGGTTGCCATTTAAGGAAAAAAAAATGATCAATTCAATGGGCAAATAAAATGATGATGTGAAAAAGACAAATTAACAGCCGAAATTAGTCACTGATAAACAAAGTGATAGGAAGTAAAATCTGTAGTCGTGGACCCCAGACACATCAAAATACACATAGATAAATAGACATATAGAGAAATAATACCATACAGTTGTAAATTAAACTTTGTACTACAGTTTATATATATATTATATACTGTATACATACTGTATATACAGTATGTATGTGTGTGTGAATCTTTTCTATAGGCTTTGACAGAGATGTTTACAAATGGAAGCAAAAAAGTTTAGTGTACGACAAAAGACTGTTATATAAGGACTGTTATTGTGCCTCAAGTCTGGGCCAGATCAGCTTATTTGCTTAAGAATGGAAGTGAAAAGCTTAGGTTGACAAGATCAGATTTTAGGATGTTCCCACCTACTAAAGAACTTTCATAAGAGAGACAAGATGAAAGGCTTGTGCCTGCTAGAAGTTAGCTTTTCAGCCTTTATGGCAGTTTCTGTTTGTGAAGCTTCCTTTGGTTTCATCATGCAAATCCAAACCATAGAGCCACTGTGTCTCTCTGTCATTTAAAAGAGGTGACAGACAACGAGGCCCATGCTGTTATTTTCAGTCATACTTGCATTTTCCTATATTATTTAATGAATGAATCAAATTATTTCATTACAGTCCCTTCAAAGTAGGCACCACCACCGTAAAACTTACAAAAGAACAGGGATCACCCAAAAAAGCATCCAAATAGACTAACAGTCTGTGTTTGAGTTTTAATGATTCCTCTAGGCAGTGCGGAGTGAATTCCTAAAGGCTGCTTGTTTTATTCCCATGTCTTACTATGACAGAACCTAATTAATATAAAACGTAAGAAAAAAATGATGTGATGCATCCACATATGTAACAGCAGACACAGACAGTAACTGTCAGCAGGATAGTAAATCAAAAGGGTGGGGATGAAAGGTCAAAATTAAGTACCACGTTTTAAAAGCAGGAATAACTGCTTTAAATAGCTGTAGGTTACACCAGCTGCTGTGAATAACCTGCATTCGCTTGATTTCTCAGTTCATTTTCACTTTATATAGCACCTTTCTCAGTAAACTACATCTCAATTAGGACAGGCCACCGCAATGGTGTTGCTGCCAGTGCTGTTTTAAAGAAGTTCATGTTGTACCCCATATTTTTTGTGTCACCACAGGCAACATCAGTCATCTCCTGCAAAGTTTCTTAAAGTTCAGTGTGGCGGCTTCTTCATATCACCAAAAAGGAAAATACATGGGTGTATTATGCCCACTGGCAGAAGAACCAGGAAGCGCTTGCTGCAGTGTTAATATACTTTCAGCTGGCTTGGAAAGTTCTCAGAAACACTTGAGAACTGGGTGGCCCGGTCTTTATACTTGTGTGACTCTCAAAGGGATGATTGGATAGAAGCAGAAGTGACGTCCAGTTTGCGTCCAAGATAGATTTGGTTCTTGCCTTGTGCTGTGTGCTTCTGTGATAGGCTAAAGCTTAATAAGCAATTATTATTTAATAAAATGTTTTTCTGTAGCTTGTTCATGGTCACAGAGTGGGTAACAGGTGGGAATTAAATAGCAACGTTATGGTTTAACTTAGCCATTACATCACACTGTCAGCACAACGGGACCCTCACCTGGAGTGGGCAGATTCCAAAAATTGTATTCCTATTCTGGGATGGTAACTGATGCAAAAGCTGCTATGTAGGCAGTATGAACTGGGGTGTCTCCATCCATCCCTTACTGCATTTGCTTTACTTAGTGCAGAATCATGGAGAACAGAGCTCAATGCCACAATGTAAGGAAGGAACCAACCCTGGATGGAGCGCCTGTCCACTGCTATACAGTCAGGTTAAATTTGCTTCATTCTGGCTTTTACTCCAACTCCTGCTTCTGTAGGCCACATTTTCTTTTATTCTTTCTACACTGAATATTTTAAATTTATTATCCATTTGTATTCTTAGGATTTTCTGATATGGCTCACTATTAAAGGCTGTATATAAAATACAGATTGAGCAGTGCTGTTGCTTACAAATCAAAAAGGGCCATGTTTAAATGAAGTAGCCCAAACATTAGAACTTTTCATTTTGTTTCTCTTCACACCTACACTGAAGCCGTTATCACACTGCCTATTGTTGCATATTGTGATCTTCACCTATTGTGTGCTGGCAGCTACAAAATAATGGTGTACTTTTCAGGGTCTCCAGGCCTCAGAGATAAAGCTGGGAAAACATTTCCACCCAGACACTTTGCAAACAGGGCAATCTGCCGCCTGCCAGGTCTGTCTTCGGTGCCTTATGTTTAGTTGAGCTTTAGCAGCCATTGCCTGAACATGGAGAATGTTCTTCCGTTACCTGAGGCCAAGACCACAAGTGCAGCTGCACACTTGTCGGCCATTCAGAACTTCCCATTTCTTTGTGTGCAGGATTCCTTGCACTACCATGGATTGTATTTCTAACTCCAGAGTCCCTGTTTGGTGAGGAATGTGCAGGACAAATCTGACAAGCGAAACCCTGCATTATTCTGCCCTGTTGGGCTGAAAGCAGATGCAGCTTCACAGTGAAGACAACAGCCTGGCAAGTGTTGGCATGCTCAGAGATCTATGCGAATGGCTAAGTCCCCTGCAGTGGGTGACAGACTAGCGCCCTGATCAGATAAAAGGCGCCACATTAGGGGGCTCTCGGACGTGAAACTGCATGCTGACATGGAGCGCGGGGTGAGCGTGCCTTTTATCATTTTAGCCTCTGTGTTGTTGCTGTTGTTGTTTGCAGCTCCAGTTCAACTGGTTTTGCTGAATGTCAGCTTCAATCCTTAAATGGAATGTGCCGGGCCTATTAAAAGAAAAAAAAAAGAAACTGAGCAGGAAATTTCAACACTTTTTTTTATTATTATTTATGTAATGAGCAGATTAATTCACACCCACAAAATTCTGTGTTCACATCTGCATGTTTTTCTCTTAAGTTGTAAAGCTAGCCTATGAAATAATGCGAAGTGGAGACCTTTTATAACAAGCCGGGTGTTATTTATTTTAATAGATTCAGATGTCCTAATGTGAACCCCTATGACCTAAATATGGTGCCTTTCATAAAATTTCACTTGTCACTTGACTATTTCAGTCGTAAGAATTTAGAAATAATAGACTCCCTTGTGTTTTATAAGTCTCATCTACTAAATAAACAGTAATAAACAGCATCCAAAGACATTCAGCTCCATTCTGTTTATCCAGTTCAGGGCTGGGGGAGAGACTGTCTATCCCAGCATGACCGGATGCATGAGCGGTATCAACCCTAGATGGGATGCCATGACACACTCACATGGGGCCAATTAACCTAATACACATGTATTTATGGTACATGAGGAAAACTAGAACATCCAGGGAAAAATATCCATACGTACATATGGGGAGAACATGCAAACTCCACTCAGATAATGACTGGAATTCAGACACTGGACTCTCAGGCTATGATGAAATGATGCTAGCCATTGTAGCATATGCCACTCTGACTTTTCCAGCATATTACAGTACATATAATGCAATAATGCGCTTAAGTGAGGGGTTGTAAGTATGGCTCACTAGGTAGGTCCAGGATACAATGGAAAAATTATATCTAAGGGAGCACTGGGGAGTTCTCCAGAAGCCGATTGGTTCTTTTGCTGGGTATAGTATTGATAGCTTATGCCTTCCAAGGAAAAGTTAATGGGAAATGAGCGAGTGTAATTTCTATCTACAAGAGGAGAACATCCTATTGTCAAAAGCAGACAGATAAGCAAATAGACATATATTTAGGATTTAGAAGTTGTAGTAGACTATCAACTTCCAGACACTGTTCAGAAGCCATTAAAAAAATCTAACAGAACATTAGATTATATGGCGCCCTGATGTGTGGAGTAAAAGTCAAAAGAGGTTATGCTTAAGCTTCATAACACACTGGTGAGGCCTCATCTGAAGTGCTGTGTGCTGTTTTGGTCTCCGGGCTACGAAAAGGACATAGCAGTGCTAGAAAAGGTCCAGAGAAGAACTAAACGGATTCCAGGAAAGATGAAAAGAGCTGAGCCTTTTCAGTTTAAGCAAAAGAAGATTAAGAGGAGACGTGACTGAAGTGTTTAAAAGTCTGAAGGGAATTATTACAGTGGATCGAGACCAATAGTTCATCATGGACACAGGGACACAGTTGGAAACTTGTTAAGGGTAAATTTCACACAAACATTAGGAAGTATTTCTTCACACAGAGTACCATAGATACATAGAATACTTTACCAAGTAGTGTGGTAGACAGTAGAACGTTAGGGAATTTAAAAATTTTGGAAGAATTAAGTTGATAGGACTTGCGAGCTATGTTGGGCTGAATGGCCTGTTCTTGTCCAGATTATTGTAATGTTCTGAAATGAAACAAATTAGGTAAATAACCCCAACCACCCCCAACCTCCATCATATCCTACAGGCTACAAGATGTTTATGAAGTTTTGGAAGAGCTGGATGAGTGAACTATTATGCACCTTGCGCCTGTGGATCTTGGGCAAGCCTGCAGTAGCTCTCTGACCTAAGGACAGGAGTCATGCAAGAAATTTGAATTTCACTGATAGAAAGGTACAAATTTACAATAACGGCAATGAATAAGAAGTAGCGTGATCTTCTGAAAATTTACACTAATAAAAATATCTCCCGTCTTGGGTGTCAGACTCAGATTCTTGATTCCAGCTTCTAATTACTGGTGCTGAAAGAATAGACTTCCTTTGCACTAATTTAATTGACTTTCTGTTTAATACCAGGACACTTAAAGGCCATGTTGCATTAAGTGACTTTTCCAGTGATTTTCAGTTGTAGCCTTCAATTACATTATCTTAATGAGTCTGAGACAGTAGTGTACTCTAACATACCCAATGACTGACTCCAACTAGTCCATCACTCACTCCTACATAATTAAGCTGGTTTGATTTTGTCTTTAGTCGTAGGAATGAACTGTGTGCATTAAGATCTGAAAACCAATGAATGCTCATCCAGAAGTACAATTTGTATAAAGCAGTTTCAAGACATAAGGAATGCTGAAGCAGAAGAGGTAGAATATAAAAAAGAGAAAGAAAGGGCAGAGAACTTGGCACACCATTTAACTCTTTATATAACATGGGCTGCATTGGCAGCATGTTATTGACTGTCAGAAAAAATGGGCAAGCATGGCAGTGCTGAAAGGTCGTCACACAGTCATTAAATGTGACACAACCCGTGACTTTAACTTGTTTAAATTGATATGGTCTGGTGATGAGTTCTGCAACAGCAGTCAGCAAGTCTGATATACCCCACAACTAGATGTCACATGATGTGACATTGGCTTTAATCTCAAACAGTCCTATAGAGCCACCATTTTTTCTCACACCAATTTCTTATATACAGTATATTTTATAAATGCATGTTTTCTTTTTTAATTCTTTGCCTTAGTAATTCTTTCGCTCTACCACACCAGACATTTCCAAAACTGTTTATTTTCTTTTATTTCTGAGATTCCCCATCCAAACATTTTGTGGACTAGAGCAAATCAATGTATAAACTTTTTCTTTACGCATATTTTATTGAGACAAATATTGTGTGATAGACAGAGGTGCAATTGAAATCCAGTTATTCTGGTCATCTGTTGGCTTGCTTTGCATCTTATTATTGTTTGGCTGCAGGTTAAATAAAAATTAATCAATTAAAATGCAAATCAACTAAAATCAAGACAACATAGTGTGTTCAATTTGCATTAATAATTGATTACTAATGGAGAAAGTAGCTGGATTGACAACCTGCAGCAACAGTGGCCCTACAGGATCTGAGCATGACACCTTTGACTTAAACATTAATGTGGCAACCAATTAAAGTAAATTTGCAATGTAACTGGATCAAAGCATCTCTTAAATCACAACTTGCTTGTATTCACAATGGGAAATATATAGCGATCTTTTCATGTAAAGCAGTATGGAATTTTTTTTTAATAAAAGGAGCTTTATTAGTGAATGATAATAGTGTTTAAAGAAATAACAAGGTGTAAATCATGCCAATTGATATTCATAAAGTGATCATATTCATCCTCAATAGGATTCGTGATCACTTGCTCACCTACCAGCGACTAGAACAGTCTGGTTTTATGCCTAAGAAGCCTACCATCGACTGCATCCTAGCACTGATGGTTCTCATGGACCACAAATGAGAATATTGGCAGAATTTCTTTGCAGCCTTTGTCAATTTGCACAAAGCATTCAACTTGGTTAATCGAGCTGCCCTGTGGAACATCCTGAGGGTTCACGGGATCCCCTCAAGATTGCTGGATATCATGGTTGGCCTGTACACTGGTACTGTGAGTGCTGTGTAGAGTGGAGGCAGGACCTCTGCGTTTTTCCCAGTTGATTCTGGGGTTTTTCAGGGGTGTGTTCTTGCTCCTACTCTATTCAATGCTTGTCTGGACTGGGTGTTGGGCAAGGTCATGGGGTCCAGAGGCTGTGGGGCATCTGTTGGTGAAGAAAGATTCACAGATCTTGACTTTGCTGACAATGCTGTGATCTTCGCGGAGTCAATGGAGGCTCTGATCGGGGCGCTCGAGAGACTGAGTGAGGAGTCTGAGTGTCTGGGCTTGCGAGTGTCCTGGATAAAAGCCAAGATCCAGGCCTTTAATGACCTCTTGGGCACAGCCATCAGCTGTATGTCTGTTTGTGGAGAGAGTGTTGACCTTGTTGAGAGGTTTACTTAACTTGGCAGTGACATTCATGTCTCTGGTGGCTCTTCCTGTGAAGTTAGTTGATGGATTGGGAGAGCATGGGAGGTCATGAAGTCACTGAAAAGGGGTGTGTGGTGCTCCCGATATCTATGCAAAAGGATGAAGGTCCAAGTCTTTAGAATCCTGGTGCTTCCTGTCTTGCTATATGGTTACAAGACATGGACGCTATCCAGTGACCTGAGACGAAGACTGGACTCCTTTGTTACTGTGTCTCTCCGGAAAATCCTTGGGTACCGTTGGTTTGACTTTGTGGGTCATTTCCGGAGGGTGGGACAGGACTGCGTGTCTGCCTGGGGGGTTGCAAACCGGGATCCCGAGTTGTTTCACTGTGTAGTGGGTACGGCAACGCACTGTTACCAATGCATGCTCCCCAACTTGACTTGACTTGATATTCATAATTTTTTTATGTTAGCAATGTAGAAATATGACAAACATGAGAGAAGTTTGCACTAAGATAGAAAAAAATACATTATTTTCAGTAGTCCTTTTCTAAAGCCAAGATTTTCTTTTCTTTTTTTTTTGCATTACTTGAAACTGGTATTTTTCAATTGAACTGTCAGGTTTGAAAATATATTGTAATCCTGATAGCCCTTTGAAACACCTTGTGATAATCCATCCATCCATTACCCAACCCTCTATATCCTAACTACAGGGTCGCAGGGGTCTGCTGGAGCCAATCCCAGCCAACACAGGGCGCAAGGCAGGAAACAAACCCCAGGCAGGGAGGCAGCCCACCGCAGGGCGTGCACACACACACATACCAAGCACACACTAGGGACAATTTAGGATCGCCAGTGCACCTAACCTGCATGTCTTTGGACTGTGGGAGGAAGCCAGAGTACCTGGGGGAAACCCACGCAGACACAGGGAGAACATGCAGACTCCACGCAGGGAGGACCCGGGAAGCGAACACAGGTCTCCTTACTGCGAGGCAGCAGCACTACCTTGTGGATAATGCAGCTGTTAATTGTGAAATTCTCAATTGCATTTGCTAAGCAACATGAAACTGCTCTCCATTGCCATGATTAGTAAGTAGAAAGACCTTACCTCAAAACTTCTGTATAATGCAGTTAAACGAGTAATTCCAAACTTATTACCCTAAATTTATCTTCATAAGAAGTTCCCATCAATGTCCATTTTGTATGTATAGTGTAAAATTATACTAGTTGGAGAACATATTAAAATGTCCATTGGTAGTGGATGAAGTAATGGATGAAAAATATGAAGAAGAAATGGTGTACGCCAATGTACCATGATTTTAGCTCTTTTCAGTGCTCTTCTGGAAGAGTGGATCCACAGTGAAGAACCCAAGTTCAGGTGGAATATATAGCTAGGCAGAAGTGAAAGGGATGGTGTGACTGTTGTCCCGGGTGGAAGTGATGTCCCTGGTTTTCTGGATGGTTCTCCTTCATTCTAAGGCAAACAGAACATGAGTTAGTGGTGGTGTCATACCTAAGTCCTTCCCAGTAATAATAAGCAACCTTTCATGCCCTACACTCACATGCTTGACAATAGCATCTTTCACAAAACAAAACATCACATAATGCTTTACAAAGTAGGAAGATATTATAAAACTCTTACAAAACACCCCTATTGATTTTCACACAGGTTATTTCTTGGCTGCTTTTGGATATTACCTTCCGTCATACTATTTACTTGCTTAAGGGATATACAATAAATTAATATAGAATACAATAGGAGATTCTAAAATTGAATGAAAATTAAAATTAGAAGCACAAAGCAAACATTTCCAGCTTCATGTATTACTACAAAGCCAGTAAACAATAGTAAACAATAACGTGCAGTGAATACACTTGACTTCATTCATTCGGTAGTTTTCATACTCTTTTTCTGTACGTTTAGCATTTGTTTGCTCAGAGGTTGATGTGATTGCTTCTTCCTGAGCAGCTCTTCTTTTCTCCACCCGCTTCTTCTCTTCTTTCGTCAACTTTTTTCATGTTAAAACTGACTAAGTCAGTATTTCTGTTGCAATTACTTAGTACGTTTTCTTTAATTTTTCTCTTAAGCTGGCACTTAAGTCTTCAATCTGCCTCAAGAATGATTTAAGATATGAAGAGGTAGGGGAAATGACGGCGAATGTGGTAGGGATGAGAACAGCGCCCGTGCCCATGCACCACACGACCGCCTTGCTGGCCACTGCCGAGAGTTGATTCTACAGTAAAATAAAATAAAAATAAAATGAGGAATAACCTTGGAGGTCAATCATCACTCTGAAAGTAGATAGTAGACGTCACATAGTATATGTATACCAAATTTCAGGTCAATAGGTCAAACGGTTTGCGAGCTACATGTGATTTAAAATCCTGGACAGACAAACGAACAGCCATGGTAGCGTATTATATAAGAAGATAAGCAAGAAAATCTTATAAATTAAAGCTCTACGAGGACCCAACAAAGTACAAAGTCACTCACGTAACATTTTTGAAGGTGCCTAATCTGATACAGGATCAGCCAGTGTCTTTTTTGGTAGCACCAGGCACAAAGCAAGAGCATATCCTTAACAAGATGCTAGTCCAACCATTTTTACAATTGTCAAATATAAATTAACCTGTCATTGCAAGTCTAACCTACAGCGCGTCAGAGAGAATGTGTAAACGCCACACAGACTATTCAGACCTAAGATCATATACCTCATTATAAAGACATCATAGTAAATGCAAAGATGTAAGTTATTACATCTTCAAAGCCTAACTTGACTTTCTTTTCTGCTGTCTATATATAGTTTACATGCTCATTTCATGGCTGCCTACTCTGAATTCCTCACACATTTTAGAAGGTGTACGTGTTAGGTTAACTGTCAAGTTTAAATTGACTGAGTGTGAATAGAAAATAAGAACTTGAGAAATTCGACAGTCCAGCAGGCTCATTTGTTTAGCTAATGGCTAGCCTGTCCCAATATTTCATCCATATACTTCTCAAAGGCTGTCATGGTTTCTGCCTCAACTTCATGTCTTGGTAATTTGTTCCAGATTCCTACAACTCTGGCTTCAGTCTGCACATGCACTTCCTTTAATTTCCATTGATGTCCCTGAGAGCCATTTAGCATAAGGAATTCTTCTGCATCTACTTTATCAATGCCTTTGTTGATTTTTTATAAACCTGGATGAGGTCTCCATGTAGTCTCCTTTGCTCGAGACTAAACAGCGAGGTGTACTTGGTTGCTCTCCTCTGCACAGCTTCAAGTGCTGCTATGTTTTTCTTATGGTGTGGGAACCATAACTACACACAGTACTCCAGCTACAGTGAGTCAAATGACGCGATGAACACAACAATAAGGTTTGGGGTAGCCACCTTGTATACTTGAAGACTTAGTTGATATCAAAAGAAAAAAAAAACAACAATATCTCTTTACAGAGCTAAGTCCACAACTGAACTGATCTATAACAAACAAAATGGCATTTTTAAAGCCGGATAGAAGAAATGAAGTCATTTGGGTCCAGAACTGAATGTGAACCGGGAGAGAAGTCATTGGGCCGAAGTGGAATTTCTCATGTTTAGTCTACAGAAGAAAGAGGGAAAGGGTCAGTGCACTCTGCCACCCCCTGGTCTGGCATGAAATTACCCTCTTTCGAGCCCTTTAGCTACCTCCCATGTGCACGTGTGTGACAGGTGTTACAAGTGCATTACATAGTGTGAGCATAACGTGTATGCAGTATACTGAACAGTTTTAATAATAATAATTCTTTGCATTTATATAGCGCTCTTCTCACTACTCAAAGTGCTCAGCAATTGCAGGTTAAGGGCCTTGCTCAAGGGCCCAACAGAGCAGAGTCCCTATTGGCATTTACGGGATTCGAACCGACAACCTTCCGATTGCCAGTGCAGATCCCTAGCCTCACAGCCACCACTCTGCCTTTTTAACAATATAACCTAACATTTAATGTGCCTTTTTAATCACTTTTGCACTTGGCTAAGCAATCGTGCATGTCTTGCCGTGCTGCCTAGGTAGAATCTGGTCCTCCAAAATACTGACTTTCAATTGAGCAGTTGTGAGAATGTATATATGGTTGCCTGTGCTACTTCAAATATTGTGGCTTGAGTTGGGTAGAGGCTCTTGTTTGCAAGTTTTACAATTATTTTTACAGATTTGCATAACTGGGAAGGCCTGACAAAAAGTAGTCCAAAAACAGACCCAATGAAGGTTCAAATGAAAATTAATAGAAACAAATCCCAGAGATACAGTATCCCTGGAGTTGTTCAGTCAAATGAGATTGGTGGCCATGTAACCCAGACAGCTACAGGAAGTCACGGGGTCATCCCTTGCAAGATTAAATGATAGGGGTCACCATTATATATCTCATTATAAAGGTGTCACAGTAAATTTGAAGATGTATGTTATTACTTAATCAAAGGCTTACATTAGTTCTTCTTTTACTACCTATCTGGAGCCTACGTGCTCACTTCATGCCTGAGTACTCTGAATTCCTCACACATGTCAAATATTTGCCCCAAAAGTAGACCAAATGAAAATTAAGAACAACCCTTCTAGAGCAAGGCCTACACCCAGTGATAGCCCTGGAGTTCCTGTTCAATCACATGGGTTTGGTGGCCAAGCAACTCAAAAAGTTACAGGAAGCCATTAGAGTCTTCCCCTGCAAGAATAAATGATAGGGTTCAGGTAGTGGCTATAGATTCAGATGTGTTAGAGCCTGATGACAGAAACCCACTCATTTAATGTGAAATGTGACTTTAGTGGTTAGAAAGAAGGTCAAGAAGTAGAACGTATATCAGAAATTCACCATTTGGTATCACATAGGGCTCCCCAGGTATGTTGTTACAATTTGCGGGGATCAGGGCCTTAGCCCCCTCTTTGATTGATGCAGGCAGACTTTCTCAGATTGCACATATAAAAAATCAAAGAGTATATAAAAAATCAGAGACTCCCTTGATGTTTACATAACATATACAATTGAAAAGTGTGGGGAAGGTTGGAAACGAGTTATAATCATTTACCCAGTATAAAAAAGTGTTGAGTCCCCCTTAAATTTTGACGATCATCTACACAACATATAAAATGTAAGGTCCCCTTGGCCTTTCGCACTGTGATCAGGGGATGAGTCAAATAGGATAGACAGGAAGATCAGAGGTACCAAACACCAGTCCTAAAACCAGAAATAGTTTATAGGATAGCCTGGAGAATAGTTCCTGACTGGAGCTATTAAAGCCAAACACTCTTAAAGTTAGAGTTAGGAGGTGAGTATTCAAGAGTGCAGGATTTTGCCTGAGGAAAGATACTGAAGGTATGGTAGAGAAATGTAAATACAGTAGTGTTATTTGTGGTAGCTATGGGCACAAGGCACCTTGCCCAGCAGAAAATGTTGCAAATCCTGTGTAGTTAGGCCCAAGGTTTTGTTTTTGTACGCTTCATTTATACTTTGCTATACTTAATGCTTCATTTCCTGAATAGTGGTAAGTGCTTGTCCTAGTTGCAGTCCTAAATTCCAGTGGTGAGGAAAATTCTCATTAGCAGAAGGGTCTCAGAATTTGAATGTTTTGACAGGCCAAAAAGGCAGGAACTATGGCACTAGGCAAAATACAGTAAATGCTTGTGGGAAAGTGAGAGGAGTTTTTATGCTTCATGTTTCATTTTTTTTATTTACATTTATTGTTAATAACGAACCCTTTTTAGGAATTGTGAACTCCTTTCTGGGTTTAGGGATGACTTGAGAGTACCCACAGTCACCCACACTCTGTATTCCTGCTATGAAGTGGAAGTCACAGGAACGCATGATGTAGCGTTGTTGTGAGGCATGGCCTGCCTGATCTTAACCTGAGTGGTAACCTCTTAATGAATTTCTGTGCTAATTACGGATTGTCCATTTTGAAACACATACTCATACTCATGAGTGGACCTGATACCAGACTTTGTAGTGATGCCATGATCTGATAAGAGTTCTGGACACTTGGCGAAAGAGTGGTGCTAAACTGTCAAATAGTCACACTTGGTGGTGGGCTCGAGCTTTGGCTGGAGAAATCTGGAAACCTGAACATATTTTAAGAGAATCGCCTAATAGACCATCCATCCTCTTCTTGATGAATTCTGACACATGCTAAGGGAAAGAGTGGGAATTGTGAAGACGCAGTACTAACTACAGTATATAAGTTCTCTTCTTTTACAATTATTCCGTAAATATATTTATTGTGTACATTAAACTGACAGGCTTCTACTCATCAAGATTGGCCATATCATATTCTGTTTTATCATCAAGCCTTGGCAAGTTAAATGATTTGCTCAGGTTCAGAACCAGCAGTCTAATACTTCAGCCAGTTAAAGACATAATGGAAAATTAAGAACATAATGTTTTCATTCCCGTTTACAACAATTCAATGTCAAGGATGGCTGGGGACTATCCCAGAAGCAACAGGTGCAATGCAACCACTTATCCTGGGTTCCTTCCATCCCAATGTCCCATCACCCATGGGACCAATTTGGAGGTGCTGTGTAATTCAAACACCAAATACTTTTTCAAAATGTGTGCATCTTTGGCCCAAATAGTAACTTAGCTGTTCAGTAGGCCGTGAAGGACAAGATTCTGTTCGGATAATCTTCTGAATTTCCTTTCTGGCTCATGCCCACATGAGAATATTGGCAAAGGGGTAGGCCTGGAATTCCACAGAGATCTGAAACTTGGAAAGTGCAGCATGTCTGTCAACTGTGGAACAAAATTCTGCTAATAATGCCAAGAGAAATAAAAAATGAGATTTTGTGAGCTTTGTCACAGTGATCAAGAGGAGGCTTGGTGTCACATCTGAACACTGCTAATGCAGCCACCATGATCTTTATCTCTGAATCTCTTATGCAAATCAATATATTTTTTTAGTCTGAGAACAAAGGTTGCAACAGTCTCAACTGAAGAAGCTCTGTAATTTGACACATGCACACACACACAGGCAGGTAACTTGGAAATGACTAGACAATTAGAAGTGTCAAACTTGTCACAGTTTAATGCTCCAGAGAGGTATAGTACACCCTTAATCTAATCCTAAACTCTAGAGCCAAAAGAATGAATAATGAAAAGACTTCAGGTTTTGAGAATCTGTTAAGAGCTATGCATGATTTACACCTCTTCCTCCCAGTTCTTTCTTTTTCTTCTTGTGGAATTTCCTTGTTTTCACTCTATTAGGGGACCAGTCATGCAAAAGCTAACATTCTTTTTACTTGTGTCTTTGGTCTATTCTACTGGGGCATTGACAGAGAAAACCACAAACTATACACTGCAGCAAACCTGCAAGTAAATGCAAAATATGAGCAGCTTATAAATGCAGAACTTTTGCCCTTTTCATTTCCAGTTAGGTCTGAAGGAAAATATAAATGACCCTACTGGGTATAACATCAACAACCTGAGGAGACCACTCATTCCACCAAGACTGTTTGTTTTACTAATAGCTATGCTCTAAAAGATGTTTCTGCTTTTAGTATTTGACTTGGTAGTTTGTTTCCAGGTTCCCACAATCCTTTGTGTGAAAAAGACTTCCCTGGCTTCCGTCTTAAATGCTCTTCTTCTTCAATTTCCACCTTTGTCTCAAAGCACATATTACTTTTTTAACGAAAAGAACGCTGCTGGATTAATTTTACTGATGCCTTTGAGAATTTTGAAGACCTGGAATAGGTCTCCACCCTGCCATTTCTGATCAAAACTAAAAAGATGTCTTATTCCTGTTATTACTCTTCTCTTCTCTGTGATGCTTCTTGTGCTTCTATGTCTTTTTTGTGACCAGAACTGCACTTACTTTAAGTATTCCAGTAGCGTGTTACAGTATCTGAAAAAAACACCCCTTGGTTTCTATCACAACACCTCCTAAAATTTTGCTTTTTTTTTCAATTGCTTAAGCACACTGCCTGGACAATAAGAATATTGTGACAATGTGAACCCTAAATCCTTCCCAGAAGTTACTTCTTGTAGGCAAGTTTCAACTGTCTTGTATGTATAATTAATCATTTCTTTGCTAGAGTGTAAAACTTTGCTATTTGCTGTTGCAAACATCATTTTCAGACTGTGAAGATCATCATCATCATATTCGCAGTGGCTTCATCTGTGAATTTCCTATTTACTTACTAAATCAGAATTAATTTGAGTGCAATATAAATTAGAAAGAGTAACAGTTTAGGTGCAGATTCATGATGTCTTCACCACAAGCAGAGACCTTCTTTTATATTCTCTTTCTCCCCAGCCTTTAACCAACAACAGATAGAGCTGTGGCCTAACAGCTTCAAGTCCTGATTTCAAGTCATTGTGTGGGGACTTTTACTTGTTCTCCCCGTGTATATATGGAGTTTTTTTTTCAGTTCCCAAATCACAAAGACAAGTTTGTTAAGTTAATTAGAGGTTCTAGATCAGGGATGCCCAAGACGTCGATCGCGATCGCGACAGGTAGATCGCGTTGCATTAAAAAAAAATTTTAAATGTTAGTCTATCATATATCCTCCCTATGGCATTTGCAACTTGATTGACATACAGGGCGGCCAGTCTGAGATCTCTTTCCTTCTAACACACTGGTCATCCTGCACGCATGGTCAAACGTGCGAGCTGCTGCAAAACTCCGGCTGTGATCTAGTTAGCCTTCCAATTTATATCGACTAAAGAAAGGATTTAAAAAAAAATGTTTGGGGAGGGTATGGGCTTTATGTGGAATTAGAAGAGGATTTTTTTTCTCACAATGTCACAATAAAAGTTCATTTGTCTGGTCTGTCAATCTCTCATTGCTATTCCAAAGAAGGAAATTGTGGAAAGGCACTTTCGAACTGTTCATAAAAACTACAAAACCGACATCCTTCCGAAAGCAACCTGAGAAAGAGAAAGGAGAGGGAACTAAAATCGCAGTTAATCAGACAGCCGTCATTTTTCACTCGGCTGAATTCAAAAGCAAAGGCAGACACACCAAAGCATTGTTCCGGGTGAGTCACTCAATCATTAAGCATAAGAAGGCCTTCCAAGAGCTACCTCCTTGACTGCATTATTCGGCTCTGCTTATTTATGCGAGTCAGCCTTTTCCCACATGAAGATTATTAAATCCAAATACTGTAGTGACCATAAGTGTATTGAATTGTTAATGTGCCATAAAGGTTATTCAGTTATGCAAGGTATGACAACATATATTTTATGTATAAAGTATACTCATTATATATATATATATATATATATATATATATATATATATATATATATATATATATATACAGGTATATTTATATATATCCATCCATCCATTATCCAACCCGCTATATCCTAACCACAGAGTCACAGGGGTCTGCTGGAGCCAATCCCAGCCAACACAGGGTGCAAGGCAGGAAACAAACTCAAGGCAGGGCACCAGCCCACCACAGGGCACACACACACACCCACACTAGGGACAATGTAGGATCACCAATCCACCTAACCTGCATGTCTTTGGACTGTGGGAGGAAATTTACGCAGACATGGGGAGAACATGCAAACTCCACGCACGGAGGACCCAGGAAGCAAACCCGGGTCTCCTAACTGCGAGGCAGCAGTGCTACCCACTGCACCACCGTGCTGCCTAATTATATATATATATAGCATTTTTAATGTAGGTAGATCATTTCGACCTGGTCATTTTAAAAGTAGCTCACAAGCCAAAAAAGTGTGGGCACCCCTGTTCTAGATTGACTTCATGTGAGTGAGTGTGTCCTGTGATGGACTGAGTCCATGTCTAAAATTATACCCTGCCTTGTGCCCAGTATTACCCATACTGATCCCAGCCCCTGTTACTTCATACTTTCTTATAGTAAAAACTGAGACTTGTACACTTTTTGGTGCTGGCATGATAATCATGTCATGTCATTGTCTAACCTGCTTAATCCAGACCAGGTTTTTGGTTTGGGGATTGGAGCCTATCTAATTAAGCATAGGACACAAGGCAGGAACAAACCCTGGACAGGCTGCCAGTCCATCGCAAGGTGGTATGATAGTGGTGAAGTGATAAGTGCTGAACCTGCAGTCCTGGGTTAAATTCTGGCCCAGTCACTAAATATTTATATCTTACACTTTCTGCCCATACCTGTTTAATTTTCTATTTGTTTTAGTGCCCTCCTACCTGTGAAATGAAGACATGGTAAGTTACTTCTGTGTGCATATGTTCTTTAGTGTGCTGTGTAGCAGGTAGAATTTCCATCTAAGACTAGCTTCTTCCTAGATACCAGCTCTTGGAAGAGTGCTAACTACTGTGCCATAGTGCCATCAAAACCAAGAAACTACCAATCCATTTTTCAAATCAACACAGTTGACCTGTATCATGGAGAGCTGCAACCTAAACTAAGTTCAACAGTATTGTTATGCACGTAGTGTACTTAGTACAATGAAATTGTAACCTGCATGTTTCCTCAGAACAGCTGACAACAATGCAACACCAACAAACACACACACACACTACTAGAAGAAGAAGAAAAATGCAATATATATACACTCACTAGCCACTTTGTTAGGTACACCTTGCTAGTACCAGGTTGGACCCCATTTTGCCTTCAGGACTTCTGTAATTTTTCATGGCATTAATTCAACAAAGTCCTGGAAACATTCCTCATGGATTTTGGTCCATATTGACATGATACCATCATGCAGTTGCTGCATATTTCTTGGCTCCACATCCATGATGGGAATCTCCGGTTCCACCACGTCCCAACGATGCTGTATTGGATTGAGCTTTGCTGACTGTGAACACCATTTGAGTACAGTGAACACATTGTCAGGCTCAAGGAACCAGTTTGAGATGATTTGAGCTTTGTGACATGGCTCGTTAACCTGCTGGAAATAGACATCTGAAGAGGAGTACACTGTAGTTGTAAAGGGATATACAAGGTTAGCAACAACACTCAGGTAGACTGTGACATTTAAAAAATGCTCAGTTGGTACTAAATGGCCAAAAGTGTGCCAAGAGAATATTCCCCACACCATTACACCACCACCACCAGCATGAACCATTGATACAAGGCAGGAGGGATCAATGGTTTCATGTTGTTGATGCTAAATTCTGACCCTACCATCCAAATGTTGCAGCAGAAATTGAGACTCTTCACACCAGGCAACGTTTATCCAAGCTTCTATTGTCCAGTTTTGGTGAGTCTGTATGAATTGAAGTCTTGGTTGCCTGTTCTTAACTGACAGGAGTGGCACCTGGTGTGGCCTACTGCTGCTATATTACATCTGCTCCAAGTTCGACGTGTTATGTTGTCAGAGATGCTCTTCTGCATACCTCGGTTGTAACGAGTGGTTATTTGAGTTACTCTTGCCTTTCTATCAACTCAATCCACTCTAGCCATTCTCCTCTGACCTCTGGCATCAACAAGGCACTTTTTGCCCAGAGACCTACCGCTCACTGGGTATTCCCCCTTTTTCGAACCATTCTCTCTTAATACTAAAGATGGTTATGCATGAAAATCCCAGTAGATCAGTAGTTTCTGAAATACTCAGACCAGCCCATCTGGCACAAACGACCATGCCACGTTCAAAGTAACTTAAATCACCTTTCTTCCCCATTCTGATGCTCAGTTTGAATTGTGATTAGCTGATTAGATATTTGCGATAGATAGATAGATAGATAGATAGATAGATAGATAGATAGATAGATAGATAGATAAGATAGATAGACAGAGAGAGAAAGAGATAATAGTATAAATAGTATATATAAAATATATTCAGTGTTTTTAATTTTATAGTATTTGTTACTATAATTGGCTGCTCTGTGACTTTAGGATCTGTGTATAGAACCTGTCCCTGAGTGCTGATTATCCTGTACCATTTGCCAGAAGTGAGGAAGGAGATGGAGAAGCAGCAGTGCAGAATGGCTGAGGTCTTTAATTACACAATTTAAGGTTTCTAAGACTGTAAGTAAAATATATATACCCTGAACAGAATTTAGCCTAGGTTTCCGGTAATATTATATTTGTCTTCACCACCTTCCACAGAGCTTTACAGTCTTAAGCCAAGCAAGAGCCATATGAGGGGGTGATGTAGGCAGTAGTAGTTATAGTAATTGTATTGTCATGATTTTAGACTACAGTTAAATTCTTATTTGCATGTTCAGCCTACATACAGCACATTTAAACTCTCCAGTGCCATGATAAATGAGAACGTAGTAAAATATATTATATTTTATAAATATAAATAAATATATTTATTTAATAGAAAACACCTATCAGCTTACCTGACATACGTCTTTGGTGAGGATGGCCTCTACTGCACACATGTAGAGTTAGTGAGAATAGCATCAGTTACTAAACAGGAGTGAGCCCTAGCTGGAAGGCAAGTTTGTCGCAGGGTAAAATCTGTACACTTAATCTCACATACAGTGGCGTTCAAAAGTATTTAATTCCCTTGAAAGTCATCAAAATTATCTGTATGACAAAAACTTTGCACATGTATTTATCCATTCAGTATTTTTAATGTGAACTATTATACTGTTACAATACATTTCCAAAGTCAAAATAAACCATTCAAATGAAGAAGAAAAATTCAAAAGTTAATGTCTGCATAAATATTTAAACCACTGTGCTTTGGAAGCTCCAGGTTTACATAAATGAGAAATTAATCATAAATGACACAAAGGTGACTGTCATTTGACCATTATTAAATATTATTAAGTACTACTTCTGAGTCCTTTATATCTCTTTGGGTAAAAAAACACCTTTATAAGGGCTTAGTTTTTGTTGGACAATCACTGCAAAAATGAAGACAAAGAAACATTCTGTTGATGTGAGAAACAAAGTCATTGAAATGCTCAAGGCAGGAACTGGCTACAAAAAATTATCGAAGAGTTTGAATGTCCCATTAAGTACTGTTGGATCCATCATCACAGCACCCAGATTCTTACTAGAACAGAAACTAAGCATCAGAACAAGATGTAGTCTGGTGAGAGAGGCTACTAGAAATCCAACCGTTACTCTCAGAATTTCGTAATGCTCTTTGGAGTGAACATGCAGGGGTCCACACTTTCAAGAGCTCTCCATTAAACAGGCCTCTACAGGAGGGTAGCAAGAAAGAAGCCATTCCTTAAGAAGGTCCACATAAGTTACTAAACGTATGCCATTTTCTACAAAGATTAGTTAAGGTATGGGAGAAGGTTTTTAGGGTCAGACTAGACATTAAGCCCGTTACAATAACGGGCGGTAGAACAGTATTGCATAAACATTATTAGGAACAGTCTATATTAAATGGCAAGGGACCTTGACCTCATTCTGTTTGTTGTCTTAATTTTTTTCTTAAAAATATTTTTGCAAGAAGCCTAAAGTAAAATAATATTAAAAAATAAAATAGAAACGTATATGACAATACAGTAAGTATAATTAATATTGCCTTAGTGTAAAACTTTATAACAATCTGTAATACACAATATCTGAAGAAGATATTTAGGAAAATGTTTTTATTTTTTTACCTCAGGAAATTTTTCAATAAAATTTCATTATAGACAACATTTTTTGTAAACACTCTTGTTCAGGACCATCTACAACGCTGACAACAACATCTGTAAAGCTTCTAACTCTTGATAATGCAATATATAACTGACCGTGGCTGAATACCGGTTCTGGCAAGTATATGGCAACTTTTTCTAAGGTTTGCCCTTGAGTTTTATTAATTGTTATGGCAAAGGCTAATGTAACTGGAAATTGTCGCCTTCTTATGGTAAAGGGTAAATTAGTAGAGGATAGAGCCAAATCAATACGGGGAATATTCTGACACTCATTTTCTTTTTTACAATCGATCTATTTGCTCGTATTTTTCTTTGTCTTTCAGCCTTTCTTTTGTTGATGTTTACTTGCTGAGCTGACCGTTCTACCAGGAGATGTTGCTTATATATGATTTGAGTGTCTGTGTCTTTTGTCCTACTTGACGTGTCCTTTTTTTTGGGTGGCATGTTGTTAGCAGATAGTTAGTTAGTAAACATGCACGGGGCAGTATGTGTGGCGTCTCCCCAGCAATGGATTTTATGTGCGCGGTCGCGACTACCCAATCAGCACTCTCCCCAGCAATGCTGTCCTTTATTTGCCTATCATGCGCAGTCGCTGCTATGCCATTCACTGTGTGCTCAGCTTCCAGTGTGTGTGCGTCCACGATGCCGGTCGTGCGTGTTGCACCGAGCCTCGCGCATGCGCACTTCACCAAAAGACACACACACAGACACCTGGACGCACACAGGGGTTTTATTAAAGAGGATGATGAGATCAAAATAAACCAAACTTTTTTGGCCAGATATCAAAGAGGTATGTGTGGCATAAAACTAACACTACCCATGCCTCAAGAAACACCATTCCTACAGTGAAATACAGAGATGGCAGCATCATGCTATGGGGATGGTTTTCATGTACTGGGACTGGGAATCTTGTTAGAGTTAGAGAACTTGTTCAAGTCTGCTATGAACCTAATGGGTCGGGAGAAGATTCATCTTTCAATATGACAATAGCTTTAAGCATAAGGCCAAAACAACACTGGAATGGTTCAGAAACAGAAAGGTGAATGTTTTGGAATGGCCAAGTCAAAGCCCTGATCTTAACCCTATTGAGACTCTGTGGCATTATTTGAAAACTGCTGTCCAGAGGTGCCAACACTCCAACCTAGAAGATTTCTATAAATTCTACCCAGAAGAATGGGCAAGAATCACTCCAGAACAATCCAAAGAAAAGCACAATTTTTCTTTATCTTCATGTTTTTGGAAGAGGGCAGAAGGTTTTGCCCTAAATTATACTGTTGTATGCAGCTAATTGTGTTCTCCACAGTGATGGCAAGAGCTCTGTCTCCGCTGAAGACAAGGTGCGCCATGGCATGATGCTGCCTGACAGTAGTGACTGTGTTCTTTCAATGATGAGCTTTCTTGGCTTTGCATTAAAAGAATATTGTAATTAAAGCCAAAATGTTCTAGTGCTTTGGTCTCAGCAGACCGTAACAAATTTCCTGATATGGCTTTTGGTGACAGAATGTGTCTTCTGGCAAAATGTATTCAGACTTGGATGTTTCCTGTGAAAAACTGCCTCCACCTTGCTGCCAGACCAATCAGCAAACTGTCTGCAGTGTGCTGGGAATAGGCAGAAAACACAGCTCCTTTAAGGTTGCTATTTGTCACTTAGTAGTGTTCCCACTGCTTCTGATCTTTGTAATGTTCTCATGGTGCCATAATTGCTAATTCTTTAAGGTGTTCAATGATATTTTCAATACTTTTTTATACCACTGTCTCCATCTGTCCTTTTCAAGTACAATAAGATTCTGAAGATCTTTTGTTAGCTCCTTGTGATCCATGATAATATCTGCATCTTATGACCATGAAACCTTGAAGCAAATCCTGCAGCAATAGTTGTTTTTATTTAAGGTCACATGATTTGCAAAGTGGTTCATTAAATCAGAATACTGTTACAACAGCAATTAGAAAGGAATTTAAAGTTTTGATTTTTAATTATTTTGCTAACATAATCTATTGGTTTTCACTACATAATAATGGAAACAAGATCTTATTAAAGGTGAACAAATGTCTGAAATAATTAGTCTTAATTTTAGCATTTACATGCACAAAATGTAACTTTTTAAACAGGTGAGTAATCTTTTGTCTATAATCGTTAATGCTTTATCAAACTTGCTTAATTCAGAACATGACGTAACATTCTCAGGGTTGTGAAGGGCCAAAGCCTTTCCTAGTTACACTGGGTGCAAGACAGCAAACTACCCTGGACAGGGTGGCAGTCCATAGTAGACATACATGTCAGCCAGTTTGGAGTTGACACTTACCATAAGTATAATCTTTGAGGGAATGGCAAAAAAAACCCAGCACAGGATTTTTACCCAGGATGGTGGACATGTGATACAGAAGCCCTACCTGCTTCAGCACTGTGTGACCCCTGCTTAATCCAGGTCATACACCAATCAGCCATGAAAGTAAAACCACTTCCAGGTGAAGTGAATAATGAATAACAATGAATATCTCATTATAGTGGAACCTGTCAAGGGTGGGATATATTAGGCAACAAGTGAACAGTCAGTTATTGAAGGTGATGTGTTGGAAGCAGGAAAAAAGGGGCAAGCGTAAGGACCTGAGCAACTTTGACAAGGGTCAAATTGTAATGACTAGTCAACTGAGTCAGAGCATCTTCAAAATGGTAGGTCTTGTGTGGTGCTCCTGGTGTGCAGTGATTAGTACTTACCAAAAAGTGGTCTAATGAAGGAGATCTAGTGAACTGATGACAAGGTCATGGAGGACCAATTGTCATTGATGAGTGTGGGGAGCAAAGGCTAACCCATTTAGTGTAATTCCACAGAAGACCTACCATAGCATATACTGCCAAAAAACTTAAAAGCTGCAATATTAGAAAGGTGTCAGAAGACACAGTGCATCGCAGCTTGCTAAGTATGGGGCTGCATAGTTGCAGAACAGTCAAAGTGCCAATGCTGACACCGGTTCACCGCTAAATGCACCTACAATAGGCATGTAAGCATTGGAACTGGACCATGGAGCCAGGGAAGAAGGTGGCCTAATCTGATAAATCACATTTTCTTTTAGATCATGTGCACAGCCAGATGTGTGTGCATCAGTTTCCTGGGGGAGACATGGCAGCAGGATACACTAGGGGAAAAAGGGAAGCCGATGCAGGTGGTGAGATATTCTGGGCAATGTTCTGCTGGGAAACCTTAGGTCCTGGCATTCATGTGGATGCTACTTTGACATGTATTACCTACCTAAAGATTGTTGTGGACCATGTACACCACTTTATTGCAATGGTATTCCCTGATGGCAGTGGCCTCTTGCAGCATAATAATGTGCCCTGCCAAAATAGCAAAAATTGTTTAGGAATGGTTTGAGGAACATGACAAAGAATTCAAGGGGTTAACCTGGCTTCCAGATTTCCTAGATCTCAATCCAATTGAGCATCTATGGGATGTGCTGGACAAACAAGTCTAATCCATGGATGGTCCACCTCACAACTTACAGGACCTAAAGGACCTGCTGGTAGTGTCTTTGTGCCAGATACCACAGGACATCTTCAGATGTCTTGTGGAGTCCACGCCTCAATGGGTCAGAGCTGTTTTAGCGGCATGAGGGAAACCTACACAATATTAGGCAGGTGGATTTAAAATTGTGGCTTAACGGTGTATATATTATACACTAGTTGAATTTATCTTTTTTTGAGATATGGCAGCCTACAGGTTAAATGGCTTCCATGGCGAGAATCTAAGAACTATGCCAACTGCTAAATGACCCAGGTGTATGTTGCACAGCTGAAGGCAACCACCTCCTTAACCACAAGGGACGATGCACCCACTTTCTTAATACATTTTTTGAGAGGAATCTGTATAAGCACTTTGGCTCTTGAGATGAGCGTTGTTATTCCCTGAAGGAGGTTAAGCCTAGTAGACGTGGAATAATGTTTCAAATACCATTTCAGTTCAATTGGGCCAACAACATGATAGCCCAAACCTGTAGTGCAGCAAAAACTCATACCTCAGCTATGCTAATTCTTTCTTTCAGAAAACCACAATGGTAACAGCATTCCGCTAGAAGCTGTTTACGCATCTCTTCTGGCAAACTGCCCCACCAATCCATACTGGCCAGCCCTTAACAGCTGCAGTCTTTAATTCAGCTCTCATAATGTTAAAATGACACACCACAAATAGCAGTGAACCAGAAGAAGTTCTTACTTTAAAAGCCAATAAGTCTGACCTTGCAGGAGATTTCAAAACACTAAAGGTTCATGATATATACAAGTAGAAAGTTAAACAAATGTACTCATTTATTGGATTAGTGATTACAGTGTACAAGAACGCATAAATCTCAGTAATATTTAACAAACGTATATTTATCATAGTAGACAAAATCACATGCTTATAGTTCTGAATTCTTTATGCATATGTGCATGATGAAAGTGTGATGGCCCACTGGCTAGGGAGAAGGATTCTAGGCTATCATGCACTTTCTGAAATGAACTTAAAAATTAACAAAAAAAAGAGTTGGGGTAGCTCTGTTTAATGTCTAGTACAGGTGGCTGAAAGATTAAAAAAGTATATACGTCAAACGTGATTTTCAAAGAATTAGGAGACTTCTACTCCATTTGAGGACTTGGTTCAGAATGATGAAGACTTCCTGGGTCTGGTGGTTTAAGTAGAGATGGAAGCACTGAGGGTCACCTCAGACAGAAGTGACATCATTGGTCGTTCACCTCCATTCTAAAACAAACTGAAACTAGATTAGTGCTGGTGTTACATCCATATCCATCCATCCATTATCCAACCCGCTATATCCTAACTACAGGGTCACGGGGGTCTACTGGAGCCAATCCCAGCCAACACAGGGCGCAAGGCAGGAAACAAACCCCGGGCAGGGCGCCAGCCCACCGCAGTACATCCATATCCTTACCCATAATACAAGAAGTTTACCTTGCACCCATGAGACATGCCCTAAACTCATGTGTCTGACAGCTTATATCTTCTTATTTTTGCATTAGGATACAAGTTAGTAGTATTCGGTAGGCCCCAACTCTGAACAACAACTGATGGAGACCCAACATCCAAAATAATAGTGTTTATTAAAGCAAAACAACAAGGTTAACAGAAGGGCAAATGGACCATTATACTAATAGACCACAGGTAAAACTAACTGGCCCCTAGTAAGGGCTCCATATTCCCATGAGATGTTTTCAATATGCTTCTTTTCATTTCCAGTCCTTTTTCTTTCAATGTAAGTCTTCATTCTTCCTTGTCTCCCACACCGTATAAGCCCTTGTTTCCACCTCAATCTAACTCCTAGGTTGACACTTGACTGGCAGTGTCACTGCTGACATACCTGAGACGCTCCCTCTGGCAGCTCTTGCAATCTCTGTCCCATGGATTATCTGTGAAGACTACAAGCCCCAGTCGATCTAACAGGGCTCTGAAGTACAGTGGCATCAGTCACCACTCAGTTAGCCCTTTAGCTTTTTTTTTGTTTGTCCAGAAAGTGTTAACCTGCACATCTCTGATGGACCTTAGGGGGAAAACAAACTCATCATGATGTGACCTGACAACCTGCTGTCTTCCACGGTATCTTAGTTTATATTTAACATGAACCATGTTTATATTATTTTTAGCTGGCCTGCAAAATTTCACTTGTATTGACCAATTTGTGAAACTCTGGTTTGGGCATCAAACCCTAAGCAGCCATCTTGAGATCTTCTGTAAGTTTTGCTGTTTGCCAAGTGGCTGTAGTGGACTTGTTTCACTACAGGTAAACTGATTATCTCTCGAAATCCATCAGTCTTCAGTGCCCACCTCTGTTTTATTCAGGGTCCGAAGGAGCCAGAGCCTATTACAACTGCATTTCAGCTGGAACAAAACCTTGATGGAGTGCCACTCACTCACTCGCAGTGAAGTTAATTTCACCAGTTAGACAAATCAGTATGACTTTGGGATATGGGAGGAAAAGGAGAAAATCCTACTCAGACCTGGTGTGTAATCTCATCACCGATAATGCCTGCTTCTGGGATTTGGCTTGGAGCTGCAAGGCCACAGCACTAATCACTATGCCACCACACTGCTGTCTATCAAAATGGAACCAAAAGATCACGTTGAGAATGGAAAAGCGTGCAATCTGTTTAGTTAATCTGCGTGCTCCTTGGAAGGATGAAAGTCCAGTTTTTTAACATTCAAATTACTTTCGTTATCAAATATTATGAAAAATGAAATCTGAAAGTTTATAGAAAACCAGGTCGAAAAAACGGCTCTGGTGTTGATTGTTTGTAATGTGATGATGAAATGCTCACTGCCACAACTTCTGTAAAACAAGTCAAGATTTATGTGTGTAGGAGTATTTATGTAAAATGCATAGCAAGAGCATAATTTTGAGGAGGTTTGAGTTTTGCAATGAAATGAATAAAAGGCATGGATTCAACACCCCCTTTTTAATATCTTTCACAGGAAATGGTTGAGACTTTATCCTAATTCTGCTTTGGAAGTGACATTGTGCTGCTTTTAGTTAAATTCAGATTTATTGTCATATGTGCGCAGTACAACCAAATTTTTACTTGCATGACTCCTTAGAGGGGTACAATAAGGCAATAATAGGAATAAACACGCACAAATAAAGTTTACATTAAATACACCACAAATATATACTGTACATTGTGGCCAGTAAGGAGCACCACTGATCCACAAACACCCAGACACAATTACTCCACACAGCTGCAGGTTCAAATACAAAATGTTTTTATTTTACAAAATACCTTTTACAGGTTTCAGATGAAACACCACTTTTGTCACAATTCCTGTTTCTTGTCATCTTTTCCACTCTCCACCCAACATTGTCCACCATCTTCCTACTCTGATTCCATGATGAAGACGAGGCAGCTTCTTTTGTACTGAACTCAGGGGTACTTCCACAGCACAACATTGAACATTGGAAGCACTTCCTGGTCAAGTGGAAGCCCCCCAAAGTAGGGACATCGCTCACCTCCAGTCCCTCCTGGTGGCACCCAATTACCACAAGAGGGCTGACCATCCGGACTACATCTCCCACCATGCCCTATGAATGAAAAAAGGGAGCTCCACTGCATCAGGGGAATATATGATCCGGAAAGCAAACATCCTCAACAACCAGTCCATCCTGAATGCCCTTCTTTTAATTTTCTTTCATTATGGCATCCCAGCCTAGTCAAGATGCCAGTCCATACACACCAGGGGAAGCTGCTGGGGAATTCTTCCCTGTCAGTTGGAGGTTCCACCTGTCCCAAAAATGCTTGTTCTCATCGGTGCTGACATGCCAGAAATGTTCCTGAGTCCTTCTTGAAAATAAGCCCTCTATCTGTCCTAGGCAACTCGGAGTCCAGAGAGGAGTAGGGCAATACGTACCTGGAGTGGAGGAGGAGGAAAGGAGCTCAGGTATTGTGGAAATTGTATGAAAGAAACCTGCATAAAGGTGTTTTTATTTAATAAAAATAGTTTGTGGTGAAGTTGTGTCTGGTTTTTGAGGGTTTGATGTGCCCCCTACAGGGGGATAGATAGATAGATAGATAGATAGATAGATAGATAGATAGATAGATAGATAGATAGATAGATAGATAGATACTCTGTCCCAGACAACCCCATCATATTCTGTAGTACTGTACATTGGTTTCAGTCTATTACTGAGTTATCTGAAAGAGCCCTTCAGCCTGCACTTATCTTCTTTTTGAGGCAGTCTTACTGTCTATAATACTATATATAACAAAACTTTCATGATATCTAATAATCCATCCATCCATTTTAAAACATGGCTTTTTCATTGTCAGGGTGATAGCTGGGGTGCCTTCTGTGTGGTCTTTTCATGTTCTCCCTTGGTTTGTATAGGTTTCCTCTGGGAATGTACAGTTCCTTTCCATAGCCCAAAGATATATTGTGAAGACTGTTTGCTACAACAATGAAACCTGGTAAAACCCAACTCTTTGCTATACCTGCTCTTTGTAGTACAGAGTCTTAGACAGACAGAGCTTTTATGTTACCATCAAGTGTAAGGCAGGAAACAACTATGAATGGGACATCAGTCCACCAAATGATACAGTGACACACACCATACCCATACTAGACCAATCAACCAAAGATTAATGTCAGAAACAATAACTGGGTTATTAACTGAATCCATGTTAATGTACTTTGGGTCACCAGGGTTACCTACTGCACCAACATGATCAGGAAAATACAACCATAATAATGGATACACATAAGGATTATTGCAATAATGACCCACAGTCAACACAAGACTTACATTCAATGAGTGGCAAAGCAATTGGCACTTTTCATGCCTTTTTAGTTTAAAAAGACTTGTTTATTCCCAACCACAACTGTAGACATTGAAAAAAACCTTTGATCATAACCATGACATCCAAGAAACAAAGTGTACAGTACATTACTTGGCATCCTTTGCTAAAGTGAAATAAAGGTCTGCGACCCCTTTTTGACTTTGGAAAGGCTGCGTAATGGAGCAGGAATAAAAATAAGTTGAAGAAAATTTGGACTGTTAAAAGTTTAATGAGGAAGTATATCAGATTGTTATGTTACAGCTAGGTTCAGCATGTAGTTTCCTTTGTAGTGTTGTTTTTTTATTTTTCAGGTTTCTGTGTAATCTCTATTATCAGTATCAGTATGTCTATTTATTATTTAGTATTTTTGTATTTAAATGTGTACTGTATATGCTCCTTTTCTATTGTGGGTGAAACCCCAAGATCCAGGACAAACTTGATGTCACTGCTGAAGGACCACCCTCAGCCTATATGTCAGGCTGGTCATTCAGTGGCTCATTAATGTTTAAAGAGTGCTTTA
Organism: Polypterus senegalus; assembly: GCF_016835505.1. Classification (NCBI taxonomy): domain Eukaryota; kingdom Metazoa; phylum Chordata; class Cladistia; order Polypteriformes; family Polypteridae; genus Polypterus; species Polypterus senegalus. The sequence continues at coordinate 78,955,458 of NC_053164.1, forward strand.
TTTTATCCAGGGTCCCTCCCCTGGCTGGGGTTCATGTGTCTTTTTTATGTCAATTTTGTTCATTGCTTATGGTAACAAACGAGAGGAGACCATTCAGTCCATCAAGCTGGTTTGTTTAGCTGATAGCTAAACTGTCCCAGCATCTCATCCAGTTACTCCTTAAGTTTCTGCTTCAACTCCATGTCTCGGTAGTTTGTTCCAGAATCCCACAACTCTTTGCAGAAAGAAGTGCTTCCTGGCTTCAGACCCCCTTAAGTTCTCCCTTGATTTTCACTGATGTCCTCAAGTATGTGATTCATCCTTAAGCTGAAGGAATTCTTCTGAATCTACTTTATCAATGCTTTTAAAAATTTTGAAGACCTGGATTAGGTCAACATGCAGTATCTTCAACTTGAGGCTAAACAGGTTTAATTCTCTGAGTTCCACGTGCTGCTATGTTTTTCTTGTACTGTGATGACCAAAATTGCACACTGTACTTCAGGTTTGGTCTCATTAATATGTCATATAGTCTATTATAGGAGTAAAGTTGGACAGTTTAACAATTGTGGCAGAGCGACTGGCATTAAGCAAACTCCTCTCAATCATGAAGAATTCACTGCATCAACTAAACAGTGTCATTTCCAGGCAGAGGAGTAGCTTCAGTGACAGACTTTTGTCACTGTCCTGTTCCACTGACAGACTGAGGAGATCGTTCCTCCCCCACACTATGCGGCTCTTCAATTCCACCCGGGGGAGTAAATGCTAACATTACTCAAAGTTATTGTCTGCTTTTACATGCATTGTTATCACTCTTTAATTTAATATTGTTTTTTGTATCAGTATACTGCTGCTGGATTATGTGAATTTCCCCTTGGGATTAATAAAGTATCTATCTATCTATCTATCTATCTATCTATCTATCTATCTATCTATCTATCTATCTATCTATCTATCTATCTATCTATCTATCTATCTATCTATATAGTCTGAGCATAACATTCCTCAATTTTTATTCAACAGTTTCTACGATATAACCTAACATTTTATGTGCAATTGTGTTCATTGCTTATGGTAACATTGTTGATTCTTTAGTTTCATTATGTCTAAGCATTTACTATATGCCATGTGTTTTGTGGATGGTTCCCCAATTCGCCTTCAAGGAACTGCTTTTAGTTGAAAACCCACAGTCCCTTGCGGTTTATTGTGAATGCTTTAAGTTGACATTCTGTGCTGTCTTTTGACAGTTCTTTGGAGTCTGTATATTTGGAATGTGTTTGCTTGTGGAATTGCCTATCTTGAAGGCATTTTCCTTGTGCTCCTCTGAGCTAATTTTTATACTGCAGAGCATTTTTGTATTATTAAATCTTTTTAATTATAAAGATTCTTCATTGTCCTGCTTGTTAATAGCTCGGGTATAATGGTAATTCCTCCTCCTCGCTTTTTTAAGATTTCCGTGACTTTTATGCTTGGGAACTCTTTAGTTCATAAATGAGAATGCTCATTGTGAGTATTGTTTTTATGGTTTTGGATTTGTGACTTTTTAGAAATACCCTTTTTACCTTCACTTTTCCTCTTTTTGCCATTTTGTTCCTTTTGTTAAAACCAAATAAAATTCCCTTTTTATAAAGATTTTAATGTGGAATTTGTTCTAACAAGCCAGGGGTTTTATGTTTCCTCTCCCTTGAAGGGCATTTCTGTGTATTTTTGTACATTTTTGGAATATTTCATATATATTGTGAACTATAAAACAGCCTCCCTTTTTAGGCCTGTGTAGGCTGAAGCCTACCCATTGTGGTAAAGGCTGGCTACCTGGGAAGAGGCCATATCTGGTCAGGTTTTTAAAGATCCTGGCCTGCTTTGTGGAACTCATGTTTCTTTCACTTCTTTATTACTTAAATCAAATACATGACTATCATGAACAGTTATATTTTTGTCATTTCAACCATATTTAGAAGTTAGACATGTGGCAAGTTCTAGGCTACCACAAGCCTAACTGAATAAGTCAATTAAAGCATGAATGAATGAACAGATAATTTTACACAGTTAAAAACTACAATATTTAACATTCAGTTTTTACTAACAAATAATAAAACATAGCCTACTCAATTCAATTTGGTAGCACCTTAGTTTAGGTACTTGGAAAATACATCTATTTTTTTATTTACTCTTTTGTAATAATACTTTAAGAAAGATGTATTTTGGTGTTAATAACAGTTACAAAGCATTAGTAAAGTGCTTATTCATCTGTGCAAGATGGCTACCAAAAATAACTTTGGAATAGTCAGTTTAAGCTTAAGTGAGACACACGTCCCTTTATATTGCATACTTCAGTATAAGATTTGTGAATCCTTCTTTATTCATAAGTATGCATACAAGAATGTCAAATGTCTCAGTGCACAAAGATGAATAATGACTTTACTGTTGCTTTATAAGCATCAATAAAACTAAAAGAACCCTTTGTAAAGATCTTGTTACATAAGAGTAAATGAGTAATAGATGCATTTTTGCAGTACCTAAACTGAAGTGTTACCTCCAATAAAGGGTTGTGGAAGTGAGAGCCTATGCCAGCAGCACTAGTTATAGGCAAGATAAAACTCTAGACAATATGCCAGTTCATTTTAGGGCCCACCCTTGCAAACACACACATGCATAAACATGCAAACTCATACCAGGCCAATTTGGAAAATTTGATTATTGATTAGAACATATGAACATAAAAAATTTGACAAACGAGAGGAGACCATTCAGTCCATCAAGCTGGTTTGTTTAGCTGATAGCTAAGCTGTCCCAGCATCTCATTCAGTTACTTCTTAAGTTTTTGCTTCAACTCCATTTCTCGTCAGTTTGTTCCAGAATCCCAGAACTCTTTGCAGAAAGAAGTGCTTCCTGGCTTCAGACCCCCTTAAGTTCCCCCGTGATTTTCACTGATGTCCTCAAGTATGTGATTCATCCTTAAGCTGAAGGAATTCTGCTGAATCTACTTTATCAATGCCTTTGAGAATTTTGAAGACCTGGATTAGGTCAACACGCAGTATCTTCTACTTGAGGCTAAACAGGTTTAATTCTCTGAGTCTGTCAGAATATGACATTCCCTTAAATCCTGGGATGCGTTTGGTTGCTCTCCTTGGCACAGCTTCACGTGCTGCTATGTCTTTCTTGTACTGTGATGACCAAAATTGCACACAGTCTCTTTAATATGTCATATAGTCTGAGCATGACATCCCTCGATTTTTATTCAACAATTTCTACGATATAGCCTGTAACAAAGGCGCTATATAGGCGCCTGACCCTACACAGATAGACACGGAGGCACGTATAAAAAGTACAAAGACTTTTATTTTTTTTCAGCTGTGGGACACGTCTTCCCCGTGCCTCACAGCCCAAACAAACAACAAACACAACCCACAATCCTTTTTCCTTGACCACCACTCCTCCTCAAGCTTAGTCCTCCTCCTCCTCCCGACTCTGGCTCTTTGAGTGGTGGTGGCTGGCCCTTTTTATAACCCACCCAGAAGTGTTCCAGGTACTTGACCACTTGGTCCTAATTGCACCTCCGGGTGGGGCTGAAGATTCGTCCAGCCAAGCTGCCGACTCCATGCAACTCCCCCTAGCGGCCATCCGAGCCTCCAACCAGGCTGTGGAGGACTCCATCTCCCATGGAGCCCTGCGGGTGGTTGGGGAATCACCGTCAGCCATGGAGGCTGCCACCAAGCATCCCGGGGGAGGTACTGGACTGCCCATGGTGGATCCCCCAGAACATAAGCAGCAGGGGTGTCCCTGTCAGGCATGGGACCTGGCTGTCCTTCACAAGCCTAATATTTTATGTGCAATTTTGTTCATTGCTTATGGTAACATCGTTGATTCTTTGGTTTTGTTATGTCTAAGCATCGTTTACTATGTGCCAAGTGTTTTGTGGACAGTTCCCCAAAAGGTCACCTTCAAGGGACTGCTCTCAGATGAAAACCCACAGTCCCACAGTGGCTCATTGTGAATGCTTTTAGTTGACCTTTTGCACTGTCTTTTGACAATTCTTTGGTATGGCATTTTTATTTATTTCATTTTAACAGCTTCTGCACATTGCTTGGATGAAGAAAATGCTGTGTCAACATCGCTTTCTGTAGGATATTGTCTCCCATCTTGTATTTGACTTTTCTTTTGCCTACATGTGAAGGAGGCCAGATCAGAACAAGCACTGCAGACAATTTCAGATAATTTGGGGTGAGTACTGGGCTCTAAGATATCCAGTTAAAAATAACAATGACAATGTTCACTTGTGTCAACCAGACTTCTGCTTATAGGGGATGTTAGAATAATGTAAGGACAGTGAGAAACAGTTGTTAATAGAACATTAGTCTTTACCCATCAAAATCTGGAAGGTGACATGCTGGTTGCCTGGCATTTTAAGACAGAGCTGGGCTCAGGAGTCACAGGGACGTGGGATCATTCAGGATAGTGCCAGGAGGACAGCAAGTCCCCCTAATGCCTAGTCCTGACCCCTAGACTTCCTGATTCCTGGATTCCTGTCATAACCTAGCTGGATCTATTTACAAGGCACCCTACCAACAGACAGGGTTCAAACCTTTTTAAGTGAACCCCCTTTGAGGAAGTCGAGATATTGTTTTTTTATTTTTATTTTGATACTTTGTGCCTCCTTTTATCTATGAATTCTTTTGTGCTATTATACGTTTTAGTACTTAGCCTCCTTGGCATTCATTGTGGGTTCATGCTGTCTTCAGCACATGCTCATTTGTTTGCAAAGTGTAATATGAATTTAACCAAATATGAGATTTAGACTCATGATAGCATCCATTTTTGATCTGATTAACAAAACCAGGATAAACCTGAAATTGTAAATAACTGACAATTATTGTTCAGTACATTTAATTGTCTACGGAAAATTATTATTTCACATTTCCTGCATTTTTGCTCTACTTCTGTGGAGCCTAAAGCATGATGGTCCTCTGAAGTGAAAAAATCCCAGTAATATTTCAGAGGCTCAGAATCTTAGCGAGGTCTAATTTAGGTGTGGCCTCAGAATGGTGACCAGTATCCGAAAGCAACTACTTTAGGAAGATGTGTAAGTTTTACATGACATATCGTAGGTGGAATATACACGCATTGCCTGACCCAAGAGCTAGGTGGTCCTTCTGAGTATCACCGGAAATCTCTGGGTATTCTGCTGCTTTATTAGAGCAGGTTAAAGCTTGCACTCTTGCCTCCAGTCTAGGGTGTAACAGGAAATGATGGCCATTTCATGTATTTTAACAGTACACCTTATTCAATCCTTCTATACTCCTAGAAATGACCTAAAAGGACTGAATGGCTGTGAAATGATCGATTAATTAGCAGGATGGGCAACTGTAAAACATTGTAAAAAAAGGGACAGAACAGAGAGGCCACTTTCTCATTTACAGATTTGTGAGGAGCAAGAATGGACAGGATTTCTACTCCATTGCATGGCACACACATCCACAACTGTTAATTTACAGTGAGTTTAAAGGTGCATTTAGACCTAAACTACAAATATATGAGAAGCTGGAGGAAGAATAGAAATCCAAAAGGACGGAGTTAGATCATGTAAACCCCACAAAACAGTGACCAGGCCAGAATCTGAACCTGGGGCTCAGAAATTGGGTTATGACAGAACTTTTCTGACTCCCAAGTTTCCATCCATTCATTTATGGCATCTTCTTAATCCAACCATGCCCATAAATGTAAGTGTTGTTCAAAGTAAAGCAGTACTTGAGGTGCAGTGAAGTGGTGCCAACATATTTGTTATTACTGCTAATTCCAATTACTTTACAGCCCCATTCACTATAAGGTCCAGTACATTGATTACATTTTCCCCAAAAGGATGTCTTGTTTTAACCGTTTATTCTACATCCTTAAGAGAGTATTTTTGTTTTATGAATTAGTTACAACTGCTGTATTCATCATCATGTAATAATGGGTCTGTGTAAAGAAATGAAATAGCTGAATTTGAGTAAAAGCGCAGAATAAATATAACTAAAGAAAGGAAATGGTGGTGAACTTTAAGTGAGGCAAAAGATCCTTTCAACTTTGTCCATCAATGGCCAGGCTATAGAAGTGCATCTAGAGAAGCGCTGAAACCTGGGTGCTCTACTCATCTTCTATGTTCATGACAGTGCAGTAGATAGGATGGTTTTGTGTTATGGCTTCCGCTAGTAGGTAACAGGGAGTCTGTATCTGAATGCAAAGCAGGAGGCAAAGCTGCTCACCACAGGATGCACTCACACCAGACAGCACAAAACAAGTCTTTGGGATGTGTCAGGAAATGGGAATACCCAAAGAAAAATGCACACGCACAGGAGCAGAAAGTGCAACCTCTAGGGAGGGAATCAAACTCCAGGTCCCCTGGACTGTAAAGCAGCACTAGCAATAGCCGTTGAATCTTGGTTTACAGTATTTTTCGCAGTATTTCAAACGAGGAAAATTTTTGGACAGGAGTGGCATGGTAGTCCAGTTGTTAGTGCAGCGGTCTCATGGCTCTTTCACTGTTTGTGTGGTATGTGTCAAAGTGTTTTTCTATGTAAATACTCCAATGTTCTCTCTGATTATAGGGCTGCTGTTAGAGTGCCATGAAATAGAGCAGCATCCTCTCTGGGAGTTGTTTCCTGTTGTGTGCCTGATGCCACCAGGATATGCTCCAGCCTTTCTGTGATCCAGCATTAGGAAAACTAAAACAAGTGAATCTGAAGTGGACAGTTAGCTCTTATTCTGTCTGTTTAGAGTAGCAGTGAAACTGGAGTGTTAGTCTGATTTCCATCCAACCATTCATCCATCATCCAACCTGCTATATCCTATCCACAGGGTCACAGGGGTCTTCTGGAGCCAATCCCAGCCAACACACGGTGCAAGGCAGGAAACAAACCCCAGGCAGGGTGCCAGCCCACCACAGGTTAGTCTGATTTGTTAAACCTTAAAGTGCCTTGCCTTATGTATCAGTGGAGCAATCCTTCAGGGAACAACAAGCTTTTGACCTGCAGATCCCACTAATTTAGACTTGCTGCTAACCTCAGGAGTGTTTGTGTGACCTTTTCACTTCCACCCTATGTTTTGTTTCTGGCCGTTTTGGTTGCTAGACTTAACCAAACTGCGTCCTGAAGTTATTAGTGGCTTTGGACTGACCCTGACATCCTAGCCAGTTTTGTAGCTCTGCCTTAGCCATGATACTCCAGGCTCACAGTGTCTCTGGTCAAGTGAAGGTGTCACTGATAGTAAATATATTGACTGGTGTCGGTTCCTTTACTCATGTTTTGGTTCAAGAGGCATCATAATAATCACCCAGCATTTTTGGTTCAAGTATTTTTTGATGTGCGGAGCTAAAAGGAAAAGGGAAGTTTGAAACATCTGAATTATTTTAATTTAGTTATATCATAGTAGAGGGCCTATTTAAAGTCAGGACTACAGACAACTTGAGGTGGAATGGGACAGGCATACTGTACAATGGTTACCCACTGCCATTAAAGAATGAGCCATTATTCTTTTAACTCTCATCATTGTCTCAAGGCTGTAGATGGCCACTAACAGAAAACTTTATGCTTGTAGCACTGGAGCAAGTATAGTTCATCAGCTGACACTGGATAGGATTTTGGGGCATGGCTGCATATGACCCCAGAAATGGGTTTAAAGTCACCTGCAGGACAGAGGCCAGTGAGTAGAGAGTCATGAGGCAAGCTAGGCACAGGTACTTCGCTTTCAAAGAGGAAAAAAAAAACAAAGAGAAGAGATGTGCATTACTATTAAAGTGCAGTATTGGAAAGTGGACAAATGAACAAATCAGCCCATAGATAGATGGGGAAGACCCAGGAAACCACTAGAAGGTTGTTGTTTGTCTCCACTACTATTTCACCAATTTCCCCTTTGTATAAACCTTTTCATTTTTAGTAATAATCTTTTATGTAATACTTTTGGTGTCATCCTGGGTTCATGGCTGCCACAATACCACTCTCTATCTAAAACAGGCATGCATTTCTCTTTGATATGATCTAACAGTAACACAATGCCTAATTTACTCTTACTGTAGTTGCTTTGATCATTACCTACCCTAATCTTGTATAAAATCTGGAAAACCAACTCAGCATGGCATTGTCAGGAACAGGTTCTTATCAATGCCACTTCTATATACACTACTCCATTTCCTGCATGCACTTAGCTAAACTTATCATTTCTGTTTAATATTTCACCATAAACCCTACGTAGAGTATAACCAGTGATATAAGCTTATTGGTAAGAGGCATGTATCAGTTCTGCCAGCTTGGTTTAACTGGGATTCACTTGCAAACCAAGGAGATGGACTGGAGATGGAATTATAAGGATAATGTGCTGCTGGGCCCTGTGCTCATTGCCCGGCACTTTGGAGCTCGATTGACATTTGCCATAGAATACTAGAATTGGCAGATCCACCACTGGCACCCTGCGCTTTTCACAGATGAGAGCAGGTTCACCCTGAACACATGTGACAAATGTGAAAGGGTCTGGAGAAGCCATGGAGAACGTTATGCTGCCTGTAACATCGTTCAGCGTGACCGGTTTGGTGGTGGGTCAGTGATGGTCTGGAGAGGCATATCCATGGAGGGACACACAGACCTCTACAGGCTAGACAACGACACCTTGACTGCCACTAGGTATCAGGATGAAATCCTTGGACCCATTGTCAGACCCTGTGCTGGTGCAGTGGGTCCTGGGTTCCTCCTGATGCATAACAATGCCCAACCTCGTGTGGCGAGATTATGTAGACAGTTCCTGGAGGATAAAGGAATTGATACCATTGACTGGCCCCCACACTCGCGTGACGTAACACCTCTGGGACATTATGTTTCGGTCAATCTGATGCTGCCAGGTTGCACCTCAGACTGTCCAGGAGCTCAGTGATGCCCTGGTCCAGATCAGGGAGGGGATCCCTCAGGACACTATTCGTCATCTCATTAGCAGCATGCCCCAACATTGTCAGGCATGCATACAAGCATGTGGGGGCCATACAAACTACTGAGTATAATTTGGAGTTGCTGCAATGAAATTTGGCCTGCTGCATCATTTTTTCACTTTGATTTCCAGGGAGTCTTTGAATTCAGCCCTCAGTAAGGTGGATAATTTTCATTTCATTTCCATCAAACGATTTGGCATCCTTTCGTTCCTAACACATTACCCAGTCTATATCAGTATAGATATCCAGCATGATTTTTTTTCTATTGAGATCTGATGTGTTTTCAAAGTGTTCCTATAATTTTTTTGACCACTTATATATATATATATATATATTTCATAGCATCTGTAATCTGAGTCTCGATCTGATTGTATGGGTGGTTACCTACCAGGTAACGCATGTGGTTGGTCTGCCAGTTGGCAAACATCCGCCATGCACTCTCAGCTGCGAGAAGCAGATCATAGAATGTTACATAGTTTACTGTCAAATAGTGCAAAGAGTACGCGACACGTGTTTCGCCCTTATTTGGGCTCATCAGGTGTACACACTCCACTGTACCCCCTTGAGGGATTGAACCTCAGACGTCCTTTACGCTGTGCCATGGCTTGTGGTTTGTTTATTTGACAGCCTGGAGATCGGAGTAATTACATTCATAACATCCAAATCCATTTGGAAGACAAGCAGACTCCACCCAAAAAGTATCCACTCTTCTTCTTTTTTAGCATACACATGGTGGTTTGGCAACAAGTCATTAAAACTGTGAGCCAGTTGTGCAGACCATCTTGCCATGGTGATAATAGCATTTGGCAGCACTTCGTATGTCCACTGGTTAATAGTTTAAATGTTTCTATCATGCTTTTGAAAATCTAAAATGGAATGATAACAAATTCAAATGAACTTTGAAAATTAAAATTAGCGTTATCTTATAACTGCCCAGTTGATGTTAACAAATATGCTTCTGTCAGTTATCGTGTACTGAATGGAACTTCCTGCATGGCACTGCTCCCTATGAGAGGTACTATATAACATAAACATTATTTTATAATTTGCTGGTAAACTAGGAGTGTAGTAAACATGCTATCCACAGAAATAATGACAAGCAAAGTACAACTTTATTAGCTTTCTTTGTAATGTTTTCATTTACTTTTTAAGCTGACTTTTGATGACCTTCATTTGTCATGAAAGATACCATATACTATACATAAAAGACAGATGGCTTGATGGACTGAATGGTTCATTCATCAGTCGCTGTCAGCCTAAATAACTTGCCCTTATTTTCCCCACCCATTCTCCCCAGCTTAGCTACACATACACAATGACATTCAGACCAGACATCAGTACACTGAATCAGACTGGAGAGGAGATGTTGGGCAGAACAGATCAGAACATACATATTGGCCAATCCAATGAATGGGTTGTTATGGCTACTCAATAGCCCCATTCTTGGACATAAGCTAAAGGAAAGCTATAAATATGAGAGGTTAGACATGGAGCCTGCCAAAGCATGGACTTGTAACTATGCAAGATGGTGGAGTGGCTTTAACCTTGCTGTGAAGTTCAGAGCAGTTCTTTTGGGCAATTTCTCTGTGGTTGTCACATAATATAACATTTTCAAAACTGCTTAACTCAATTCAGCGTTGTGGAAGGGCAAATTTTATTGTGGCAGTATTGGACAGAAGGGCAGGAAAATGGCCCAGAAAAGGGTGCACACACCCACACATTCACACACAGGTAGGGCTGGTTTAGAGTCACCATTTAACCTAACCTGCATGACTTGGGGATTTGGGAGGAAAACTGAGGTACTCAGAGGAAAATGCTTAAATACAAGAGGAATGTACAGAGTATATACAGACAGCGAGCAAGTAAAGGATTCAAACCGAGACAGAGCAGTATGCAGTGTCACAAGTCTCTTTACAGGGCTAACAAGATCACAGTATATAGTCAAGTTTAAAAAATAAATGTTACAATATTTTAAAAGAGCACTTGAAATACACCACTGAGAGACACCAGGAAGACCTTAAAAGTAAATCAGACAGATCTGAAACGCTGATCATAAAAAAGAACTAAACAGATCTAGGACAGCCATGGTATCAAATTACAGAACAGGATTCATAACAAAAGGGATAGACAAAGTAAAATGAAGGAACTATACCGATCAAAACCATTTAGAGGATTAACTTACAAAACTGGGTGCAAAGTGATAAACTGAAAAAATGTGCATAATACCTCACTGTGACTGTGACAACCAAGTCAGATATTTTCTTTCTTTTTAATTGTCTTGCTCTATAGTCATTCTTGCGTGTGCTCAGGCCAAAGTGTGTGTGTAAATGTATTTATATATTGTTGTGCTTACCTATTTGTCTACCTATTTATGCATTTATTTATTTAAAGAACTTCTATAAAAAGTCAGATTTCCCCCTGGTGATAAAGGGTCTATCTGTCTAACTATTCTAATTGAAGCTTTCAGGGCCTACTAACTGCTTATAGCTCAAAACTTACTCACAGTCAGGTCCCTTTGTGTTACATGTTACGACACATAGATTCTTTCACTTACCCAATCAGTCAAATTAAAAGGGAAACCACAATCTGGCCAAGCTATTGACTCAACATACAATAATAACAAAGTTCATAATATTCGTCCAAAACAACAACATAAATATTGCATAAAATTAAGTGCAGACATTTATAGGCTTAGACATTCTTTAAGTCTATCAGATGCACAGTATTCTTTAGCCTCTGGTAATGTCATAAGTAAAGAAAAAATACTGTAGGAAGGAATATGACGTTGGAGTGTAAACGTAAAATTACAAAATCAGTTATGTAGGTGTAGTGTCTCACAATCCAGCAAAGGCCTAAATCAGACCTGAATTAGGAGGCACTCATGTCAAGGCAGCTTAGATGAGTGAACAGAAATGAAAACGTCTGGGGGACGACACCACATCTAAAATCCATCAGGGGTTTAGTCCATCTGCTACCTCACTCTGAAATAATCCTCCACTCCAGGACTAGCCTTTAGCGTAGAGTATGTTACTTTGGCACCACTAAGAGATGAGTTATAGGCAGTCAGTACAATCCCACCCATTTAACTCGTGAACTGCTGAGAAGGGATACATTCTCCACGTTCCTCATCTGGAACTCTTACCCTTGCAGTCCAAATGTGACATACTGGAGAATTGTCTAGAGCAACAGAACCACTGGAGTCGGCCATTTTCTTCTCACCACCTATAGGCTGTGAAGTCACAGGTTATCTCATGAAACCTCAGGTAGATATAAGAGATCTGCCACCTGTTGGTTCTGGGATTCCTTTATCCTTCACTTATATTTTTAAAGTGGTTTTTCCGGTGCTGTCTGACTTGAGAGAATTAAATCATCCCAGCAGCCTACTATCCAGTAGACTGTACCTGTGTGGTTCTGTACTCATCTTCACTTCATATCACATTATGCAAGTTGAGAGAAGAAACAAATAATGCACTCCTGTTTGCCCAAATGCAGGCTGAGCATTCATTTTCATTTCTTTAACACCCTAATTCTAATTTCATGACTATCATGGTGACATTATATTAATATAAACACCTCACTAAGACCAAATATTGGACACAACCCATTCCTGATCTGAAAATCACAAATATTGGACTACACACTTTTGGCACCACTCCTTGTTCAGTCCACATTGCTGGGCACCCCTCTTCACTGGCCTGGTCTCATTGTCTATCTTAACTACTTAGTAATGAGCACCTCCTCACCTGTTCACTGAGTAATAAACTATGTTAGAAGTCATTTCACACAATAAATAACATCTTCAAACCCTATTGATATAGTTCACAATTGTGTGTGTGCTTGGGGAACCCAGCTGCAGTGGACGCAAGGCAGATTACCTTGAAATGGGCATGATTTCACTATAGGTCTACACGCTAAATGACAGTTAACTTTTGGAAGATGACTAAATTATGGAACAAGAGTTAAATGGGACCAACAAAACACGTGAATGCAAAATATAATCTAACTAAACTATTTTGAGATACCTAGTATATAATAATACTACAATCTGTGTGTATGCACATGTGCACGTGTGTGTGTGTGTGTGTGCATCTGGTCCCTTTGAGCAATCTGATTGGTCAGTTTCGCTTTGTTTGCTCAGTCAATTGCGATTGAGACAGGAAGTGCTGGGCAAGAGAACTTGATAAGAACAAGGATACTGAGGAAAGGCATAGGAGGAACTGTGAGAGTTGCCTTCAAACATGGGAAGTTTTTGTAGGAATACAAATAATGTTTTCACAGAAGGTAATGGGGACCCATCTAAAACTGGCAGTAATAAAAAAGCAGACAAAAGTTGAGCAATGCATCTCGGAATGACAGAGTCTGAGAAGCAGTCTTTATAGGAACACGAAAAAGAGAGGAAGCACCAGCCAAAACAGACTGAGAAACACAAGGATACCAAAGAAAGTGCTGAAGGTACACATTAGGCAAGAGATATAAAATATAAAAATGTATTATATTACCTGTCTTTGACAGGTAACATAGCTAGTATACTGTAAATGTTTAATATTCAGAATTGAAAATATTATATATTTTCATTAGTGCAGCAGCAGGGTTCTCAAGAACCTTTTATTTATTATCTATTCTTTGGTCAATGTCTTAAAGTCATTTCAGTTGCACTTTCTTAAGTATGATTAAGTATATTTGTCATTTTATACTTTATTATGACTAATAGTTAAGTGTTCATGGAAACATAAGCCTTATCTATGTGTTAATTTTTTCTGAAAGCATAAGCAGCAGTCCATGTCACACAGTCATAATGCTGTTATTTAGAACTGAAGTCTAAATGGGCTGGTACCCCATTCAGGGTTGCCTCCTGTCTCGTGCCTGCTGCTGCCAAGACAGGCAAAACTGAACTAGCATCAATCACTTTGTGGATGAAATTTTATGTTATAAGAAGGTAACCATCCTCAAGTGTTTTTAGAATTCTTCTGCGTTTTATACAGCCGTTCTAAACCCAGAACTCCTTACTCCATTTTTCATGAATTGGAAAACTATTTTGTAATAAATATAAAAGTAAATTGTGTAGATGTTAATGTTCTAAAAATGTATCTGGGATAATAAAATTGTTAGTTTTAATCTGTGTTATGTATTAATGTTTATTACAAAGCCTCAGCTACAAATCTTCAGAATTTACATTCATATCCTACTTTATAAAGTTTAGTGTAATCTCTAATAAATCAAGAACACAACTCAAAATGTTTTAAGTTAAAAAAAACGACACCCATAAATTTCTTGAAAACGATCATTCGTCCATTTTCAATCCATCCATTTACTAAGGATAAGATATTAGGGAGTTAGATTCAAATCGGGCAGATAACAGGCTCAGTCCAATACCAGCCCATCACAGGACACACTCAATAACGCTCAATCACACCGGGCAAAAAGTCTAACAGTGTCTTTACATTGCACAGTGAAAGAGAGTGACCTGGGACCAGCAGGCTAAACTCAAAAGTAGTAGCACTAGAGAATAAACAAAGCAGCTTGCAAACATGTTACATGTTGATTATCAAATGCAAGTAAGAATTTCACTGTATTCTGTACACATGCCAGTAATGACTCCATAACCTTTGTGGACTTCAGGGTACGCACCAGCTCCCCAAACCCGACACAGACAGACATCAGACACAAGTTCCAAGCACACAGGCTTTTTTTCTGATGTGGGAAACTCTTTCCCTACGTTTCCCACCTGCACAACACAGTATAGCAAAGCACCAACAGGTAAATATGCACAACACTTTTTTTCTCTTCTTCTCTCTATCCCTCTTTCTTGCTCCATCTGCTTCCACTCCTCCTCCAGCAAGCTGCATCCCTCTTCCTCTCGACTCTGGCTATCTGAATGAAGGCAGGTGGCTTCTTTAATACTGCACCTGGGAGTACTCCAGGTGGCTTGTTAATGAGGTCTGGAAGCACCCTCAGGTGTGGTGAAAGCCAGACCAATTAGGGCTCTGAAGCTCCCCCTGGCAGCCCCGACTTAACCCAACAGAGCTGTGTCAAACTCTAACTCCCATGGAACCCTGTGGGAATCCGAGGCACCGCTGCATCCCAGAAGGCTGCCATCTAGCAATCTGGGGGAGACAGTGCCCTGTGCATATCTAAAAAAAAAAATGGCACCTTTAGTGGCAGCGCCCCCTCTCACCCTGGACGTGTAATGCATACCCTGGATGAGCCCTGAAGGTGCCCCTCTGGGGCACATGTGTGGCTTTTACTGTATTCTGTGCACATGACAACACTTATCCCATAAGCCTGTAACATGCTAAAGTAATACTATCCAGCTATGGGGAACACATGCAAACTCCACAAAGACTCTGAGACAGCAGTGTTAACAGCTCTGCTACCGTGCCATCTTTGGTAATGATATGCTCTCTTAAAAATTATTGTTCTGTATTGTGTGGTTCCTCATAGCTTGATCATTGCTTGACAAAGAACCATGTCATGCTGCGAAGGGTTCTCTGCATGTGAATTTGGTTCTTTGAGCTTTGAAAATGTTCCTAATATGTGAACAAAACAGAACTAATTATTGATAACTAGATGTCAATATTTATGCTACTTATTTGTCTTGTCTTTGGACAATGTCTTGTTTATGTTTTAATTTTAAATTTACATTTTAATTCTATTTTTAATTTACTATTTGCACATCATGTTATTACACTGTGGACCCTGAGCTTCGCAATTCCATCTATCTGTATACTTGTATATGGTTGAGATGACAATAAAGTTCACTTTGACTTTGACTTATAGTAGGCTACAGTACCTAGCAGGATACTAACAGATTAAGAAAACCTGAATTTATTGTATGCAGGAAGAGTCCTTTTAAAATTGGGTACCCATTGATATTTCAAATATCGGTTATCATCTGTTCATGGTTATTTATAGAGCATTTACTGATCTAAATAAAGGGGTTTTCTGGAACATTCACATGGATGGTTCTTTTGCGAATAAAAAATGGTGCCACTATGGCATCCTGAAAAACCACTTTGGCAACTTTACTGTATATTTAAAGGTATAGGTTAATAGTATGGGACCAAGTCGTTTCTTTCTAAAATTAGTTCACCCGTAACGTACTTATAGACACTGAAAATAACAATTACTAATGAGATTATTAGAGTCAAACCCAGTGCTACTCAGAGCAAATCACAAAATCTGTTCATGAAAGACAATCTATTGTAATGACCTGGGATGTACAAGAGAAGGGGGAATGGAGTTACTGGACTAACTGGTCACTGGAAAGAACCTGGGGTTTCTTCGTCACACCTCCACCAGGGCTGTCTAGGTGTCTGGTGGCGCATTGCATTACCAACTCCTTTGTCTAATCATGCATGCCATCCAGCTCTGTGTCACTCTGCTCACTCAGTGTCAGAGGCAAATCACATGCCACACTACTATTTCCTGGCTCTATAAGTTCCAGCATCCACCGGCAACAGCTTCACATGTTGGCTGTTGAGCTTCACCAGGTGGGAGATGCATCTGAAGTGCCCTCTAAGTGCTGCATCTCCACTCTTCAGGTATTTCTGCCTTCTCCTCCAAAACCTTATTGTTTAACACAAACTCTAACTGGCAGAACATTATGGGGGTACGAGCCCTGCCTGAAGCAAACTGTCATGACGTGATTGAGATTACCATCAGAGTTAGTGCTAAACAAGTCCTCCATCTCAGGGTCATTAGTCTGTTCTACCCCACTTCTTAAACCAATATAACAACTTGGGGGTATGGGAGACAGAGGAATAGAGTTAGCCTTTTTGCCATCGCCATTCTGGTGCTCACAACTGCTTTGTCCTTTTGTCCTGTCATGCACGCCACCTGGTTCTGCCTCAGTCTGCACATGTGGGGTCAGAGACAATCCAGCAAAAGGTGCACTATTCTCCAGCTCTGTGACCTCCAAGGTGGCTTCACATGTCGGCCAATTGGCTTTAGCATCTGAGAGATATATCCAAAGTGCTCCCTAAGTGCTGTATCTGTGCCACCTCCCTGTCTGCTGTTCATGGGGCCACTTTATAGCTTGCTTCTCCAGGTGTTTCCTCCCCCTCGGACAGTCCTCTGCCACCTAAGGAGCATGTCCCTTCAGGTCCAAACCCAGAGGTATTACACTATTAAGCAAGGGCTGACTGACCAAATACGTACCCACCTGTTGATTTCTGGTTCCTGTTTCTGTTTTCTGTTTCAGATTGGAACCAGCGTTGGACAGGATGCCTGTTCATTGCTGGGAAAATTCTTACACAATTTACAAATGTTGCATGACCAAATGGCAGAACAAGCAAACTGCACAAAGACAGTGACAGGGCTGGGAAACTGAAACCAGTTATCAAAGTCAAGAGGGCAACAATACTAGACACCCTATCAGTTTATTTATCAAATTTAAATATCCATCTATATTCTGTATAGCTATCCATTTCTAGGTTACAGGAACCATATCCCATCCTGGCTATATTGAGTGCAATGCAGGAATCAAACCTGGACTTGCTGGCACTTGACTAAAGACTTATATAAGAAAGAAAGAAAGAAAGAAAGAAAGAAAGAAAGAAAGAAAGAAAGAAAGAAAGAAATAGGGTGTGTCTTAAAGGGCATTTCTGGTTAAGAAGGCTTGGAACTTAAACGGTATTAAAAGCTACAGCAGGTAAAACCGGAGCTGTCACAATGGCTCATCAGCACGCCACTAACCAGAAATCTGGTACTGTTACTTTTCTTTTGTAAGTGCCGCAAGGTGACAGCTATTAATTAAAACGGCTCTAGTCACAAAAATATCCTGTTGTTAAGCGTATTTCCCCTGCAAGGCCTAGCGTTATGGCGCTCCATCCAAAAAAAGCAATGCCTTACTCCTTAAAGAAGGAAAATTCGATTTTTGACGATACAGTATACTGCCACGGTGTGAATAATACTGCACACACAGAGCGGTAAATGGGAGCGGCGGTGTCAATCGAGGAACGTAACAGCGCAACTGCTAGGGGGCGGAGATACGGGCGGGGCTACCGGAGCTTTCTGATGATATGTCCTGTCTTTTCACAAACAATGAAAACATCCATAAATGGATACTGAGAAAAAAAGAGTTCTTAATAAAGGCGAACCTGAACAAATCTACCAATTCAGTCAGTCGTAAAGTGCCAGTAGTCCAGAATAGTTCAGGACTTCACGAATTGGTTAGTACCTGACCAGTCACGGAAAAATAAGAGAATCGCTGCGACGGTATCATAAGCATTGGCCACCTTAGCCATCCTTTCGATCTTAAAGGGGTTAACAGTTACCGCCCGAGGCTCTTGTCATACGCAGCAGACAAGCCGCATTCCAACCAGCCATATGCAAACGAGGAGTTGAAGATTGCTTTTGGGTGTGTGGAAGGAGGGGAATGACTTAAATCAGAAACGAACGGTAAAGTGACACTTTTTTCACGTAGAGCGATCATATTGCAGCGGTGGAACTGCATTCCTAAACAGCTGCTGTGCGACATGCACCGACTTTGATCCTCCGCATGTCGCCTAATGAAAAAGAGAGGAGTCTTAACTTCGAAGATAATGTCAGGTTAGCAGAGCTTTTTAGCAAGGCGCAAACGACACCATAGTTCACATTCCTACTCTATCTATCTATCTATCTATCTATCTATCTATCTATCTATCTATCTATCTATCTATCTATCTATCTATCTATCTATCTATCTATCTATGTATGTAACAAGACATTTTACTTTCCCAGGCAATAATTCGGAAATTAATATGATAGAATGGCGTCATGTCCAGTGTGTAATACGGTTTTGCGCCATATTCTAACGGGATAGACTTCTGCCTCATTGTCATGTCGTAAAGGTGCAACTGAGCAGCGCAACATCTTACTGACGCTTTTAAGAACAAGCGACATCCCCTCCCTTCCCTGCTGAAATTCTCATGTTTCCTAAAAAGGCTACAAACCATGCACGCAATAAGGCTAGCCCATGCATGCCGCGGTCTACCTTCAGAAGAAGCTATAAAAACAAACTACAGGCAGAACACCACACAATCTTCTACTTTTTAATGGGATTTTGGGATTTTATACAGTCTGGGCCGTACGGGGAAACCCGAAGAAAACCTTCATAAACTAGTTGAGAATGTGCGATAACACCATATAGTAAATAGAGGTTTCTGAAGTGCACCAATTACAGTTTTTTATTATATCTGTTAAGTGGTAGCGCTGTTGCCTCGCAGTAGAGACCTGGGTTCACGTCTGGGGTCTTGTCTCGGGTTCTCCCTGCGTGGAGTGTGCAAGTTCTCCCTGTGTGTGTGTGAGGTTCCTCCGGGTGCTCCCGTTTCCTCCCACGTTCCAAAGATTTGCATGTTAGGTGAATTGGTAATTCTAAATTTGCTGTATTGTATGGTTGGTGTGCGTGTGTGTGTTGTTTTGGTGGGGGGTTTGGGGGGACTTGGGCGGGTGGGGGAGGGGGACTGGTGGGGATTGGTGATGCTCGCCCTGCGTTAGACTGGCGCCCTCTCCTGGTTTGTTCCTGCCCCTATGCTAGATGCGGTTGGCTCCAGGAGGACTAAGGAATAAGTGGGTTACACAATAATTGACCGACTGACTGACTGGCCTTAACACATGGTGTTTATTCATGAGACAACACAGTTTACAAAGTACATTTATTAGGCACACGATATGTAACAAGACTTTAAAAAAGGGTTTATTTGTGTTTCATGGAAAAAAGTGGCTAACAGATGCAGCATAGCAAGCCTGTTCGGAAGTGTTATGTGCAAACTTGTATTTGGGTTAAGATTTAACCTTTCAGGGCCACTTTTTGGATTGTTTGCTCGGTATATTAAGTTTTAGTATATCACAAACATCCCAGAACGACTTGCTCATAAAAGTTAGAAGAAACTTTGAAATACGCGGAGGAGCTAAACTTAAAGCAAATTTCCAAAAAGCGCCATGCTGCGTTTATAAAAAGGAATGACAATTGGAAACAACAAAAATGACAATAATATTCCATCAGATTAATCAGACCAGGACACTTCAAACTGGATAATAGCTATTAATCCTAAAAAAAACGTTCGCAAAGATAACCAGACCAGCATTAACGGAATCCTAGGAAATCCTTCACAAATCCTGTATTTCATGCCGCCTTGCTTAAGTCAGAAACTATTCAACCACATCTTTAAAGTGTAAATTAAACCCACACTGTGCCTGTCCAATTTGTTGCATTTCTGAGGAAACCTGCTGTGGCATCAACAAATAACAATGAAACATTGTGAGACCCCGATTTTATTACTTATTTATTTCCACTCAAATACCGCATATCCTTTTTTACTACCTGGTCTGTGGCCGTCACGTTGCTCAGCACATCATTATAAATAAGCTAAAGGTCATCTGCAATGGGAAGAAGCGGACAAGCAGGACATGCTGAAGCAGCCTTTTCTGCACTTGCTACGATGCCCGATTCACCTGACATTCAGTAGTCTGCTCGTTAATTGGTCAGTTCCCTCCTCCATAGACGCTTTAAGCACAAATGGCAACTTTGGTAGTTTGGCTGTGGCCTGTTGTGCCGGTTTCTTGATCTGGGCAGTGGTTAGTTATTTTCTTTTTATTATCATAATGGCTACTAACTTATGCAGATTTTCTCACGTTCACCCGTCTGCTGCCTATAAAGTTACATCACACACCAGTTTCTCATTGTTTCATTTACCCAAAAAATGTACAAAATATTATTTTCTTTCTGCAAAATATAAATATTTGCTTTTTGACCTACTTCGTGGAAGTCTGGTGTAAGAACAAATTAGTTTGTATTACTGTATTTCTGAGGTGGTAATGATAGATTGGCCATCTAACTCTGAGAAGAGGTTTAGGGAACTCGTGTTCTGATTTGTATATTTTTATGCCGTTTTTTCACACCCATTCCAAACCCATTCTACCTTGGAAGGGTGTCTCTCTCTGAATTGCCTTTTCCAAGGTATCATATATTATTTTTTCCTGAAGTTTTTTTCGGAGTTTTTTCTTGTCTTCTTAGGGAGTCAAGGCTGGGGGCTGTCAAAAATCAGATCATGATAAAGCTCATTGAAGCATCCCGTGTGTGATATTGGGCTATGCAAAATGTACATTGTTGTTGTTGGTGGTGAGCACCCCTTTGGGTATGAAGGAAGACTTCTGCTACGCCAGTGTCTTGCTAAGACAGACTGCTCTTGATAAATTTGGAAGATGACTGGATGCATGGATGGATAAAACATTTATCTAATTGATAAATACAACATTTACACATTAGTCTTATTTTTTCCTCTTCTTGAAATCTGTTGTATGAAGCCAGATTTTTGAAAGTTTTGCGCTTCGTTCAGGGATGGTTCTTTGTCTTCCTTTTTTAGGCAAAGATGAGAACGGATTAAACAAAGTCCGGAGATTAGATGGTCGTTGGACTTTAGCGAAGTGAAATCCTTTAACCACCCCTGGATAAGTGCAGTGGACTGTGTAGTGTAGCAATTGGTCTCTGTCTAGAAGGGCAGATTAACGGGGGCACCACGAGAAGGTTTGATACATTCCCCCGATGTACCGATGAAGATCTTAAGGAGGCTAATGAAGCCGCTCTTTCCTGGATACGGCAGTGGCGTGATAAGATATGATGATGAGCGAAGTGAAATGCAATACTTTATGTAAAATTGAAAGCGCTTCCTTTGGCAAGGTGTTTGTCGTTGTCAGAAGATCAAATAAGAAAAAGACCCGCTTGGCTCGGAGTTCCGTTAACTTTCGACTTGTTCTGTTACGCGACCTCCCTCTGCTGGCGTATAACGGCAATGGCAGATTCTTGATACTGTATACTACTCGATCACCTCAAATGGACGGGTTTGCGTAAGTCAAGCGCTCCATGATGGACTTGAAAGCTTATAGTGTTGTGTTTATTTGGGAGATAATTCTAAAGCCTGCTATGCTCAAATTTGAAAATATTCTACCTCAGCCGCAAGTGCTTTATTCAGTAACGGCGTCACACCATGATTGTGGTACTTTCGAAATATGAGGATGTTTCTTAGCATCAGATTGGTGAAGATACAATGAAAATGGTTAGAGCAGAAGTAAAACAAAATCAATGAAAACTTGCTACAATATGCATGATAACTGTGATTTTAGCTTTCATTATTATCGTTATTATTATTATTATTATTATTATTATTATTATTATTATTATTATTATTATTATTACTATTATTACTATTATAGGATTCATTTATCCATAGTTACTTACAATACCAGTGTATAATGTTTGCAGTTGAAAATTATTACTATTCTTTACAGCTGTAGCACATGCAGGTTAAGTGATTTGCTCAGAGTGGCAGAATGAGGAAAAGGTGACAAAAACAGTAGCCTTGTAATTTATAGTTCAGACAACCACATATAATTAATTTAAAATTGGTTTGTATAGTAATTTCTTTATTGCATTATTACGTTTAATAAAAAATGAAAACATGAAACATTCGCACAAAACCAGTGTTATAAAACAAAAAAGATCAATGTTCTGGATGGTTGCATTACGGACAAAACAGGGGTTTGAACTGATCTAATGACATCCCTCCTGTTCCAGTACATAGGGGTTTTTAAATCAGTTCTGGAACTGCAGTGGTCAAACGTTTTCCATAAAGACTTGAGAAGGAATTCTTCTCTCCCTATGGTGTGTTTCCTTCATGTATGGCTGGTGCCGTGTTTTATTTATTTTTGTTTATTATGGACAATCCATACAGGATATAGTTAATAGGACCAGGATGAAGTTGTAAAATGATTTGTAAAATCAATTAGAAAAGGTGCACCTTCAGTTTTTGATTTGAACATTTGGATTGAAGAAGCTTACTAACATTTAAAACTATTTCACAAACATTTGACATATTTAATGTTACACAGTGTCCTTTGCAATAACTCCCGTTTGGTCTTGTAGCTTTGCTCCATTCTAAGAAAAAAATCCCTGCTCTGTTTCCATTTAATCTCAAGGCAGAAGAGCCCCCATCTCCAGTTCTGCAGATGTAGTGGATATGCTCATAGGTCCAACGAGATTAGCGTTTATTTTTCAAATCCTTGCCTAGTTGTTATACATGATGTTGTAAATGTGATTAAGGATTAAAATGATTTTATGTCTTGTTCATTTACACTATCAGTCAAAAGGTTTAGAACACCTCAGTTTTTTGGGTTTTTCATCAAATTTACTCAGTTGAAATGCAACGAATGACCTAAAATGCTAAAAATGTAATCAGTAAATGACTAGAGGTTGAAATCTAAAGTTTAAGTTATCGAAAACTGGAAAAAGAAAATATATGAATATTACAAATAAGCCTTCTTCAGGGAAAAATAACTGCTTTAAGACAGAGGAGTTTTAAGTAATTAACAGAGGTTGGAACACCCGTGCAAATTGCTTGCTTCAGATTGCAAGGCTTGATTTACTTGAATTGTTGCAGAACATCTGTAGGTTGTAACCTATTAGTTGTTCCCTGAAGAAGGCATTTAGACTGATTACATTTGAAGAAATTCTAGAAAAACAGATGTGTTCTAAAACTTTTCACCACTAATTGTGTGCCATACACAGATATTTATCCCAATTCTCAAGCTATTTATTTGTTCAGGTCTTAATGTGAGTTAATATTTACTGATGGATATTTTGCTCGGTGATACAGTATGTTTAATGCACAGTTTTTCAATTTATTAGAATATATGGACAAATATTTTCTGTAATGGCTTAGTGCTCCATCCTAGGGTGGATCCTCACTTGTACTCAGTGCTGCCTGGAAGGATCATCCCAGTAACTCCCAACTCTGGACTAGGATACACTAGTTACGAAATGGACAGATAGATGCAAGTAAGATATGGCATTCTTTAAAACAGATTATCATATTTCTTTCTGTTAAGTCATTCTGTTGCCAGCAAACAGTAATCAATGGGCTATTACCTGATTTAAATACAAACAGAACTGAATGAGGTGGGAATTGGGAAACAGTTAGGCATCTGTTCCACGGTCAGAATTCAGTTTATGGGAACATCATTACAGAGACGCTCAGAAAGCGTAAAACATGTGAACTAGAATGAGACTGGCTGAAAAGATATTTAATGTTCTTAAAATATATTAGAAAAGTCTAATAAAACAGAAGATATGTACGACAAAGTTTTAAAACTTTTAAAACGGTCAGGACTATAAATACCTCCAATACAGAAGATGGCAGTAATGCACCACGATAAAAAAAAGAAGATTGGCCTGTTACTGATCCAGCCGACTAGTCTGCGCAATCGCAAGACGGATGACGTCAAAAGGAGAGATGAAAATGGCGGCTAATTGAAATTAATTTGTGTTTTTATTCCATAATGTGGAAGAAACGAACTATTTTCGCAATGCTTGTTTTAGGTTATCAAAGAATGAAAAATGGAAATGGTCCAGGAGCCTAAATGACGGTTATAAAGTCAGAGTAAGCCATTTTGTATGTTTTTTTTTTCTTTTTGTTAACCTGTTGGAGTTGATGATTTGATTAACAATACGAATTACAATACAGTGCTGACTTTCAGATTGCGCATCTACTTAAGCAAATCCATTGTGAACCAAAACAGTGCATAGGCTAATGGAAACACAAGGCTTCACGCGCGACGTGTTACTATACCTGGTAGAGTTTTGGGTTCCAATCCTGACCCAGTCGCTGTCAGTGTGGACTTGGCACTTTCTCCTTGTGTTTCCTCCGGGCACCGCGGTTTGCCAACCCAAGGGAAAGAGTACATATTTGGTTTATTGGTAAAAGAAAAATACTACAGAATGTGCTAGTTTTCGTGTGTAAGTTAGTGTACCCTGCATGCAACCGATGCTGTTCAGATAGGAATCCCTAAACTAGATAAGCCAGTTAGAAAATGGCTGATTTATTCATTTCCATAAAATGCAAACACTATTATGTAATATGAATTATGTGCGTACCCACATGGCATCATCATCTTGGTTCAACCCAGCCAAACCTTATTTCTGAGTGAATTAAGGTTACCGTTGTTATGCTGGTCTGTTATACAGACCCATCCATACAGAATTATTGTGGAATTTAAGCAAAATATGCTGATTGAGGGTTTATGTATTTTGGTAATTTTTGAAAGTTTCTTCTTTTTGTATTTTTGTTGGTATATATTGCAACAGTGTCCTGGGTTCAAATCCAGGTCAGATCATAGTTTGTGTTTACACATTTTTTTTTTCTCTCTCTCTCTCTCTCTCTCTGGATTGACTTTTTCTTCAGACATCTAAATGGCTTCTAGTTTAGTTTGATTAACAGATTGGAATTGGCTTAGTGTTAGTGTGTATGTCCAGGACTGAATCCTACCTTGTCCCTGAGGTCATTGGGGTTGGAAAAATAATAAATGGCTTTGCCTGATAATCTGAAAAATTTCACTTGAAGGAAATGTCACAATATTTTATACCTTAAGTGCTGAGAAAGTTTATAGAGTTGATAATTACATTGGCCTCCTTTGCTGTATGCAACAAATCACACTTCTGCCATTCTTCTACTATTATCCTATGTGTCCTCGAGTGTTATCATTTGCTATGCCTTTTTTTTCTGTTGTCATCTTAATTATTATAACAAAAGTATGTTACTTTTGAGGTTTTAGAATAAATCTAAAAGTCAGTTGTTTTCAGATTCATTTCCTGGTGGAACCCCATAGCTGCAGGTTTATATTCCTGTTAGTTTCCCAGTCAGTGTGCCTTTCCTGCCTTTAATTGATTACACTATCTTGCCTAGAGATGTTTATAAGAACTTTGTTAACATTTGTATTCTTTACTACAGTTTCACTGCTTGTTTTTTTCTATTTGTTTTTAGTGTACCCTTTTGTGCAGAGTTTGCCCTGTTGATTGTATCAAAATATTTAATGATTAGCAATGAGAAGTGCAAACAGCATTGAATGCTAAAGGATAGCAGGTACTTCACTGCCATTTTCACTTGATAGTTTTTTTTTTCATATAGTACAAAAGTAATTTGTTCCCTTTTGCATTTAATGTACTGTAATCTGCATTTGGACACCAAGGTAACAAACTCATTAGAAAAGGTAGAATTAGGAATAAAATGACAAAGGAAACTTCAACACCGTAAGTTTTGGCAATAATACACATATTGCAGAGTTACTGAGAATAAGAGAAAAAAGAAGGTACAGCCCAGCATGAAGGTGTGTGCAGCCAACGTGACATTATTACAGATATTACTTTGCATCATTAATGTTTTGAAATGTCACCTATACATTATTAACCCTGCTTAATCCGGTTCAGAGTTGTGGTAGGGGGAGACTCTCCCGGCAGCATTAGGTGCAAGGCAGAGCTAGTCCATCACAAGACACTATCACACACATACACTCGTCTGTTCTTGCTTATCAGTGGGCAAATTAGAATCGCTGCTTACCATATTGAATACTCATATAGACAAAGAAAGCATGTGTAAACTTCACAGAATGTTTTCTGGACTGAGATTTAAATGTGAAACTCTGGAGATATAGAGCAGCAGCTCAAAGAACTATGTCAATATACTCTTCCAAGTTCTGAAACACCGCAAACATAGTTTGAAAAGAAATTTTGTACTGAGGCATTAAGGCTCTGCTCCTTTCTTCTTCTTTTTTTTTTTTTTGCTTCCCACTGTGGTTTGCATCACAACTTCATACTATTTATCTTGATATAAAACAGACTAATAATACAAATATACAGTTTTCAGATGTGAATTGCCTAGTGGTTAAGAGGTTGTTTTAAGATAATCTTGCAGATACTTGTGTTCTGCAAGCTTGGTGTTTTATTTAGTATGCATGCCGTACATGGAGAGAGCGAAGGTGTGACCAAGTGAAGAATGAACATTTGATATGAAGTAATAACATCAGTTCATTTGTATAGGTTGCCTGTTTTAAACTAATAAGCCTTTTTCTGTTCTGCACTTTTTTTTCATTTTTCAGACTAAACATTCAGTATGTTGAAGATGTATGACATACAGAAAACAGTGCACCGGTTTTGAAATAAGTGCCCTAGAGTTATTGATGGCACAATGTCATCCAACTCAGAACCCGTAAAATATGGACGTAAGAAAACGGTACCAGCATGTCCGAATCCTCTGTTCCTTATGTGGTTGACAGAGCTTAGAGATGCTGCAGCAGAAAATAAAACAAAGATGCAGTATGTTTACCAGAAGGTATAGCAACTCAGTAATATAATAACGGAAATCTTTGAAGTTTTTTAAATCTTAATTTCTGTAAAAAAGTAATAAGACAAAAATATTTAATTAGTGTAAGAATGACAAACAGGGCTGCCGCATTTTAAGTTTGCTTTCAGTTTTTTTGTTTTTATGTTCACAGCAATGTATGTTTATAAACTGATGTGTGAGGTTTACTTTTGAAATCATTAATTTAAGTTTTCTAAAATATATTTTCTTGTTTATTGCAGTTTTAGCATATTTCTTTACTCAGTACTATGCAAGATTCAAAGTTATACCTAATAATATTCTGGCAGGGCTTAGGGAACAACATCTTAAAAGATGTAAGTTTGAAAAAACGCATTGAACTTTAACATCTACGATTGTTGTCAACTGTGAATAGTTTTTGCATATTAACAGACATTTTTTACAGACTGATGTGTGCAGCTTTAACACTCTGGAAAACTATTGAAATAAATAGACGTTTGAGTCAGTCAGCTTGTTCTTAATTTACAAAATATAAAATTGGATTGATTTTCAACATAGTCACTATAAATTGAAATGAATGAGATTTTTAGAACAGTGAAATGATTTAGTCTGAATTCAAATTTAACGCCTAAAAGCTGGACTTAGTTTTGGGTTGCATCTGTAAACCTGTTGGGTTTTGTTATTCACAGGCCATCAGCTCACTAAAAAAATATCCACTTCCTCTGAAAAATGGAAAAGAAGCAAAAATCCTTCAGAATTTTGGAGATGGGATTTGCAAAATTTTAGATGACAAACTGGCTCAGTATTATGCAGAAAATGGTAAGTGCTACTTAAATGCTGTTTTCTTAATTATCTTGCAGGTTCTTGGCACTGGTATTACAGAACGTTTACCCAGTTGCACATTTTTTGCAGGTCAGGATGCTCCAATTCACACTGTAAGTGTGGACAACTTAACAGTTGGGCAGGAAAAATGTAAAAAGACAAAGAATCCAGCAATGGCTACTGCTCCAACAGATGAAGCATTAGTCATGTTGTCATCTAATAGCCCAGAAGAAGATGGTCCTTCTCCTTCTGTGAGTAATCTTCATAAACGAATGCAGTGCAGAAGATTTATCACTAGTGTACCATAGTATATCATATAATCTTGTTCCATAATTTTTTAGACCATTTTCAAATGTTTTTTTCTCACCTTTGTAACCCAGATGAACAAAAGATGATGAAATTAATCAGAGGAAAGTGGGGGAAAAAGAAAACAAAAGTGCCATTTGCAAAATAAGTAGGGGCAGGTGAGAATAAGCTACATCTGTTGAAAGATGGCATAGTTTGTAAAATGGCTAAAACAATCCTTGTTTAGTATATTTTCTTTTCTGTTGTGAAATGGTAAATTACATCCCAAAACCAGTCAGAGGTAAAAGTCTAAGGTCATTCCAGTTTGAAAGATTTTGTAGCATTCTATTAAATATGATACACACATTCTATTCAGTTGTGTATTAAGGAGTGAAGTTCAGCTTAGAGTACATTAAGTCCGAAAGCTCTAATTGGAAGTGAATGAGAGTCTATAGTAATGCTGCATTTCATTTACCTTGGAAGTCGAATGTCAGAATGATGTCACACCCGAGTTGACAGTGTTACAGTAAAACATGCAGAAAACCAATATGGATGCCTCCAGGAAAACTTCTGTTGTGCTTGCTTTTTCAAAAATAAAAACCAAGTAATAACAATGCATTATGTTGTTTTTTGCACTTCCAAACACTGTAGCAACATGTCCAAAGATAGAATTGGGACAGTACTGTGTGTATGACTGATCTAATTACACACAAATAGACAGAAGTGCTAATACGCCAAAATTATATTACAGCTTCCATTACTATTTACCATGTACATTGCCATTTTGTATTGACATCATAATCTGAAGTTTGACAGACTCTGATTTGACAGACCAGGCCCACATTTCCGAGTAGGAAATCTGACATGTCGGGGTGTTCCAGATGAAAATTCCAAGTAGGAAATTCTGACTTCCCAATTCAAATGGAACGCAGCTTAAGTCCAAAGAGAGGTATAAGTGGAAGTGTATGAGAGTCTATCAATTCACCATGTGCATCCATCCGAAGATTAAAAATCATATTCCATTAGGTATTAACCAGGATTAATGACAGAACACATGCAAGAGCAAGATAAGTAAATAGTTGCAGCTTACACAGGATTAGTTTGATTTTTATCAAATGTAATGTCTTACTTTGGAGAAGTGAAGACAATGTGCATTTTTTAAGTGTATTTGCCCTTGTCTTGCACTATGATAGAAGTTCTTCACAGCGTAATTTCCAATTATGAGCTGTGAATATCACTGTAGAGTTGCCATAGACATTATATTGTCTTATTCTGTAGAAATTGTAGTAGTGTTTCTCTGTTGGACAAGGAGGGTAGAGCTGGAAATGTGAGCAAATTTTTTCTAATATGCAGTTATTTCAATTTTTGTGGGCCAAGTTCTAAACAAATTAATCACATGATGTAAAGGCATTAATTATGCCGATATTCATCTTTATATTTCACAGTACAATAGATATTACATGTATTAAATTCCACGTGCTTTAATAAAGGATAATGTATTTTTTAAATCACGTGTCTTGGGTAAAGTCTGCATTCATATTAAATGCGGTGTTGTAATACTTTCCCGTAATAGCAATTGCTTATAAAGAAAGAGATGTTAATAGTGACAGCTGTAAACAAAGTGGAATAGAGATTGTGATGTATTGTGTTAGCCATTTATGAATGCAGTAAGAAGTGAAGCAAAATGTTGTATGAAGAGGGAGAACCGGCAAAGCCGCCCTATGCATATTAGTATTTACTTAAAATTAACTCTGACATACAAATTTTATGTCACTCGTTATAATGTTGACCGTAAGTTGCGTCTATTGCCAATTAACATTACACAAAAGGCACTTGGAATAATGATTTGAGGATTTATGTAAGAAAAAAGGCTATGATTGCAGAATTTTCTTTTTAAATTATAATTGTATCTGTTCATACTTGTTGTGCAAACTCAAGATTATGGTTTTACAATCAATAAAATTATTTTCAAAAAAATCGGATCAGTAGAAATTAAAAAAATATCCATAGAAATGCTGTATTAAATTATATGTCATGCTTTTAGATTTTGTGTCAAACTTCAAAAAAATCTTTTTCTAAGTTACTTTATTTTGGTGATGCAAAATAAAAGATATTTGCCCCCTCCCTAATTTCCTTTAGTTTTGCTTGTTAATAACACAATTGTATTTGATCTCCGAGCAAATTTAGTATGATACAAAAGACAACCTGAGTAAAGACATTGAACTTTTAAGTGATAATTTGATTTATTGAAGTAAAAAGGTTCAACCCCTATATCACCCATATGACAAAATCATTTCCCCCTAAACTTAATATTTGGTTGTGTCACCTTTTAGCAGCAAAATCTGCAATCATAAGCTTCTTGTAACAAGACATCAGTCTTTGTCATTTTGTGGAGAAAACGTTTCTGAAATTCTTCAGAATTGTTTTAGTTCAGTAGCATTGAATAGTTTTGAGCTATGAATTGCCCATTTAATGACCCACCACAATATCTCAATTGGGTTCAAATCGGGACTTTGACTAGGTCACTCGAAAAGCTTAATGGACTGATAACCGGACAGTCTCCTTCAGTACATTGTAGTAGAGAGCAGAATTCATACTTCCCTCAATTATGGCAAGTTGCACAGGCCCTGATGTGGCAAAGAATCCACACACTGTCACTTTAGCACCAGCATGTTTGACTTTGGGCATGGCACGATGTTGTTATTGTGGAAAGCTGTGTTAGCTTTACTCCAGATGTAGCAGAACCCATATGCTCCACAAACTTCCCTTTTTAATTAATTGGTCAGCAGAACATTATCCCAAAAGTTTTGGGTGTAATCAAGGTGTTATTTTGGCAAATGTTAGAACCTTTACATTCTTGTTTGGTATTGCCTTTTGCCTTGCAACTCTCCCATGGATGTCATTTTTGCCCAGTGTCTTTCTATTAATGGAATCATGAATACTTTAACTGATCTGAGAGAGGCTTGTAGTTCCTTTAATTTTTTTATGGGTTCTTCTGTGACTTTCAGGGTGTAGCTAGTCTAATTTAACCCTTTTTGTCATTTAAATTTGGTTCATTGGTTGATTGAGTAACCAGTTACTTTTTCACATGGAAATTGTTGGTGTTGATTTAACTTTTACTTCAGTAAATCAAATGATCATGTAAAAACTGTATTATATTTACTCAGGTTTTCTTTTGTAATTTTTTTTCACCTGTACAATGAATACATTTTTGTATCAGTAGTTTAGTCCTCTATATTGTAATGTCTGCTCTTTTAAAGTAATACTCCACCCAGAAATATATATATTTTTATGTGGTACTTACCCTGTGTACTTTGTAGTGATGGCTGGAGAAAAAAATGTAATACCATGTTTTCATGCAGAATGGAGATAAAGCTTCTGATGGAACAGAATCCTATGTGGGCTAAAATTGCAAACAATATTAAAACATACATGAAAAAATTTCATGTTACCTGCATTGAATAATCCGTATGTAAAGTCATGTAGTCGTCTGCTCTCAAGGTCCCAAATACATGTATTTTTAATAAATACTGTTAAAAACTTTTACTTCTGGAAAACATTCTCGTGAACTAAAATGGAATGCACATTAACACCAATAAGCACCTGAATTGTAGACCTGCTTTCTTCCGTTAGACATATATTCATATTCAGTGTGGCACAGTGGTTAAGGCTTTGGACTTAAAACTCTGAGGTTATGGGTTCAAATCCCACCACTAACAATGTGTGACCCTGAGCAAGTCACTTCACCCACCTGTGCTCCATTTGGAAAGAAAAGAAATGTAACCAGCTGTATCTCAAATGTTATAAGTCACTTTGGATAAAGGTGTCTGTCAAATAAATGTAAATGGTAACTAATATTCAGTCACACAAAGGTTAGATGACTGAAGTGCCTCAATATTTTTTAAAAGTTCACAAACAATCTTGTAGAGAAAAAATTCTGAAGTTTTTCAGTGTGGCACAATGTACCCATTAATTTTCTGTTGTGCATTTCAGAAGAAAAAAGTTCTTTGCAAAAGCAGAAAAGGCAGACCCTATGTTCCCCAGAAACGTTCTGGAGGCTATGCTGTTTTACTGGCTCTTTATCAGGACTTTCAGGTAAGAATAGCAAAAGATCTAGTGAGTAAGTAGGACATGTACACTATATTATTCATGTCTTCACTATACTTATGTATATAAATTTTTTTTTTTTTGTGTAGAAAGTTGGTAGCAAAGGATTTCTTACCAAGGCAGAGCTCCAACGGGAAGCCCAACCTCTGTGTGATAAATCCTTCACTGTGGTAAGTAGTGCCACGTTTTAATTTTGCATTGTATATTTAGATATGACTTAGTGACTTTAAGGAAACCAGTACCTTTTTAGCAGGTCAAGTCAAGTTGGGGAGCATGCACTGGTACAGTGCCTTGCCGTACCCACTAAACGGCGAAACAACTCGGGATCCTGGTTTGCAACCCTCCAGGCAGACACGCGGTCCAGTCCCCCCCTCCAGAAATGACTCTCTATCTGCTGCAGCCAAGTGTTACGTGGTTGACCCCTTGGCCTGGTCTAGCCACTCGGGTCCCCAACAATGAGGATCTTACGAGCTTGATCACCCTCGGGGAAATGCGCCACATGACCATAGTGCTGTAACTGACGCTCCGTCACAATGCAGGTAATGTGTCTCGTTTGGGACTCCATGAGCAACCGCTCATTTGACTCAAAGTCAAACCAACAGTACCCAAGGATTCGTCTAAGGTCACTGGATAGCGTCCATGTCTCGCAACCATATAGCAAGACAGGAAGACCAGGACTCTAAAGATTTGGACCTTTGTCCTTTTGCATCGATATCGGGAGCGCCACACACCCCTTTCCAGTGACCTCATGACACCCCATGCTCTCCCAATCCGTCTACTGACTTCACAGGAAGAGTCACCAGAGACATGAATGTCACTGCCAAGGTAAGTAAACCTCTCAACAAGGTCAAAACTCTCTCCACAAACAGACACACTGCTGATGGCTGTGCCCAAGAGGGCATTAAAGGCTTGGTCTTGCTTTTTATCTAGGGCACTTGCAAGCCCAGACGCTAAGACTCCTCACTCAGTCTCTCGAGTGCCCCAATCGGAGCCTCCACTGATTCGGCGAAGATCACAGCATCGTCAGCAAAGTCAAGATCTGTGAATCTTTCTTCACCAACAGATGCCCCACAGCTGCTGGACTCCACAACCTTGCCCAACACCCAGTCCATACAAGCATTGAACAGAATAGGAGCAAAAACACACCCCTGACGAACCCCAGAAACAACTGGGAAAAACACAGAGGTTCTGCCTCCACTCTGCACAGTACTCACAGTACCAGTGTACAGGCCAGGCAGGATATCTAGCAACCTCGAGGGGATCACGCAAACCCTCGGGATGTCTCACAGGGCAGCTCGATCAACCGAGTCAAATGATTTGCAAAAATTGACAAAGGCTGCAAAGAATCTCTGCCAATATTTACGTTTGTGCCCCGTGAGAACCCTCAATGCCAGGATGCGGTCGATGGTAGACTTCTTAGGCATAAACCAGACTGATCTGGTCGCTGGTAGGTGGGCAAGTGATCACGGATCCTATTGAGGACGACCCTAGCAAGGACCTTACCCGGCACCGAAAGCAGTATTATCCCCCGGTAGTTGCTGCAATCCAGGCGATCACCCTTCCCTTTCCAGATAGGTACGACAAGTCTCGCTTTCCAGTAAGTTGGGATGATCCTAGTCTCCCAAATGGAAGCAAGATTGCTTGCGATGCCAGGAGGATGGCCTTACCACCAGCCCCTGCAGCCTCCCACCCCACCAGCTGGTTCACCACCTGTGCAATCTCGGTGAGATTGGGTGGTTCACAGCTAATTGAAGGATCAGCCTTGGGAAGTGTGAACCCAGAGATATCCAACTTCCTAGCTGGAGGATCAGCTTTGAAAAACTGCTCAAAGTAGCCAGCCCAGCGGGTCACAACTGCAGTGTCATCTGTAAGGACCGTTCCATCAGCTGCCCTGACTGCGACTCTCTGAGGAGCAGATTCAGATGTGCATAATGCTTCGATTCCTCTGTAAGCAGTACATGGATCACTGGACCACAGATGGTGTGTCACTTGCTCACAGATTCCTCTAACAAATGCCTCTTTATCTGCCCTCGGAGCCCTTGCAGCCGTCCTTCTCAGTTCCCGGTACAGACCAGAGTTGCCATTGAGCCATGCGCTGCGACTCCTTTCGATGATATCCAGGGTGCCCTGCAAGATGAAACGCCTCCTTCTTGGAACACCGCTAACACCAACACAGCCCTCAGCAACCTTCAGGGTCTTCTCACGGAAGGTCTCCCACATCACATTAGGATCGGCAGTCGTACCCAAATCTGAAAGTTCCTCACACAAACTGCGTGCATTAGAAACAGCCTGGTCTTGGAGTCTGGCCGAGTCCAGGCTCATTTTCCTAGTAGGTGGTAACTTACTGGACCTAAGCTGGATTCTAAGAGTAGCAACAAGAGGTCTGTGGTCAGAATTCACAAACTGGGCACTTCTGTAGACCCTGCAGTTTTGCAAGAGTCTCCAGCGTCTGCCGATGAGGATGTGATTGATCTCTTTCACTGCACCACCAGTATTGGAGTACCAAATCCAACGATGCGGTTCAGTGCACTGGAACCAGGATCCAGCGATTCGCAGCCCCTGACCTTTTGCAAAGTCCAGGAACATGGAGCCACTTTCACCATGGTCACCAGACCCATGGAGACCGAGACAATCCTCATAGCCAGTCCTGTCAGTGCCAGTGGATGCATTGAAGTCACCCATGACCAGAGGTGTGTCACCTTGTGGGCACCCATCAACCACAGAGTGAAGCTGCAAATGAAATGTCTCCCTCACTGAGACATCACTCACCGCGGTCGGAGCATACACTGAGACAACAGACAAGGCACCCAGGGAGTGCCATAATCTGAGTCCCATAATACGCTTGTTGGAAGGAGTGACATCGGATATTGGAAGAAGCCAATCCGCTACAGCAACAGCTACTCCCCGAGTATGATAGGCATCAGACCAACCAGACCAATAAAAAGTGTATCCACCTGCAGAGATCTGGCCAGTCCCCGGTCTGCACACCTCGGAGAGTGACGCCACTGAAATGCAGAGTTTAAGCAGCTCCTCCAACAGGAGAAGATGATGATCATGTTGCCGGAGAGACAAGACGTTCCATGCGCACACCCATATGGGCCGCCTCAAATTGGGACCCGAGTGCTGCTGTGCAGCAGGCGATGCCTCGGCACCACACCAGTTCCGATCCCCAACAGACCTGACCCTATTGGCTCTCCAACAGTTTCAACTCTTTCGGGGATGGGGCAACCCGAGTGCTTTCCCCCATCCCCTTAATGATGCAAGCAGCCTTCCTTGCTGATGCAGGGCGGATGCAGCAGAGCTACACCCACGGAGAGCAAAAAGGAGTCCTTTCTGTAATCCCTGAGCTTTGTGAAGTTTTTTTATGGTGGCTGGAGTGCCAATCCTACCACCAAACCCCCATGATTTCCCTCCAAGTTGGAGGACCACTTGCAGGCCTGGATCCAGTTTAACATCATACCCAGGATGTAGATGTAAATGTAAAAAATACATTTTCATGTATTAAAGAAACATTAAAAAAGTAAAAGGCAAAATGATTCTAACGTTCTGTTTTGCATTGCCAACTGCACAATAAAGTGCATTTTCTATGAGCAACTTGAGACAACTGAGGGTACCATTAGATCCCTCTTAGATAAAGTACCATAAGTACAAAGTTCAAGAGTGCTGGTTATGGTACAGTGTGTATAAAACAATGCTAGGATTGCCTCTGAAGACCAATTAACTAATATACCAACTGTTTTGAATGTTTTGGGTGATTATCTGTTTTGTAAAAGTGTTATTTTGTTATCAACATGTCCGCTTCATAACTTCAATCTAATTAACTTTTAAGAGTCCAAAAGAAAAAGTACAACTAACATTATTCCATCAATGAATCTAGCACAGAAAGTTTTTGAAAATTGCATTGCGTATGACCACCACAATCTACACCCTGATTTTACCAATGTTAAAGAAAATACTCCACTTGACATTGGGTTTGTAATAGGTAATACATATAAAAGAAATATATGTCCAGACATCTGTAGCTCCTCTTTTACCTTAACTGAAGTCAAAACCATTGGGCTCTAAGGACAGCTTCTTGACACAGATGATTGTTCCACCTGCCTGGGTATTGCGCTACAAAACAGCACTTCCTAGGGTTGTAAAATATCAGAGCTGTGATGAATGTAAAACTGATTCATATTTCATCTTATTTTTTGAGGAGTTAATAATAATTTATTGATCAAGAAGTCAGTTAAATTGTTTGTTATAATTTTATAATTTTTATTTATTTTTTATCCTTTTTCTTTCTGTTTTTAGCCTGAGCTTGGCACTAGGTATACAGCCTGGTCTTCAGTAAGTACACTAATCCAGAAGGACTTTGTCCTGAAGACTAATAACCCAGCAAGGTGAACATCCATTTTTGGCTTTTGTTTTCTATCAAAACTGTCCACACAGCATGTACATTTTGTAGTCCTGATGAAAAACAAATTAATTTTATAAACCGTTACAGTGAGTTGTAATACAGAACAGAATGATACTTTTTATTTTTCCCTTATTTTGAAATAAAAACAAAAATCAGTTTGGGTGGTAGTTGAAATGCCAAGTCTGTTTGGATTGTTATTTGGCAGATACTCTCTGACAAAGAATGGCCTGGAGCTAGCTAGAAAACTGCTGATGAATGAGGAAAATACAAGTAATGTCAAAATCCTTGAATCTTCACAAAAGAATGGGAGTGAACAAATGGAAACTGTAGATCTTGCAGAGGAAGAAGAAACTGATGAAATGAATATAATGTAAATATCAATTTAAAACATTAATATTTTATGTAAGCGCTTTGAAAGGAATAAGTAATTGAATTTAATAGCTAAATGCTGTGTAATGCTAAATTTCAGTAATTATTAAAAAAGAATGTGCATTTAATTCAAGAATACAATAACTGTGAATTAATTTTAGTATCTGCATAAAATGTATTTTTTATCGTAACTATTATTTTAAATATTTGGAAAGATGAGCATTTGGATGATAATCCTAACAGAGTAATTATCTGCCTCTGTGCCTTTCAGAAATGTAATGTAATGAGTGAGCTGGATGTTGCATATAATTAGCTAAGTTTTGCTACGATTCATTGAGGATGGCAAACCAGCAGATAAGTTATGAGAGCACAAAAATTAGTATTTTACACAAAATGTGAAATATAAAAGACCTACATTTGAAAATTATTTGGGCTTTTTTATCTAATATGGCTTTTGCTTCTTCATCCTTTTGCTGAATTTCATCTAGTTGCGTGATTCAGGTGGTTAGTTTTACTTTCATGAAGTTTTAAATGTTTCCTATGACAGTTATGATTGTACACTCTTGTTTTAAAGGAATAGTAAGTTTTGTCAACTTAGGCATATACAGCTTTTCACTAGCTTACATTGCTGAAGGAATTACCTTCAAATATATTATGTCCAGGTTTTAATATTGTTGTGCAGATACTGTTTTTTTAATGCTGAATACTGGTTATTTTAATTGTTTAATGTAATGTTGGGACAGGGTAAGTATTGAATAACCCTCAACAAAATTGGCTTATTTGTTGGATTGGGGGTAGAGGGGAGAGATGCCTTTTTGCAGGAGCCCAAACGCATAAACATCACTGCTACAGGCAATTGCTTCTCATAACATGATAGAGACTCGGACTGCAAAAGGAAGCTTTCTCTCAGAAATATGTATCTGGTGAAACCTGGATATTAATCTACAGCAGTGATGCATGAAAACATCAGCTTGCACAAGATTCTTAGATCAAAACTTCACATGTTTAGATCTTTTGTATGTACAATGTACTGTAGTTTGTTTTCAGAGAATCAAAATCCACCTTTTACTTTTGTGCTGCTCAAA
The DNA here is from genome assembly GCF_016835505.1 of Polypterus senegalus. Lineage (NCBI taxonomy): Eukaryota > Metazoa > Chordata > Cladistia > Polypteriformes > Polypteridae > Polypterus > Polypterus senegalus. The sequence goes on from NC_053164.1 coordinate 78,993,579, forward strand.
AAAAAAAGACTTTTATATCAATCATAATTAACTGAAAATGAACTGTAGCTCACCACAAACTATTTGATCCAGTATGACTTACAACAATTTAAAGTTTTTTTTTTTTGGTTTGAAGAGTTAAATAAGCAAACAAATAAAAAGTTAGATATTGCATTTGTGCTAAGGGAGAAAAATCTAGTGAATTCATAGGATACCTACAATATTATTGAAGGAATCAAATTGATTTCATAGCTGTTAATAAAGCTTAGAACTTATGTGACAAAGGAAGAATTACATCAGTACACATTCCATCAATAAGATATTTTACGGCTTTGCAAGGATGGTTTAAAAATAGGTGTCAGCTAAAATCTGCTATGTATACAAATATTTTTTTGCAGGAAACCTAGCTTATGAACAGTTGTTTTTAATTCATTGTTGTGAATTACTTTCTAAGAGTGATAATAGGCAGGCAATATGGTATATTGGTTAAGTCATTGGA